>NC_056726.1:1428482241-1428837241 GCF_019279795.1 Protopterus annectens
GTGTATGATTATAGTACCAAAAGTTTTTGACTTTAAATGTTACTCTCTGATTCTCCACGTCAAAAGAATTAAGTAGGACACTGTCAGACACATAAAGTAGAAACATGTTGGCAGGGTACTGTTCTGGAGCTGCGCAGTTTATTGTGATATTTGCTCCCATTTTAACATCTTCACTTCTGGTATCCATAAAAATTGTAGGCTGTAGGAGTTTAACTGAAATGCAAATAATGTTGTTAGAAACAGTGCTTCGTAATAATGTCAAACTTGATTAAAATGGATTGTATCATTATATGTGTTTTATGATGGAATTATAGCAATAGCAATATCTAACAGACAATACTTAAATATTCTGACAAGCAGACATCTGTATAATCAAAGCTTAATGTGAATGCAGAGGGAAAAACTGGATAAATACTAGGTAATGACTTTTGTAATACCTTTCACAAGTTAAACAATTGTCCACCGGTTCTTAGTTATATATAGCAGATGTCTGGCACTTTAATTTGTCAAATTCATGACATAAAAAGTGATACATTATGAAATATATAATCCCCATTATTCAATAAATTCTGTGTAAGCTCCATGTAGAGCCTACATGGATTGAATCTCTGTACATGGCCACTGATCCACCTCAGCAGCGTGCCATACATTTTAATGATGGCGAGATGCCGAGGGAGATCACAGTAACACAGATATTAAATCCATGTAAGCAACACTTTACAGGCTGCCCCTTGATTGTGGACTGTCCAGAAAACTTCTAGATAATCGGTTAGCATAGCACAATACCTTTCAGCCCATTAATCTGGCAGAAAGATGTACAACACATTGTACGGCATTAAATTGCAATTTCATTCTTTCTTTCTACATTTATGTGCATGCTTGCATGGCATGGTGCATTGCTTAGTAATGCCTAGCTTTGCTTTGCATATACAGTAGACATTCTCCATTTGCTGCTCAAAATGAAAGGATTCACTTATCTACTCTGTAATTCCACAACACTTGTTTAATGAATATAACACAAGAATAAAAAAAGTTAAACGCTTTCATCTACACCAAAGTAGACTTCATCAGAACACTTCCATTTAATAAATGCTAGCTTTTATAGTTACTTCTGACCAATCCCAACCGTCAGTTAGTATGCATCAATGAACCAATTAAATATTTAAAGTGCATTGTGCCCAGTTAATTTCATACATTACATCTAGTGAACCATTCTCATAGTGTACCTTTAAAATGTACCTTTAAAATAATGCTGCTCCATTGCAACTTGATTAAACCATTATTAAACAGAATAAAACTACCTATGTGTACATATTCATTTGACCAATTTTTTTAAAAACATTTAAAAATGGATATATTTAAAAGAAAACCGTATAAAAATATATTGTCTCAAGTCCTTATATAATGGTCTATGCGAAACTCTTAATACAAACATTCATGAAATAAAATTAAATACATATTTACTTAATAAGCATTTTCTAAAATTGGCTTAATGGAAATACTATAATTTAACCCAGGGTATACTGATGCATTTAACATAATCTGCCATCTAGTTTCCCTTTCTCCTAACTTTTTACGTATATTACCACCCCTAGGGTTAATTTTAATGCACTCTAAACTTCCAAATTTAAAAGTATCACAGGTTATGCTATCAAGATGTCTATACAAAGCATTTTTCATATCCTTTTTTCTAATACAGTACCCATGGTCATATATTCGATTCCTAAGGCACCTGTCTGTCTTACCCACATAGTAAGATGGCCATTTTGTGCACTTAGCTAAATATATGACATGTTGGGTATGACAATTACCCTTCCTGAATCTAACCATTGTTTTGTTTGTGTCTTCCAATGTGAGAGATGATAACTGTAATATCTCACTAAACTAATTACACTGTCCACATTTATGGGTACCCTCTACCATACCTGTATTAGTCACTTTTAATATTTTTATTTCTAATTCACTTTTTAAATTATTAGCAGTTTTGGAAATAAATGTAGGATATTCACCTGCCAATTTATACACAGCATCATCAGATTTCATTATATTCCAGTTGGCCTCCATTATTTTACGCATTTCTTTTATATTGGGTCCATATTGGAATATACATGCTCTACGAAAGTTGGTGTCACCTTCTGCTTCCATTCCACTAGCTATATTAAAAGTTCTAGTGCACCCAGTACCTAATAGGGGTTTATATTTTTGCCCCATTCTCTTTTAACATATTTTTTAGTGTCCTCTATTAAATGAGAGGGGTAACCTCTGTCCTTAAACATATTCCCTATTTTATCCAATTCCTCTATCATGTCTCTATAATCTGAGGTCATTCTTGCTGCTCTAATATACTGACCTTTGATGTATAATCTGAGGTCATTCTTGCTGCTCTAATATACTGACCTTTGATGATACTGTGCTTTTGGCTATAGGGGTGACAACTGGAATACTCCAAGTACGAGTTACTTAAGGTATCCTTTCTGAAAATTTTGGACTTATATTTACCATTTTCGATAAATATATGTGTATCTAAATAGGACATTTTATTCCTATCCATATTATATGCGAATTTTAAATATTCACTAATAGAATTCAAATAACCTAAAAATTAATGCAATTTTTCTTCACTTCCATTCCATAAAATGAAAATGTTGTCCAAAAACCTTACATAACTCATAATATTTTCTTGCCATGCGGTATCCAGTATGTTTTCAGTTTCCCAATCAAGAAGGACCAAGTTGGCAAAAATCGGGGTGCCCATAGCTGAGCTACAGTTTAACAGGGTGAATGCAGCTGCCCGTAGGTGAGCAGTGGTTTAACTGGTGCAAAATGAGTGCCCGTAGCTGAGCAGTGGTTTAACACGCTGAATCTATGTGCCCCTAGCTGAGCTGAGCGTAATATGCGTGCTGATAGCCAAATGAGGCTTAAACCGGCGTACCCCATTTGCACGGAGCTGCGCACCGCGCAAACAAGCTAACCGATGGGCAACGTTGAGCAAGCCGTATCAAAAATGCCTTTACACAGACACACCCCTCAGCTTGTCTAGACAGTCATAAAAAAATAAAAAGTAGTGGCCAGGTTCGATCCCAGGATACTATACACCATAGTCAAGGTACTGAACCACTAAGCCATGACAGCAGTACCTATCAATGCAATAATAGCAAATATATAGGAATGAATACAAATTGGAGCATGACAATGCAGGTTTAGTGAAGTTGATACAATTCCAAAATGGCCAATCACAGATATGTGCGGGAAAAACAGACTATATAAGCCCCATAGGCGGGAATACACAGCATAAACGATTGTAGAACTGAACTGCAGCCAGAATGACAGGAGTAGGTGAGGGTAGTTGCTTTCGAGCACAGAGGTGGGGCATTGAGGAGTCCAGGTACATGGTCTGGCTCCTAGTCCACAATCATGAGGCCCAACTCATGCAGGGCCAGGTGCTGTGGGGAGCATATAGGGCTGAGGTGTGGGACCGGTTGGCTCATGATCTCACCAGTGCCACAGGGATTCCAAGGACTGGTGAGCAGGTCCGTCACCACCATGCGAACCTGAAGAGACACAAGAAGGACCAATTGAACCTTTGGATCCAGGAGGCCCGGCAAATGCCCAATGCCCCACTACTGAGTAAGTTACATTTAATTATGTATGTAAGAAATTAAACTAGCTGATATTATGGAGATGTGTATTCCAATATTACTTCATTTATATTACAGCTGCAGGTGTCCATTCTGAACCTAGAGCCTATGGCGATAGGCTGGTGCAGTTGCATCACCAGGCAGGTCAGTAATCCACTACCAGTAACTGTAAAGAAATATAAAAGTATGACAGTTAGCAAAAGAGTGCAGTGTAGTCACTAAGTAATAAAATGTGCAAGTAACAGTGTGAAAGTGTTTGCAAGTATTGCTTGATTACAAAAGTGTGTTGCAGTCTGTAATCCAAACAGAAAAAAGAAAATGTCTGACATAAATTCTGAAATAAAGATGCCCCACCTGTAAGAAAATAGTACACAACCTGCAGCAGGCTGAAAAGTACAGCTGCAGAAGATGATGAAATCACATGTGTGAAATATATCCCTGTTGAAATACTGAAACATGACAGAAGTGAGACTGCTAGAAAGGATTGTAATAACTACAGGTAAAACATGTCAATAAAGCCTAGAAGTAAGTACCATCCTGAATAGTAAAATGAAAACAAGTG
Organism: Protopterus annectens; assembly: GCF_019279795.1. Classification (NCBI taxonomy): domain Eukaryota; kingdom Metazoa; phylum Chordata; order Ceratodontiformes; family Protopteridae; genus Protopterus; species Protopterus annectens. The sequence continues at coordinate 1,428,486,442 of NC_056726.1, forward strand.
AGAGAGTGTGAGAAAGTGTCATGAATCCAGCAATACAGTAGTAATAACCTCTGAATAAAGTATACTGCAGTCAGTACAGAATGAAATGCATGTGAGAATCAAAACCAAACAGCAAAATCTGTTCAAAGTGTTGCTGCATCTGGAATGTGTATCCCAAAATCTGGATATGTTGCTCTCAGTCTGCAATATGCAGATAGTATGATTGTCTGATATACCAAACATCCACACTTGTCTATAGCTATATAAAGCAAATGTAGCAGGATGATGTAGCTGAACAAAGCTAGATATGAATGTGTATGAAGAACAATAAAATGTATATTGATGTTGCAGTAACAGTCCTATCAGCAAGTTGAAGTAGTTATCATATTGGAAACTGTAGTTAGAACAGTAGTGTGCATATATGTGCAGCTATTAGAAATGTACAGCATATGTATTGGTATTCGAAGGTGTTAATATTATTTTCTTCACCCCACCCTATAACCACATATAACCCATTCCACGTGAAAATGGTATGTGCAATCACAATTAACACCCCTGGACATTTGTCCTGTTGGGTCATATATATTTGCATGTCCGTTGATGCATCTGCCCTGTTCATACATCCAAACCTCATGGCCTGTTGCCATCAATCAACCCTGCATGTTGTTGGACTGTGTATTGCTGTTCAAATTATGCATGTGTTATGCACGCTGTTCAATGGTATGAATATCTGGGTGTTTGGTTAATGGGAATACTAATGCATGCTGTTACAACTAATTGTGAATGGTATTATATGTCACTAACCCAGACTGTCATGACATAATGCAAAACATAGGACGACAGGGAAGGCGGGTTCCAGCGGACCCACCTCTCCCACCTCAGCTGGCAAGTGCACCTGGCACTAGTGCCCAGTCTGGACCCTCCTCCGGTGGCCCTGTGCCACGTGCAGGTGGAAGTGCTGCAGGGGATGGGGCTTGTCCCCCCTCTGCAAGTGTGGCCAGAGGAGAACCACCACTCACCCTCCGTAGCATCCGGACTGTGGTGCGTAGGGAGACCCGGGACTCTGTTCTCGAGCCCCTACGCCAGCTTGAGGCACAGGTGGCACAACTTACGGGCATGCCTGTTGCCCGGCCTACACAGCCCCCAGCACAGCCCCATCCTGGGCAGTGAAGGAACAGTGGCAACTGCCTATGGGTGGGGATATCAGTTCCACTGTTGCCATCTGTGGGCTCATGGGCTCTGGATATCCAAACCTCTGTCCCCGTCAATTGTGTAACCCCCCCCCACACGTGCCATACACCGCCCCTGTATGCATCTTGTTTGTCTTGTCTGTTTACCTACCCAAACTACCTCCCCAGCTATACCGACTTCCTTCACCTGACATACCAAAAAAAAAAAAAAAGGGCACTCTGTACCCACAAAAAAATTACGCCCCATACATAGCTGCCCATTCCGCACACATGTCTGCTGGACATGGAAACTATCAATTACAATTGGCTGTACAACAAGTATTGTTGTCCTGACACCTCTCAGGGTGGAAGGTTTCAAATGTCACACCAAATTACATACATATGCACAGCTGTTGCTGATGAAGAAATGGGCAGCTATGGGCCTTACCTACATCCCTCCTGCAAATCCCAAGCTTGTTTCCCTACTGTCTTACCCTCTTTGTGACCCCTTTTTCACCACTTTCCTGTCTCGCCATTTTCATTTCTTTCAAAGAAAATAGCGGGTGTCTTAAGAGTAAGCACGTTTAAGTGGTTGTAAGCGGGTGTGTGCGGAGCTGAACGCCAGTGCACATGCGTGAGCGCTGCGCAAACCAGCGCTAACCCGGTTACAACTGCTTAAAAGTGCCTTAGTCACTCTGATTGACAGGTCCTGTAGTCAGTTCAAAAGCAAAATAAAATCCCACTGTCAGTCCCAAACCCAGGACCTTGGAAACAGTAGTCTGTATGACCTACCACTAAGCCATGACTCTTATACAAGAACATTGTGCTAAAATAAATATAACATGTAATAGTAGGGATGAATGTAAAGGGAATATAGGATGTGTAGTACACAAAGCATGTCATTTAGAATTATTGTCAAAACTACTGGATTCCCATAATAGTAGTGTGTGAACAGAAACAGCCATGCTATTTGGTAGCTTGTAGGTAATAATGTCAGTTAATGTACATATATATATGTATGTATATTTACATATATATATATATAGTTGTAGGTGTCATTGTGCATACACACTTACTACAGGGAACAGGAGAGAGGAATGGAAAAATGTGAATGTACAACACAACCTGAATCATGAGAGAGATACTAACCTTTACACTCACAGAACAGTGTCCACAGCATACCAGCATGGTCCCCGCCCTTACAATCTGAAAGGGCAACGCCTATCTCACATACCCTTTTATAGCACTGTCCTGAAATCACAGTGAGAACTGCAATCAGTACACAACTGGCTGCATGCAATTAGCAAATGCTGGCTTACAATTGGTGCAGAGGCCATCACATGGGCCTATGCAGATATCTACAAAAGCATCCTGTACTAACACTCCACACATGCAATACATTCATTGCACTGTCTGGAAGCAGACAGAGGGAGAGAGACAGACAGAGAGAGAAAAAAAAAAACACACGCTACACACTGTGACTCTAAGCTGTCAGCAGTGACAGTAGCAGCAGGAAGCAGAAGCAGTGGTAACGCAACCAGCTGCGACAAACGCAGGTAATGCAAAGTAGCAGGTTAATAGTCTGCATACTGTGAACCCTCCAAATGTGTCATAGGTCTGTATCTATAGATATGTCCATGTGATATGTTGTGTGTACGTAGTTCCACCAAAAGGGGATGACTATACATTACATGTCAATCAGTGTTAGGTCATGATCCTGGCAGCAGTTGTCTGTGCGTTGCCCTCAGCAATGGCTGTAGTGACTGTTTTGAAAGGTCAGCCAGGTTCAAAAGGCAGGATCAGCCCATCACAAAGGCAAACTGGCTGGGAACAAGTGTCTGCAGGTACCCGATATCACTGCATATGCATCCCATACTGAATAATTCCATAGCTTAGCAGACCAGGCTGGTTATGCATATGATGTGGTAGTTCCCAGGGTCAGTAGAGGTGCCTCCTTAGTGGTGTGGGACCACTGTTGCTGTATGCCAGTGTCCAGGTACATATCCTGTAGTATGGCCAAGATTAATTATCAGTCTTATATGCGGTTGTATGTCCTCTTGGAGTGCATGTAGCACACATCCAGGGATACCATCAGGTAACAGCGATGCTGTGTATTCTGTTTTGCTGAGGACGGCCCTCACCTGGACATGTGAGATGATAGGGAGGTTACATACAGCTGTGATAAGTATTTCAACTGGTGGGGGAGAAGGAGGGGGGATACGTGCACCAAACCTGTCTGCAAGAATGTTGCCAATATCTGTGTGTTTGGTGAATGTTAAGTAGGTTTGTATTAACGCAGAGCATATCTGAGGCATTTGGTCCATATGTGTAACATAACTGAAGAAGGCCTTGTGGTTATCCATAGTGTTTGTGGCCATTTCCCTCCCAGAGTAGGCTGTGGCTGTTGTTATGAGAGACCGTAGCATAGTACCAGTGCTGACCACAGATGCCTTCCCTTAATGTGAATCTGCTGTGTCCTGCAGTAGCCTCCTGCTATTGTTATACAATCTGCCTCTGTCTGGGGTCCACCGGACAGGATGCCTAACCTTTGTGCATAGGGTCTGGGTTAGAAATGTGTATGCAAGTTCCATGCAATCTGTGGGATGTCCATGGTAAGCATTTGCAAAGGGGTCAGCAGTGTGGGTTGTGGCTTCCACTGGCCCAGTGTGCTGCATGGATACCATCTCAGTCCAAACAATTGAATAACTGTCTAATCACATACATATCAAAGTAGTCTACTGTGCTGGTGGTGGTGGTGGGATATGTATATCCAGGCCGAGTAACTTGTATCCACATCACACTAGTGGATGGCGTCCAACATACAGTACCTTGGGATGAACCCCCAGAGTGAGGTTGTGCATTGGACCTGTCAGTGTGTGCTGACCGATGGGACATGCTACTATGTTGTGTGGAATGTGGCAGGTATTGTTGCACAGGTGTTGGCTGAGCACTGATATCTGGCCATGTACTTGTGTATCCACCACGAGACACACACATTCAACATATGGGAGTAGTAGTATATCAGTACACATGAGTATCATGTATAGTATGTGTGCCATATATTGCTGACATAGTCTGCTGATATCCTGTTTGTGTTCTCTTCCAGGGAGATGGTGCGTCAGCGTAATCCCGCTTACTCTGCAGCAGAAGATGAGGTGATACACCAGAGCCTGGTGCGGGAGCATGACATACTGTTTTCCCACACCAGTCAGAATCAGCAGGAGAGGGCTGCACTGTGGCAAGACCTTGTCCATAGGGTAAATTACATTGGCACGCATAATAGGACATATGAGCAGGTATGACATCACTGCAGTGATTTAATCAGAAATGTCCGTCAGCGTGTGTTGGATATCCACAGGCAACAGGTTGCCACAGGATGTGGGGTGGCCACACATCCCCCCCTCACCAGACAGGAGGGGCTACTCCTAAGTGTTGTGGCTCCAGCCCCGGAACAGCAACAGCAATACACCTGCATCATGATGGAGGCTGGATCCACACAGCAGCACGACATGGAGCGTGCAGGTAATATGCCATATGTTCACTTGACTGTTCTGTACACTGTTAGTTTATGCATGTGTAAGGTGTGTCCCTGGTATGTAATTGTGCATGTGTGATATTGGCAATATCAGCAGCTAACATGTGAAAGGCAACTGGTGTACTACTGCACTGTATCATATGCACAGTTGTGCCCACTGACATTAATCTCATCATTTCTGCAGGTCTCTCTGGGGTTACAGCAAGGCAGGCCATCTATGCGGGTGAGTGTGTTTAACAATACCTATAATAGTCCTGATAGTGCTAGTAACACTAGTGTAACTCAGCAGTGCTCTGTGTGTATACTGTGGGGTGTGCATGTGTGCATGTGTGCAGGTGTGCCTGTGCCCATGTGTGCATGTGTGCATGTGTGCAGGTGTGCCTGTGTCCATGTGTGCATGTGTGCATGTGTGCCTGTGTCCACGTGTGCATGTGTGCATGTGTGCATGTGTGCCTGTGTCCACGTGTGCATGTGTGCATGTGTCCATGTGTGCATGTGTCCACGTATGCATGTGTGCACATGTGCTTGTGTGCATGTGTCCACGTGTGCATGTGTGCATGTGTGCATGTGTGCCTGTGTGCATGTGTGCATGTGTGCATGTGTGCATGTGTGCCTGTGTGCATGTGTCCACGTGTGCATGTCTGCATGTGTGCCTGTGTCCATGTGTGCATGTGTGCATGTGTGCATGTGTCCATGTGTGCATGTGTGCATAAGTGCATCACTGGTAACAATGTGTGGACACTGTAAACTGTGTTTCCTGTCTTCCTCCCACAGGTTCTGGTGCTGCTCTGGTGTCCTGCAGCAGGGAACCTGAATCTGGTATCACAGGTACTGGCAATGATGATATCTGTGTAATGGTACAGGAAGGTGTGTCAGGGTCCGCCATTGGTCAGCCAATTGACAGTACACAGCTGTCAACCCCATCATTGTGCACAATCATCCTGCCAGTACATACTTTGTCACCATTGTCCCTAGGTGATGGACAGGATACACTGGGCATTGACCAGGGTAATGTGGTACCTGTGGCACATGCTTCCCCACACAGCAGCCATGGGCAGGGTCCTGCGATGGTACCACACAGACAGTTGCCCATGGCTTCTCGTGGGAGCATCCGTGGGCGTACTGCCTCTGGCAGATGTGCCCAAAGAGGACTGTCAACCTCAGCTATGTTTCGGGCTGTCATGCAGGCACAGTCGCGTATGGAAAGGTACACCAGACAGGGTCTGAGGGAGCTGAGAGCATGTCGCACAGCCATGACTGACAGTATGCGTGACATCGCGGATGCTATCCGTAATTTCACCGATGTCATAGACAGACATTGTGGGGACATATTACAGCAGTTCCACAACCAAATGTCCATGAGCCAGGGCAATGATGGGCAGTTGTGGTGTTGACGTGGCCGTATGTCAGCAACAGCAGCAGCTGGCAGTCGACGCGGACGACAACAGGCCCGAGCACGCCCCCATAGTGCCAGCAGCAGCCCCAGCAATGCTGGGTCTGTGCTGTAATCGGAACACCCCAGGGGACCACGTGCACGTGGCTCTGGACAGTCCCAACAGGGACCTGTGTCCAGTCAACACACTCCTGCTTCTGATGACAGTACCCAGTCTGGCTTAGTACTGGATATGGTCCGTAGCACCCCTGCCAGGCACAGGTACTGTGTCCATGCCCACAGACACTGATCTGTATGACCTGCCAGGTGCAGTCTGTGGCTGTCCACAAACCCCTGTATATGGCAGCCATGAAGTGGAACTGTGTGCGTGCATACACACATGTGAAATGTTAACACCTAGGGTGACCACATACATGCACACACTGCACCAACACTGCCCCACCATGTACTGCTTCCCCTCACCAACACACATACACACACATGTCAATTGGTGGTATCAGTGGCAGACTCAGGCATACTTAATTCACACCCTGTGCATATGATGACACTGTGCCACCTCCTGCAATCTCGAACATCATTGCGGGAACAGGTAAACACGTTGCTGATGCACAGGGTGACTACATAGAAGTGTATTAGTAGTATCATGTTGGTAACAGTACAGTGTGCTGATATGACTGTGTGTATATCCCAGCATGCCTAATGCAGTAACCGTATGAATGTCCTAAATTGTTATCTGCACCCATAGTACGTACCAAAGTGTAACAGCTGCACATAATTGCATGCCGGTGGTAAGGATGTCAACAGATAGCCGCATTCATGGGTAGCACAGGGGGGAAGCTAACGCAAGTAGTGATATGCAATGGTGGACATGTACAGTAATGGTGTCAAGTTGCCCACAACGACTATGCAATGTGGATGTTTGCACATGTTGATATGTGTGCAGTACCAATGTAATCCAAATCACAATTAACTATGACATAATATCAGTTCTACCATGGGCATCTGCACTGTGTATTCCTGGGTACATGTTGATAGTGCCTACATATTTGCATTGTTACTTACTGTTAGTGTTACCCCTTCTTTGTTGTACAATGAACTACTTCCAGCCCTGCTTACTGTAGCTTTGTTTGCATGCATGTTTGCTTGGGGTTTCCTGGAACACTGCTTATACCTGCAATGCAGAGTTACAGTGCTTCTGTGGACTCCTAGTGACATCTGCATAGCGTACGATACGTATGTCAAGTTTACACATGACAGAACGTCACTGTCCGTCCTGTTCGCATGTACGTTGCCTGTGACACATTGCACATGTCTTACATGGCATTTACCCACGTGTGCAGTCATATATGCCAGTGCTATGAAACAGTAGCAGTACACCCACACATACACACCTTCAGTATGTTGTTCCCCATTGGCCCTATGTGTTGGTACTCACCATGGCAATCACACTACTAGGGTAGCATGTGCAAAGGTAACCTGTGAATCACCTCTATGGTCCAGTTGTGGTTTATGTGAGTCATGTGGCAATGTCACAGCTGCCACATGTATGCAGTCAGCCATCACCCTTGGCCAGGAACATACAACACATGTGTGGGATGACACCACATAGCCAATCTGGGGACTGAGCTCTCTGAACCCAGTAATGCCATACCCTGTCAGGTGGCATGTCATATTACAGTGACTACAATACAAGTCAGACATAGACACACACTGACAGCATGCTGAACACACTGGGGCATACGTGGGGACTCAGAATAGCATCCTGCCTGAGCATCACACACCTCCACAGCTGGCACACAGGCATATGTTCCGTCGGAACAGAGCACATGCCACACATGGTACACACATCCCGTGTGCCACACATTCACAGCCTGTAGGGCTACACAACACACCTGCTATAGATGTGTCAGGTACCTGTCTTGAGTGCTGCACTGGGGTCCCGCTCAACTGGCTGTATCTGGTGAAGGTCACAGTGATATGCCTCAGGGGCACTATGGTCCACCACAGAACACATGCATACAGGTCAGTCAGAGGCATGGACACATATGACTCACTCATTGACCATGCCACTATGGATGACCTGAGACATACCTCCCTGGACTACATGATAGAGAACATAGAATGGATCTCTCAGCATGTGGCACGGGCCAGTATGAGCCTGATCTTGGTTGCCAACATACCCTCACCAGGTATGCTACCACTATATGTAGGAAGGGTGTTGTATGTCACATTCTGCTCAGTCTCCAATGTCATTCATAGGGTATCCGCTGGCTGTCAATGTGTGCTTACATGCTAGGGAAGCCACAATGATGTGCAAGGGTCAGCTTGCACGTGACACCCATGGCCCGATGTATATTGGCGAAGCTCCTTGATACACACATACTGCCTTATGCTGCAGGACATGGATTACATAGCCACCTCCGCGGGTATCACACAGGTTAGGACACTAACAGTGCTGCTACACAACACCAACAGTGTACACCACAAGATGCATGCACTGGACACTGTCCTCAGCATGGTGAACTGCAATGTCTGTGTGGTACCAGAGTCCTGATTCATGGCTCACAGGTGTAACCCATCACTGACAGGTTATGCCTCATACCATGCCTGTCATCCCCTACACATGTAACACACATGGACAGGGGGGTGGTATCCCAAGGCACCACAGATACACACACCTCCAGGTTGTAGGCACAGCACAAAGCATCAGGGCCTAATCATGTGCAGCTAACAGTGTGTCGGACTGCCATCTGGTTCATAGCCTGGCACACACAACCCTCCCATACACAGGAAAACCACCTATCCTCCATAACAACACTGGCAATATGACAGTCTCAAGAACTGTCTTTATATGGCTGGACTGCATCCAGCCAAACATTGTGAGTGAGCATTTCTGTAGCTACAACACATTAGTTGAAGGGTTAACAGCATGTGGTCACTGAATTGCAGTGGAATGACATGTTACCACTCCCACAACAGATGGGAACATGCAGCACCTGTACATCGACTAAATGTAGACTATATGGCCTAGACCAGATGTGTATCCCCTGCTGTAGGTATTTTACCATATACACCCACACTGTATAGACACATATCGCGTGTGGCCCCTGTACAGTAAGACACAGTCATATTGGTATACATTGCAAATACCATTTATCCACTCGAGGCATGTGTCAGACATGGTAACTACTGCAGGTCACAGGTATTTATGTGTATGTGTCACACACATACATCATGTGTGCAATGCCATTGCTGGTTTAGGCAATGGCATGCATTGTTATGCACAAAGACCCACACAAGGTCATAATGTGTGACACAACCACACGTGGCAGTTGTGGGTTACCAAAACATACCTATCTGTACTCTGACAATGGTATAGACCCAGTAGCAGAGCGCACTATTGGCATTACTGGCCAACTAGCCCTGTTTGGCTGTGCTGATAGTGTGGTGACATCCCCTGAGTTTACTGGGGGAATATGCAGCATCTGGTGTATTGTAATATTTGCCAAAAGGATCTGTTCTCTCACACTTGCATTTACACACACCCTACTACCCCCACACACACACTTGCCATTTGCAGGATTCATACCCTTACCTAACTAAGTCACGACACGTGAGAGAGACGCATTAGCGAAGCGCACTATTCAATGGTTCTTCTTCTCTGGCTATACTTATAGGGTGCTGACATCATCAGTATTTTGAATGAGTAATGTGCATCAGGTAGTGTGCTCTCCTGATTGCCAAAACTAGCATGTTTTTCATACAGAAATGCACACACACAAACTCTCCACATCCAAACACACACACACACTTGCAAGTTTCAAACCCCTACCTAAATATGTTATGGCACTTGAGAGTGATGCTGTAGCAGATTGCACTATTCTGATGACTGGCAGATGTCTCTTCTCCAGCTGTATGTATAGGGTGCTGTCATCATCACTGTTTGGAAAGGGTAATGTGCATCATGTAGTGTGATCTCCTGATTTCAAAAAAGCACATGTTTTTCATACAGAATTGCACACACACAGAGTCCCCACATCCAAACACACACACATGACATTTACAAGTTTCAAATTCCTACCTAACTATATTATGACACTCAGGAGAGACGCATTAGCAGAGTGCGCTATTCGAATTACTGGAATGTTTCCCTTCTCCTGCTGTACTTATAGGGTGCTGTCATCATCCGTGCTGAGACAGGGGAATGTGCATCCTGTAGAGTGCATTCACCGATGCCAAAAGGGACATCTCTCTCACAGAGACTTGCACACACACTAATCCCCTCCACGCACATTGACGTTTGCAGGATTCAAACCCCTACCAAACTATGTTATGACACTCGAGACGGATGCATTAGTGGAGCACACTATTTGTATTATTGGGAAGTTTCCTTTCTCCTGCTGTACTTATAGGGTGCTGACATCATCAGTGTTTAGAAAGGGGAATGTGCATCCTGTAGTGTGTTCTCCTTGTTGCCAAAAGGGATATTTCCTTCATATAGACTTGCACACACACTAACCCCCTCTACACACACTGAGCATTTGCAGGATTCAAATCCCGACTTAACTATGTTACGACACTTGAGATGGACGCATTATCGGAGCACGCTATTCACATTACTGGGAGTTTTCTCTTCTTCTGCTATACTTATAGGGTGCTGACATCATCAGTGTTTAGAAAGGGGAATGTTCATCCTGTCGTGTGTTCTCCTAGTTGCCAAAAGGGATATTTCCTTCATACAAACTTGCACACACACTAACCCCCTCCATACATACTGAGCATTTGCAGGATTCAAACCCCTACCTAAGTATGTTATGACATTCAAGATGGACGCATTAGCAGCGCACGCTATTTGCATTACTGGGAGGTTTCTCTTCTCCTGCTGTACTTATAGGGTGCTGACATCATCAGTGTTTAGAAAGGGGAATGTACATCCTGTAGTGTGTTCTCCTAGTCGCCAAAAGGGATATTTCTTTTATACAAACTTGCACACACACTAACCCCCTCCACACACACTGAACATTTGCAGGATTCAAACCCCTACCTAACTATGTTTTGACACTCAAAGCAGACGCATTAGCGGAGTGTGCTATTCACATTACTGGGAGGTTTCCCTTCTTCTGCTGTACTTATAGGGTGCTGACATCATTAGTGTTTAGAAAGGGGAATGTGCATCCTGTAGTGTGTTCTCCTAGTTGCCAAAAGGGATATTTCTTTCATACAGACTTGCACACACACTAACCCCCTCCGCACACACAGAAGCTTTTTCAGTTTTCACTTCTATTAGCTTACTTCTGTCTTGCAGTGTCTCTTAAGAGAAACATCCTGCACTACTGTTTGCAGAGTTTTAAGTGCTGGGCTGGGCTACTATTCTGCCTGTGTAATTGCCTGCTTCTAATTGTTTTCACCTGCTAGCTTCAGCAGTTGTCCCTGCTAGCTTCCTATTAATTCTGTTGCTTCCTTTTTCCTTTCTGTTTCCTCAGGGGGGAGCAACGTGCATACCAGCAGATACATGCTCACAGTGGCTTACATGCGCGCACACGTGCTTACACGGTTCAGAATCTACTTATTTGGGTTAAAACGCGCACACAACCGCACGACCACTGTTACACGTCTGCCAACAGCCTCCAACATGCTCAGCCTGCCCTACACGCACGCACACCAGCGCAAACAGTGTTAAACATCTCCCAACACCCTCCCACATGCTCAGACTGCCTTACACGCGTGCACACTGCCCTACTCGTGCTTCATGGCACGCACACGTGCGCATGCACGCCCAGCAAGAAGCTTTGGTGCAAGTAACAGTGTACACCTTCCATTTCTTGATTTTCCCTGACTTATCTAGTGGCACACCTCTTTCCATGATCTGTGTCTGTCATCTGTCATGTTACACTGACCTCCAATGAACTGCATTTCTTTCTACCATTCCCCCTGTGATGTCACCTATTTCCTACTTTATTCCTCCCCCTTATGTATCTCTTACACTACTCAGACTGTGCTCATTTGCTATGTGACTGTGAGATTCAGTATCCTAACCCTCATTTACATGAGATTGCCTACTAATGCTTAGTTACATGTCTTAGACTCAGCTTCCCCCCTTAGCAACCACTACACGGTGGCCATGTTGTTTTTGGTCTGCTGGTCCCTGCATTGTCATTCCATGTATTGCATGAAACCCACATTTGTGGGATTATAACCTTCTTTTTTATGTTTTTATACACCGCGGTCCGTTTGCGCGGGGCTGCGCTGGGTTTAAACATCGGCGATCGCCGAAAAACAAAATTATATTTTTATTATTTTTGCATCAGGTTACCTTGCCAATGGCCACATATTTGGCCATTGGCATACTGCCTGAGACATATGCACCCTTTATTTGGAGCTGACATGGCTCCGTTGTGGAATTTGCAGAAACGTACTCAGTTGTCAACTGAGTACATTTCTGCAGCTAAAACGTCTCTTACACGGACTGGTTTCTGCTTCATGGATCGCTAATATACCTCATTTGCATACCTTTCAGCTGCAAGTGAGGTATTTAGCGTGTCCACGCCCAGTCCATGTAAGAGACGTTTTAGCTGGTCTCTTACACGGAGTTTAGGGCTGTTCCTGGATTGCGAGGCTTGCATGGAGTGTTACATGTCTCTTACACTCCGTGCAAGCCTTCATGAATCCTGCCCTATATTTTTTCCATGTGCTTGTTTGCATGGTGTGGCACATTGCTTAGCAATGTTTAGCTGTGCTGACATATACAGTACACATCCACTGCATATCTAAATATAGACACTGGATGTATTTATTTTTTGTAGTTCTACTGTGCTTAGCAATGTGCAAACCTGTGCAGCGAAGCTGTGCTATACTTACAGGCACCTTTGCAGTATATGTAAAGATATACAAGTTCTAATCCTATGGGGGCCAATTGAGAAATAACCAGCTGGCTACTGTAATAACTGTACATGAACATACCTCCCAACTGTCATGATTTTTGCAGAATGTTATGAGTACTCCACCATATGTCTGGCCCTTGATCTGCAGATATATGACATTTCTTAGATTGCAACCTACTGGCAAATCAGTTATAAGAACACCCTGCTACCAATGTATGAGCACACTGTGTAAAACTGTTCTCTGTAGTTTGCCTTTGTACCACCATTTGGTAGGACTTGCCCCATAATGTCTCATCCTGACAGATTGAGAGCTATGTCATGCAATATCAAGTTCCTATTATTTAAGCTAATGCTTAAATTTGCGAATGCTGTTTCATCGAGCATAATTATGTGAAATGGCAAAATGCCAAAAGCATGGAACAGCATTTTTTTTCCTGGGGAAAAAAAATCACTGGGCCATTTTCAGGACTTTTCTATTTCCTCCACTGTGGTGTGATCCCGGAGTTGGCATATTTAAGTCAGGGGTGTGAGGGGGGTATGGCCCCCCTACTTTATTTTGTGTTTGGATTTTTTTTTTTTCCCTGGGAAAAAAATCGCTGATCCCTGTGTTCGACATTTTGGATTTTCTGTGCTGATGTAGTATCTTTATCCCAGTAATTTCCATTCCAACATATGAGAAAAGGGAAGAAATCTACATTCAGGCCTTATAGCTTGTTGAACCGTTGCATGGGATTGGCTGATTATATTGCAAATCAGCTGTGTATGCTATGATTGGCATATGTGAACCACAGAGTAGTTCAGAGACAATTGCCTGCTATTAAGAACCATCTTAAAAAGGTAAACTCCTAACTAGGGGAACCACTGTGTATGAGAGTTACTTTCCATGGTGGACTCATTGACACAATTATATATCTCTATCTTTCAAAAGAAGAGCATTGTACTCTATCAGGTATGTAGCCATTTTGTTTCCAACATGATGCATATGTTTTAATATACTTAGGGGGGATAGGAATTACATCAGTAAGCCTTTCTGAGAACTTTACAGCTGACATGCCATTGAGCTTCGGCTGTGTAACATCTACAGAGGATGTAGACTACAGCAAGGGTGTCATGCTGTCTGTTAACAAGGAAAATACGTCTCCTGGATATTTCCTTTGTTAGCAGTTGTAATAATACTACACAGCTATTTGTTTGGCATTGTATTTTATATATATATATATATATATATATATATATATATATATACATAAGTTATAGGGGGTGGGGTGGGTTTCCTGCTATGGGCCACACTACAAGTTGACTCCTGTCTTGGGTGTGTGAGCATGTGTGAGTATCTGTCATGGCACAAACAGTAGTAGGTAACTATTACTACTATCCTAGTAGGTTCCACACCCTTTGTATGTTTGGCAAACTGTTGGATAATAGATATGTAATCAAGCGGGGAATACTAATAGCCTTCCTTTAGTGCTGTATTTCAGATGATGTCATGCATGTCAGATGCAGCCCACCTTTCAGTGAGGCTGAAAACCACCTCTTAATTGAGGAATTATGACAACAGCACTACCAAGTGCTGCTGTCCAGAGGGAAGGTTAATAGGCAAGAGTGACAAGCCTTTTGGGATGAACTGGTGCACAACATAAATGGTGTGGGGCAACAGAATCACACTTATGAGCATGTGCAACACCGTGGCATGGACGTGATCAATTCTGCACACATATGGGTAGTGGGTGTGGCCAAGGATCATCAGGTCACCAGTGGAAGAGACAACCTCTATCAGCCACAGGGGAATTCCTAGTGAACCTTGCAACACAGGACAACATCCAGGCATCGATCACACAATATTTTATAGATGTGGGTGCCACTGTATCTTCTCAAGAGGAACATCCAGTTATGCTTAGTTGCATCAGCACTGGAATACTGTAGCATTTAGCATGTCAGGGGGTACGTAACTTTATGTGGGTGTCAGCCTTTTCATGGGGTGGGGGAAGGAGGTTAGCTACAGTTTTAAGTTAATGCAGAGAGTTTGACTCACATACCTGTTAACATAACAGCTATTGTAAATGGGAGATATTTGGATGTAGTACCCATTTTATTCTGTAACATGTGGTTCTGTTTACATTACCTCTCCCTCAAATGTTTTTCAGGACCATCAGGAATAAAAGAGGCCTTGCTCCTGCTGCTTTTAAGCACAAAACATTTTCGTCAGAGATGTAGATTTAGTTCAAGGTATTAGCTGAAGTGTCGTCCTAGGTCAGCTGGCTAGATTGATGTGCTCTCTGCATGATTGACAAATGTAGAGATATGTTCTGACTGTGTACACTGTAGGGTCATACCTCTGCTTTGTAGGTGTGACATTTATTGATTTCACAGAATGGTCAGGACTTTTCAGATGGCCATAACTGTAAACTGTCTCTCCAAAACAGCATGAAAACAAACTACTAGAAAATAAAAAAAAATCAGAATGCAGTATCTTAAGGAAACCAGTACTTTATTCCAAAGCTAAAAACCTCAGGTTAGCGCTTTTGTCTCCTCAATTACAAATATAGAGACTTCTTCAGACAGAGGTTCTATACACATTCCTCCCTTTTTTACTAAAATCATTCACATGACAAACCAGCAAAACTCAATCACATAATTAAACAAACGCAGTATTATTACTCCACATAATTTGATTATAAAATAATTTTAAGACTTTTTTTATCAAAGTAAAAATTACCCAAAACTTACATTCCAATTAATGCTTCAGCCCTTTTCTTTTTAAATACATAATAAATTATTCTCTATTATTAAGACCTGGTGGGAAGCATGCATTAAGTTTTACTTGCCAGCAGTATTCAAGCCACCACAGTTCTTCTTCTTTATTCACTTTATTGGCTGTATGTGCTGGTGTTTCTAGCACTAAAAGCTTGTAGTTAATTCTAAATTTTTTTGTTTGTAATGTTTACTCATAGCATTCTTATCATCTCCTAGCTGAATAGCATATTTATGTTCATACATCCTTTTATAGAATTCACGAGTAGTTCTCCCTACATAGAAAGAATTACATTCTAAACATATTATTAAATATACTACATTCTTGGATTTACAACTGAACAACTATGGTATTCTAATTTTGCTGTTCCCCACTACTACCTCACTTCCTTCCATATATAAAAAAGTACACATATTACAACTGAACTTGTTAATTTATCCAATTATTGCTTATCTGGAGAAGAATATTGTGTTTTAAGTAAAGGATGGAACTTTGCGCCAGCTCAAAGAGCTAATAAACTAAAGAGTATAAATGAATTGAGAAACTATGTTGGGTTGTTAAATTTTGATATTATGTTTGAAAAACAAGATAATGGAAAGTTAGAATTTTACAAACCTAGTTGTTTTTATCCACTGTTGCCTAAAGAACTACAAATCTTTTTTGAACAACTGTGATGCACAAATCACTGAATTTTAGAGAATAAAGCTGAATTTAAATATTTTAATTTGTCAAAAACTGAAAAAGACTGTTTTAACAAGCTTATAAAAATTATGACACATTGTTTTTGAAAGCAGACAAAGGGGGTCTCTAGCTGCACTTGACAGGGTTTTTTATGAAAGAAGAATGGGTGACCTTTTGTCAGATAAATATAAAAAGATTACTATGAAAGATGTAAAAGGGGGTATGGAATTATTGATTCATGTATAGAAGAATGGTTCAACACAGGAAGAATTGATAAGAGAACAAGAAATAGTTTGTTAAATAGCCACCCCAAAAATAGTTGGATCTTTGGAATTCCAAACATCCACAAAGATTTAAATTAACCCCCATTAAGACCCTTAGTAACATATGCTAATAGTAAAATGGAAAGCCTCTCTATCTTTGTTGATAAACATATACAAAAAGTAGCCCCAACCAATTTGATATATATGAAAAAGATAGCTTTGACTTTTTAAAGAAATTTGAAGAAATATTAGTTTATGATAGTGATTTATTAGTGACATTAGATATTAAATCCCTATATAATATGATCCCAAATGATGAAGAGATGGACACGGTAAGGGTAGAGTTGTTACGAACCAAGATGTATTCACCTAATACTATTGGGTTATTAATGAAAATGATAGAAATTGTGCTACACTATAATTTACTGTCCTTTCATAATGAGATAGATGTGCAAACTAATGGAGTGACAATGGGGGCAGCTTTAGCCCCTAGTTATGACAATGTGTTTATGCATGGGTGGGAACTAGTTAATGTAATTGATAGTAGATTTAAAAAAAATATAATCAAAATGGTATGTTTTATTGATGATATATTTATGATATGGAGAGGAACAACAAAAAAATTGGAAGCATTTATAAATTATGTCAATAATATCTGTTCCTATTTGAAATTTACCCATCAGTATAGTAACAATGAGATAAATTTCTTAGAAAATAAATAAAAATATTAAATAAAATATTAATTAAATATTAAATATTAAAAATAATAATAAACTAGTGTCAAAAGTCTTCAACAAAGAAGTACAGAATAATATGTATTTGCATTTTTGAGTATGCACCGAAAAAGAACTAAGATGAATATAATAAAAGGACAGTTAAAATGGATGCACAACTTGACAAAAAAGATACTGATTTCCTGGAAAAAGCCAGCCTTTTTTGTAGAAAAATGGAAAAGAGATGATACCCTGAGAAAGAAGTTAAGAAAATCTTACAAGATCAGGTAGATGAAAGAAATGGGAAAGTAATATCAAGGGGAAATAGAGATGGTTATAACTATGGTACATCAATGGCACTACAAAATAGTGTTGATTCAAATACCATTAAAATATCATCAGTAAAAACTGGGGACTATTTAGAATGAATGAATAATTAAGTAATAAAATAGGAGTAAAACCAAGATTTGTGCAAAAAAGAAGTAAAAGTTATAATAACTATTTTCAAGCAAAGCTAAATACATCTAAAATGGAGGAATGTAAAGTTGGGATGATTATGTGCTTCAATTGTAGTATGTGTAATTTTTTATATAAGGAAGGAAATGAGTTAGTAGTGGGGAACAGCAAAACTAGAATACCAGGGTTTTTCAGTTGTAAAGCCAAGAATGTAGTATATTTAATAATTAATTTAGAATGTAATTTCTTCTATGTAGGGAGAACTACTCCCAAATTATATAGAAGGATGTATGAACATAAATACGCTATTCAGCTAGGAGATGATGGAATACTATGGGCAACATTACAAACAAAAAAAATGTAAAATTAACTACAAGTTTTTAGTGCTAAAAACACTAGCACATACGGCCAATATAGTGAATATAGAAGAAAAACTGGAGTGACTTGAATACCGCTGGCAAGTAAAACTTAATGCATGTTTTCCCACCAGGTCTTAATAATAGAGAAGAATTTATTATGTATTTAAAAAGAAAAGGGCTGAAGCATTAATTGAAATGTGAGTTTTGGGTAATTTTTACTTTGATAAAAAATGTCTTAAAAATATTTTATAATCAAATTATATGGAGTAATAATACTGTGTTTGTTTAATTATGTGATTGAGTTTTGCTGGTTTATCATGTAACTGATTTTAGTAAAAAAGGGAGGAATGTGTATTGAACCTCAATCTGAAGAAGTCTCTGTATTTGTAATTGAGGAGACAAAAGTGCTAACTGGAGTTTTTTTTAGTTTTCAATAAAGTGCTGGTTTCCTTAAGATACTGTATTCTGATTTTTTTATAACTGTAAACTGTGCAGAGTTCAGCAGAATGTCAACAGTGTGCATAGTTTGTCTTGCTAATAAGAGTCTAGTTTAAAGAACCATTATTTTCAAATACTTACAGATTTGGGTAGTAAACAATGTCCTCATGTCCTACTATATCAGGTTGTGGGTTATACAAGTATGTAGTAATGACAGCAGTGTATACAATTTAACAGAGATTGCAGCATAGTACCCCACAGCATAGTAGTGCAGGCATTAATGTGATGTTTTTCCCTTTGTATCACATGTGACCTGGGAGGTTGGTCCTTGTCCCCTTCACAACCTAATGTCAGTGTCTCTTTAGATTCTGATGATGATGGTGACCAAAGTGCGGCACAGCAGGGGGTTGCAGGGGTGGAATCTGTGACAGCGGTTCTGCCCTCATTATCACCATACACAGTCTATGTGCCTATGCCCGCCCAGTCCCCTGAGGCCACAGATATTGGAAAGATGGAGGGTGTGGACATTAAACCGGGAAGTGTGGCTATGATGGCTGCAGTGAGTATCAACTCTGGCCATAGAGTTGTTCTACACAGGTGGATTAATAGGGATGCTTATATAAGGCTGCTGCCTCTCTACCACCTGTTCCAGTTGTCTCATCACATGTCACTCTGGGTATATTATGGACCATCATGAAAGCACAGGCATGTTCCAAAAGGAACTTCAGATGAATGCTCAGGATTATGGATGCAGAAAAGTCTTACATGCGTGACTACCTCCACCACGTTCCTGATACCCTGGATTGGTTGACTGAAGCAGTGGAGCGACTTTGGTCTGAGATAGATCACACACTGTCTGTCTTGGAACACACATTGTTTGTGATGGAACATCTGGTCAGAATTGAACATAGGACTCATTGGCATAGGTCAGCAACTACATCTGCTGAGAGTCCACGTGGCCGTACACAATCACACTCCCATAGTGGCAGTACATCCAGTGCTCCACAGGGCAGTGTGCTGTCCACATCAAAACATAGCAGGCCATGGTCCTGGGCATTCCCATGGAGGACACGGTCCCAGCAGATAGCAGTCACTCTCAGGTAGTAGTCCAGCATCTGACTTTGGGCATGTATGTGCCAGGGCAACTCCTGGCAGAAGAGTTCTCATGTTTGGTGGCAGAGAAGATGAACTAACAGCTCTACCATGCACGGCTCAAAGCTTTCTAACATACAGACACATAGGGCTAGCACTGAGCTTGACTGTGTTTGTGCAGACACTCACACACCACTGTTACATTTGGGTCACCTACAGACACACACACCACATGTCCATGGTCCATCTTTCCTGCTTCCCTCTCTGACTCACACACACCATCTGAGATGTGATCTATCTCAGACCAAAGTCTTTCCACTGCTTCAGTCAACCAATCCAGAATATCAGAAATGTGGTGGGGGCAGTGATGGGTGGGAGGTTGGCATAATGGTTAAGGTGTTTACCTTGCAGACACAAAGTGAATGGTTTGATTCCCACATGGGGTAATTGGCTAGACTTAAAATGGCCCACAAGGGTAGTTAGCCTAGTACTAATCTATGAACCTATGAACCATTGCCAACCTATTGGGTCAGCATAGGCCTCCAGCACCCCCACGCAACACCCTGCGCAAGTAATGATACCTGTGCCTCATCCCTCTGATCCTTCTGATCAATGCATGGAAATTAATCTATGTGTCTGATACACAGGGTGACTATCTAAATTAATATGTATTAGTTTCATCCATTGTTGCCTTCGACATGCCACTTGTATTGGTCACTTACAGATATTGTGCGCTGCCGTTTTTAATGAGCATTACAGATATTGTATACTGCCATTTTTAATGAGTGCACCACATTATTTTTTTGTACTTTATGTTGGATGCTGTTATAATCTGCATACTTACACAATGAAAGATGTATCATGGAACTGTTTACATTTCACTTTTAGGATTGTGGAAAACACATCTATGGGTACACAGCTACAATATACCTATCAATGTCAGGGCACAGGATGGAATATCATCACAGAAGAAAAATGTCTACAGAAAGGAAAAACAGTACAGGTACATGGCTCAGTAGGTTCATATGTGCATAATAGGCTAACAAGAACAATGACTTCTTTCAGCCTAGCTATGTATCCCTAATCTTTAACAAGGTCTAATACCCTTGATAAGTGTAAGCAGGATTTTGGGAGCTGAGACATGTACAATCTGTGGTTTGGGAGATGAACTATCTACAGTTTCCCTGTGTCCATTAGGGACATTTGTCCTAAACCAGTTATGAGTGTCTTGTTCTACATCCTATTGAATAACTTGCACATGATGTGCATTACAGCATACGTCTGCTTCACATGGATGGGAGCCTGTTACATATAACGTGTAGTCTCTGGGTTACATAGCTGTCTCTCCAACATGTCTTATTTATACCATAGTCAAGGTGTAGCTGTGTAGAACAGGTAATTCTCATGCTACTCCTTTCTTGGATATGCAAGATGTACACAGTGGAATCTGATACCTCCCTGTATGGCAGCCATACAGCTCCCCTCCAAAACATGTAGGAGACAGAATACACCATTATGGCCTTGACACAGTCTGCATAGGACATGCAATGTACACAGTGTATTGGTTTACTGTGGAACTACTGTGGATGTTACAGTTGTCAGATATGCCTGGGTAGTTACATACCAAAGCTGGCATTGCACTCAGTGACAGGTGTGATGAACACCAAATACAGTGCAATGATGACTACTGGGAATTACATGCCATACCCTTTCTATAGGTTGTGCAACATTGAATGAATCACCACATCTTACCGACCCATGACAGTCAAAGGTTAGATTACTATCTGTGTCCATAAATCCCTGACTACTGGGTCAACTGTTGGATGTGTGTAGGCAATAAAATATTTACCAGAGGTGGATGACTTCCCAAAGCATAGTATTGTGCATTCCCTGGTATTTAGTATTAGTCCATGGCTCTGACAACAACTGAATGTGTGTGTCAGACCATCCTGGATAATGGTTGTCAGTGTGGGATTCAATGACAACCCTAATTTGCAATCCTCTGCAAATGTAATCAGTCAGAGGCCAATGACAGGGGCCATGACTGCAGAGAGGTGAATGGCTAGAAGGGTTAGTCCCTGGAATGATTTGTGAGAGAAGTTCACTGATGATTGGCCTCATTGTAGTGATGGACTCCCCAATGCTATTGTCCCAGATAATGTCTGTCAGCCACTTGGCTATCCACCGACTGACATATTAGTTTGTAAATAACCTCTAGAGTTTGTCAACAATGCCTGATGGCCTAATAGTGTCAAATGCCTTGTCAGGCCATGGTAGGTGGAGTAATTCATTTTCATCTCATCCATTCCATTGTTTACCACTCAGTGAGTACCACCAGGTAGGGTAGGCATGATCTGCCTTTGACAAAACCAAACTGGGTTTGGTCCAATATCTGTAGGTGTACTACATTATTATTGATAATTTCCATGATAATTCTTTTCATGGCTTTAAATATCAGATTACTGAGACTTCTGGGGACAGTGCATGTCACTGCATGCTAGCTGTCCCATGTGCATCTCAGTATTGCAGTTAAATTCCATCAGGGTTTCCAAGAAAATTGTCATCCAAGGTGTCTGATTCTGCACAGAGCACAGGCAAACACTGGAGGGGAAAGTAATACGTACACCCTGTGAAGCTAAGGAGGTAGTATTTACATAGTTATTCTGCAGTTGGACACAAATCAAGCAGTATGTACTGAAATAACACAATACCTTGTGAAGAATTCTGAAAAGAGAGGAGCCTCCTGAATTGCTGGTGCCTGGCTACTACTACTGCTAGTCTAACCACAGCCACTCTCTCCTGGAATACCATGCTCCTATACTTTTTCTCTCACCAGAAGCAAAACATTAGCACCAAGCTCAAGATGAGAAGTAGGCCACAGCCTGTTTGTTGATTCACACACTTGTCCCACATCATGTAAGTTTCTGTAGGCTTGATGTACCCTTTCCCAGGTAGATGCCTTGATTAGCAACCAGAGCAACCATTTGAGTTTTGCATGTATTATGCCTTGTGCTCCAAGGTTGCTAGGATTTGACTAGAGTACTGACCTGATGGTGTTTAGGAGCACAGCTGCAACATCACAATATAATGCTCAATGTCAGCTGACATAGACATCCAAGTTTTCTTGAACAATTACCACAGTGGCAGTGATCCATGTTAGGTGACAATTTCACAGCAGTTCTTGCAGCCTGCCCTTCAACAGTGTAATGGTGGACATCTGCATGACATGGATTTGAGGTGTACTGCATAGGAGTGGCTACCTTTGTCCAAAGTGTTTCTCTTTCCCGCATGTCCTAGGTATGTCATACTGTGGAATTGTGTTACCAGAATGCATTTCTGTGTTCCCACATCATGTCACACAACATCCAGTTTGAGTGTCTGGTTGCTTGACAAGCACTGTAGACTTGCAAGGCCAAATTAATGACTGCAAAGTTGAAAAAGTTCTCTGTGCATGAACAGACATTCACATCTTCACTGCAAAGAGTGCCTAAAAACAATGTGTCTGAGGCTGTCAACCTCAAGGGTATAGCAGCATGACCCTAACTTTGCTGGAGTTGTATATTGTCACATTTGTAGGTATGCTATTGCGACCATGTCTGATAACAAGATTATGGTTAATGCAAGGGCCACATGTCTGGCAAAACATCATACTCAATCTACCATGTTATGCCACACTGTCAGGTGTTGATTTGCCTTAGGAGAACAACATAAAGGTGATGACATGTTACATTTCAGCATCTGTCAGGCCACTGCCTACTGATGGCCTGCTGTGATGTACACACAAGCAAGACTTCATTGCTAATGGCATTATTAATGACTGCTGACGAGATGTGGAAAGTGTCCCTACCCCTCTACTCCTACTCTTCACAAGCACAACATGTGAGAGATATGACTATATTAAAAACCTTGACTGCATGCTGTCTCACACAACAATCAGTACATATGACAATGAGAAGTTTAACAACATGCGCACCTCACCTCCTTCTACACCCACATCATATATACCTACATGTGCAAAGCTCCTTACCAGACACAATACACAAACACCAGACATCTCAGAAACCCAAATGCAAGCTCACTACAGATAATCATGCCTCTACAGAACATAGTACACATAACAGATCAAACACCACTGTCTCACCAGTCAAACACCTAAGGCAAAACACAAAATCAAACTTATTACTCATACTTACTCATAGGCAATTACATCATGAGACACATTATGTCCTTCTCTCCAGGCTACATAAGAGCTGTCTGTGAGATGCCAGGATATGCCATACCACATATGCACTCAATTCTGTCAACATCAGCTACTGTTATAACTACATCATAGTTCCTGTTGGTGTGTACAACTTGAGACATACCTCTTTGCACTGTATGCAAAGACATGCCTGATCTTACAGAATCTGCGACTCCGGTGGGTATGCTCAAGGCCTTCAGCTGCATGTGACCTTCACCTAGGATGATGGCTCAATACACATGGAAAATGATTGAATTCAATAATTACCTTAGTGTGTGGTGTCATTGTAAGGGGATACACTACATGTCAGCCTGGGAGGACTTGCTCGACAGACCTTGATATTATGCCACAGATGGTCTTCGTCTGTCACCCCTAGGACTTTGTCTACTGGCCAAGGCTGCTGACATCCCCATAGTGCATCTTTTAGGTGGTATGTCAAGGAAACACTTTCCAATGAGAAAGCACCACCTACAAACAACGTCACTGTTATGCTGCTACATGCTAGGAATGCCAACACAAAACTCCACTCACAGGAAGGTGCCCCCACCTTGGAAGATGAAGACATTTGCATAGTCACAGACACCTGGTTCAAGGCGGTGGACAACACCACAGCCATACCAGGCTACACCTCCTTTCACGTGTTCAGACTTCAAACTTTTTTTTTTCTTTTTTTTTCAGAAATCTATTTTATTTATTTCAGAGATAATTCACCAACAAAACAGACCTCAAACTTAAAGTGTGGAATTTAATGCAGGTAACATTTTGTTAAACTTGTTTTTAAGATTTTTAAATATGTGTTGGTGAATCATGTTATGTTGGAAGCTATGATATTGCTTTAAGGATTTTAGTTGTTGCTTAATTGAATAATTTATGGGTGTATTTAACTTGGTTGGGTAAGGTTATGATTTTTGTTCTGAGGAAGTCTCTGTAGTGGAGAGGAAAGTGCTTAACTGTTTGTGGAATAAAGTTGGTGTCCTTTGGAGTGCTCACGTTCTTCTGGTTATTCTGTGGTTTAAACAGTGTGATTCCCTGGAGAAAATGCTGAAAGGGCACCTAATCAAGCCATTGCCAGCTACAGGAGAAACTGTATGAATCAGGACACCCATTGTGCTTATTTGAATCTACTTGCATCAATCAAGATACATCAGAACAATATGGTATGGAATGACTTTAACTACCCATCAACTGGGTTGATTACTTCTGCTCAAATTCACTTGCCCAAAGGTTAGTTGACTTCCTTTACTACAATGCCCTGGATCAGTGGTGTGACATTCTCAGAAGGGGAGCCAGTATACTGCATCAGGTGCTTGCCAGTATGGGTGAACACTGTACCACCTCCACTGTGAGGTCCTCCCTGGTGAGATCTGACCACAAATCGGTCTCATTAAGCATATCACACCTGACCACCCCCCCACTTGCAGCAACTACAGTAATAAACTTCAACAAAGCAAATTATAACCTCCTATGGGATGGTATAAATAGCTTGACTGCACCACCCCCTCAGATGGAGCAGGCAACTATGCTGAGCTCTACACCAATGCTTTATGCAAGTACCTCTGCAACTGCAAAGCTGTGGCTGTACCTGACAGAAGCAAAACAAGCTCCTCATGGCACAGCAAACCTGCATGGTGGACAATTGCCATTAGCAGGCTTTACAATAAGAGGTGGGTATTGTTGTGTAACAGTAGGCAAGAGGGAGCCCCCTAAAATGGAAACCCACCCTTGTCAGCTTAAACAAGCAAAGAGTGTTGTTGTGAAGTCCTACAAAAGAAAGTATGTGACAAAGTAGTCTCCTCCACAAAGGACAACTGCAAGGCATTGAGTAGTTACATGTGTAACCTAAAAGGAAAGGCCCAGATTGTTGGTGAGCTCATAGTTAATGATACCACATATAATGAGCCTGTAGACATAGCTAACCTGTTGGCCAACAGGTTCTGTAACAACTTCATTCCCCTGTCTCCACAACACATACCACATGACATCCCCACAACCTGCCCCATACCTTCTATATCTAAAGAGCAGGTCATAAGTGGCCTCCCCAAGGAGGAAAACACAGCATTTGCAGGACCTGCTAACATCCCCGGCTGTGTCCTACATGGAATCCAACAAGGATTACTAACACCATTAGTAACTTCTTGCAATCATAGTATAACCACCAGCTGCATCCCAACTGATTGGAAAATGGCCACTGTTATTTTCTTTCACAGAGTTGGTGCATCCCCTGACCACAGGAACTATAGACCTATTAGCCTGAGTAGCCATATCTGTAAGCCCATGGGGCAAATAATCATGGACCTTATCAGCAAAGATATATGTAATCTACAAACACTGGACCCTACACAGTTTGGATTTCTGAAAGGGGGATCATGCCTGTTAAACCTGGTGGACATGTATGAGGCAGTTACCAAGGACCATGATGAGGGGATAACAACCTGTGCATACAACCACCTGGACTTAGCCACTAAATGGCTCACTGATAGAATTCATTTAGTCAAAATAGGGTAATCCACTTTCAGTAGCAAATCTGTAACCGGTGGTGTTCTACAGGGCTCAGTCCTGGGTCCTCTGCTGTTAGAAATCAATTTATCCAGTGTAAACGCACAAAGTAAAAGTCTGTGGCTGACAACGTTTGCTGATGCCTACAAGCTGGGAGTTGTCATAGAATCTCCAAATTATGTCAACATCCTACAAGAGGGTTTTCATGAACAAATAATTGTTGTCATACTCATGGTCTTACACTCCAAGCAAATATATGTAGTATCATTTTGATTGATAACACCAAAGTTCCTGGTAAGTAACACATTAGTATCAACACCTGATGTACATACTCAGGGGTGAGAGACCTAGGCACCCGAAAATGAAGTAGTTATAACCTCCATGTACTCTTCCTCAGCAAGCCAATAATTGAGTGCAATGGCCATTTAGGCATGTACCTTTACAAGCACCTGTGGCAATGGCACACAACACAAAGGCTTTTTCCAAGAGAAATACACGTCTTCAGCATATGTCCTATGGGGACTGTCTGAAATCACTGTCACTTTACCCTGTGTCATATAGACTAATCAGAGGTGATCTCTGTCTTACATATTGGCCAATGTCTGACCCTGCTTTATTAGAAATGTTGCATATCTGTGAGTCAATTGGTACACAGATTTCTCACTGTAAGGACCTTAACCTGGTATGTGACTTTAATAATACACGCTGATGGTAGAGATATGTCTACCAGACTTTAACAAACCTTTGAAACAGACTTCCACCTAATAGCAAACAGAGCACCTCATTGTCTCTCTTCAGATGCAATCTGTATGATTGACTGGGTGACTGTCATTTCACCACAGGGGTTCTACCTCTGCCCCTTTTGGACAGAGCCAATATGTGCTGATCATGTAAATAAGGGTAAGAACTTGGCTATGATTGTAATGGCCCTAGGGCCATTACACTATGCTCCCATATGCTGATATAAAATGGTCTAACATCGACATACACAAACCGAGCTACAGTGTGAATAGTATCACTACCAGTTAATGTTTACAGAACAGTGCACAGCACTACCCCCCCCCTCAAGTTGGCTGCAATAAGATTAGAACCCCTAGTTGGTAGTCTTAAGGTAGATGACAATGGCAAGCCTTGTGGAAGACAGGAGTTTGGAGGGCTGCAAAAACTGCACGGTCCAAAAAGTGCAGAACCATTGCAGTTTGGTAGTCAACAGAAGATTTTCAGTTGCTCTGCAGGGATATGCACATACACACACAAACACACCAAGTGGGCTAGAGTGTAATTAGAACACCTACCTATCTAGTCTTGTGCACTAGAGATCACAGTACTTATCAGGTGCACCACAACTGAAGTCTGTTTTATAAATAAATGCAGGAAACTACTTGTGGAGGATATAAACTAGGCCTGTATTAAACATTGTACGTGGCCTGAAGAGTGACATTGCTTGTTAGTGTCATCTGCATCTAGTAGTCTAGTAGTCAGTTAACTGCTTTTTTTATCCTAGCTAGCCATTTTGCCAATATGTGGCTGTTTGCATTTGGATGGGCAAGCCTATGGCCAAGAACAATTTGCCCTGTCAATGCATGAGTAGACAACATTATACATTACACAACTTGTTCACTTGCTGGTGTATGTGAGATGACATCCAGCAGGCACAGGGGGCTTTAAGTAAGTGCTTTATCTACTGTTGAGTCATTAGTTTTGGTCCTTTGCACAATATTATATATGTGTCATAGTGCAGCTTTACTCACTATTATCAGGGTACATAGGCCAATACATATACACACAAATATAAATATATGTGGAAGGTTGTGCATCAGGGCTAGTAACTCAGAATGTAAAAATCAACTACCAATCATTAGTGGACGAGTTCTGCTGTGGGCGACCTAACCGAAAAAAAAAAAGGCCTTATAACATATATATATATATATATATATATATATATATATATATATATATATAATAGGGACATATATATAAAAGGAAGTCTGTGTGTGTGTGTGTGTGTGTGTGTGTGTGTGTGTGTGTGTGTGTGTGTGTGTGTGTGTGTGTGTGTGCATGATATATATATATATTTATATATATATATATATATATATATATATATATATATACTTTTTATATACATATTGAGCTAGATATGTATCTATAGGGAGAGAGAGATAGTGAAGACACCCACACACACACACACACACACACACATATATATATATATATATATATATATATGTGTGTGTATGTAGCTATAGACATATCTATATATAAAATTTCATTGTGAACTGACTCCAGTCCACACCTACCTGTACTGCCGTCTGGGATTTTGTGTGTTACACAAACTGACATCTATCCCTGCTTCTGTTCTGCTGCACTTCACTCAAATTGGTTAAGAATTTATAAATGAATGATTTACTGAGTGCATCTAATACATATCAATGTATTTCTTTTACAACTGTTAAAGGTATTATTGACAAGGTTTCTTTTTTAATTTTTGATTTACTTATGACAGGTATGATAGATGAGGATTTATTTAAATTTTTTAACACTCAGAATCCCATTATTCCCAGACTTTATGGCCTTCCTAAGATACATAAATATGCCACCATACCACCAATGAGACCTATTGTCTCAGGTGCTGGATGGTGTACAGAAGCACTATCCATTTATGTAGAAGGTAATTTACATACATTACTTAATGACTGCTACACTATTCTCAGGGACACCAAAAGCTTTCTTGAAAGACTACATAATAGATTAGAGACTATTGATTGTGAGTATATGTTGGTTACTATGGACATCGAAGCATTATTTACATCTATACCCACTGATTGGGGAGTTGAGATGATTAGAGAGTTTCTCAATATCAATCACTCTTTTGATAATAATAAGATTGAACTTATATGTGCCCTATTAGATATTATCTTAGAGAACAACGTTTTTGTGCTTAATAATGAGTTCTTCCTTCAGAAGGTAGGCGTGGCTATGGGCACAGCTTCTGCCAATAGCTACGCCAACTTAGCTTTAGTTTGCTGGGAACAGTCTCATCTCCTGACAGAGATAAACCCTTTTTTGAACACATTCTCTGGTATGTCCAATTTGTGGACGACGTTTTCCTTCTGTGGAAGGGAAACAATCAAGAATTGGATGAATGTGTCAAATACATTCACAATATTACTAGGTTTTTGAAATTTACTTATCAATGTTCATACAGTGAAATTAATATTTTAGATGTATTAGTTAAAAAATCAGAACAACAGAAACTGAATAGTAGCATTTATAGAAAGCCCACAAGGAAAAATGCTCTGTTGCACAGGTCCAGCATGCATCCTAGACACATTTCTAAGAACGTTGTCAAAGGACAAGTTTATTGGATTTTGAGACTACACAGCAATGACAGAGCAGCACAGCTAGCTCTGGAAGTAGCTGAACAAGACTTTTTAGATAGAGGATATAGTGCACAAGACATTGACAGTGCCATTACTGAAGCCTGGAGGCAACGCAGTGGCAGATGCAAACCATATCTCAGTGAAGGTCAATCTTTGGATTCAGGGCAGAGACTGGAGTGCAACACCAATGGTTTTAGGGTTATTATGCAATATTCCAGTGATATTAATGAATATACCAGCATCATTAAAAAACATTGGAGTATTTTAGAAGAAACACCTGGGTTGACAGACGAAATTGGAAAATCCCCCTCTTTTACGTTTAGGAATAACATCTCACTGAAACAGCATCTGTGCAATAAAAAGAGATCACAGCATACTGGTAAAAATAATTGCTTTGGCACATTTTCTTGCAAGCATTGCGTAGCCTGCCTACACATTCATGTTAGTACCAGTTATACCCATCCATCTTTAGGCTTTAACATTAAGAGCAAATGCTTTGCCAACTGCAGAACTTCTAATGTAGTATACTTCTCTTTCTGTGTGTCCTACCATTCATTTTATATAGGAAAAATGAATAGAATGTTCAAAGATAGAGTGCTTGAACATATTAAGGACATCAAAAATAAGAAAGACAGCAGTGCATTAGCTAACCATGTAAGCTGTGAAGATCCTACACATATTTTAAATTTTTTGTGATACAGGTAATACATCCTGACATCAGAGGGGGCGACATTGAGAATCACACAGAAAGCACTGAGCAAGAATGGATACTGAAGTTTAATGCTCCCCCCCCCCCCCCAAGTTTGAATGGCATTGCTTCCCTTAAACCTTTTCTCAAAGCACATCCATTGCCACATACATTCTAGTAACCTGTCCTTGGAAGCTTTAATTTTTAGTATGATATATACAGAAATGATGAGCTTGTTGTTATGCGCAGTGTTATTGTTATGTGAAATGCTTTCTCTACTTTTATAAGAGCTTAGTAAGGCTATACTATGCACTGCACACGTGTTTTTAATTTAACTAATCATGACAATTTTTTAATTAACTATAACCAATGACCTTAGCAGTGCTGATCACCTGACATGTCTTTTATTTATTTAAATGTTTTACAGTATTTTACTAGCTGTCTGATGAAGTGATTTGTGAAAGTGCTTACTTTTTTGTTTAAATAAAATCTTTGGTGTGTGAGCTTTTGGTGCAGTTTTTATTCTATTTTACTTCATTTTCTTTGCACCTTGCTCTGTTTCCCTGGAGTTGCTTTATCTTTTACTTGAATTTCTAAAGTTGTCTGATATAATTAATGCGTGACAGAGGCTAATAATATTACAGCACACACTGACAGTCTGTAAAACACAGCTTATTAATTCCCTAAATCCAAAAGAAATTGACACTTCCAGATTAGAACCATGAATGCCATCAAACAAAGCAATTGCCCTAGTCCTTTGAACCACACAAGCTGCTTGACAGGCAGGTGTCATTCATCACATACTCACCTGCATAAATATGTATATTGTTATTCCTGCATTACCTAAAATATACAATGTAAGATCAGTTTCTATTACTGTCTTGAGACTGACTGAAATGCTCATATATCATTGATGTTACAGGAGTTACAAGGGAACACTGCTGTGTTTGGGGTGGGGGAACAACACCACATATTCTGCTGTGATACGCACAAGTCTGACTATCATTTAACCCCACTGTCTAACATCTCCCTTGACTGATGTACCAGTAATATGTTGCAGTAGGACTGCATGAATATTCCATGCATGAGGCCTAGTGAATGATAATGGATACATGGTAATGGAATGGGCATCTGTAGTCCCTTGTGGATGTCATTTCTGTTCAACTAGGTCACTATATTTACTTCATTAATGTACCAGGTCCAGGTACAATGACATATCATAATAATCCTTATGAATACTGTGTAGGTTACAGACTTACCTTCCAAATGCAGCAGTTGACAAAATTGTAGTGCAGAGATGACTCTGTCTGATGCAAGCAGTACACAGCAATACATGGATAGGTACAGGATGTGTAAGTTGCCTGACATCAATTTCAATATGTGTATGTGAGTAGAAGTAAGGTGTCAGTCTCTAGGTCCCTAGGCTGTCAGTGAATGTGTTATGAATTGTCTTTTAGCTAAAGCCAGGGCATACTGAGCACAGCTATGTCTGCCTACAGGGACATCATCAGAGGGTATCTCCTCCGAGTCCTCTTGTAACTGTGGCTGTGGTGACCTAGGCACTGGTGAGGGGCTGTATATCCCTTCATTTTGCTAATCCTGCTGCAGCTGTTTCCAGTGGATCAGATTGTGTAGCATAGCACATACTGTGAATATATGTGCAGATGTGGCTGAAGAATACTGCAGGTCCCTACCAGATATAAGCCCAAACACACACTCTATGATGTTCCTAGTTTGTTAGTGTGCCTCATTATGGCATTCTTCCGTGGGTGTATTTCCGGTGGGTGTCATTATCCATGGTTCCGGGGTATAACCCTGTAACTGGCAAACATATGGTCCAGCTGTGATGTGTGCCAGATACAGGAGCCATGAGAACTGCCAGGGTTATCAGTATACACATTCAGGATAATCCGGTGGACATTGCACATGACCTGATAGTTGATGGAGAGTTACCCCTTGTGGTTAACGTAGATGGTATCCTGCTCACCACGTGGTGGTTTGATGTGTACAAGAGTGCAAGCTATGGCACCCAGTACTTCAAGATAGTATGCCACATGGTAGAAGTACTGGATATTGCTGGCCCTCACCTCAGGAGAGGGGGAAAAGGTATGTGCTCATTGGCATGTTGGAGCATTGCATCCAGGAACATGCAGATGCATGTGACACCCCCATAATGTCCCCAGTTGGTCTTTGAAAAGTAACTGTGGCTAGTATCCTAAGGGCTACACATACCTTTGTTTTCAATGGGATGGGCTCCCCTCTGTTAGCTCTGGCTTTGAGTTGAGGGCAGAGCTCAATGAGTTCTTGTACTATATCCCTGTCTACCCTGTAGCGCTCTATAATCTCCAGCTTGTGTAACTCCTGGAAGGGTACCCTGGGCCTGAACACTCTTCTCCTTCTCAGCCTAGGCTTATTGTCAACAGCACCAGCTTCAGCATCTAGCACATATAGATGTAGCATAACTGCAGCAGCTCCTAGCATTATCTCAGTTAAAATTCACAAGTCTATACATCAATGGTCTAGAGCATTGCAGGAAAATCAGAATGTAGGATGCATGCATAATTTATACAGGTCTGCTCTAGGTCCACAATGTGTGATTGGCTAATTGTGATGCAGTTCCCCTGCCTAAACTGTAATTAACATGATTTAAAGGCCCTGCTTTAGTGTCTGCCTCTGCACTATGGGCCATGCTGTGAAGCATAGCTTATACACAATAATAAATATTCATTGAATATATCCGGTTTACACTGATTTCTGCCTACGTCAACACTGTCACATGGGTAGTGTGCTTGCACCAGTATGTTAAGCTATGTGCCGCACTGAGAAACATAGCTTATACAGCAGTCTAAGTTATTAATTGAATATATCTGGTTTTAATCACTTGCTGCCTACGTCATCACTGTGACCTGGGTGGTCTCTCTACGTGTACACGCTCAGCTATGCGGCGTACCATGCAAACACGTGCACCAGGAACTACAAAATCCTAACAGTAAGAGGACACACCCCTCTGATGTCATCCACATCCAGTGGGAATATCCACATGGTGTGGGAGCCTACACGAAGAGGATATTCAGACACACTTACTCCTTGTTGCTATTCAAGAAATCCACCTCATTTTCATACATATCCCTGCTGACAGTCTGAAAACTATACAGTTCATGGCCGTATGAGCTGGGTATCAGCACCAATGCACCATTGCATGGACCTGACACTAGATCTTATAATACATTTGTAAAAATACATTATAAAATAGTTTTTCTCCTTTTTTTGTTATTAAACATGTTTGCACACTGCAGCATATAGCGCAAACATGCTGAGATTATTAAAAAAAATATTAATTTAACTTAATCCCTTCCTCGTTCTGACATCCGCAATATTAATTTGTACACATAACTGTATGTGGTATAACATATTCAGGGGATGTATGTCTATATTTATGGAGTTTTACATCCCCTTCTCTCTCTCTCTCTCTCTGTAGATTCCTATATGCGGAAAAGTTCTTCATTCACTACAAACACTGACACAGGGTCTAGAGGGATGCCTTTCTGCTTGTTGAATCACTCAGCCTGCCTCATTTAAATATGATTCACGTACTTATGAGGTAATTTGTATTCCAAGGGATTTTCTATGTTGCACGTGGTTGCACGTCGCTAAGTGGCACTTACTGAATCTAAAAATGTGTTCGGGTACAATGCATGCATGAAAAATAATTGTGTAAACTTTTCTGAATTCCCCCCAATGTCCTTTCCCTATACAATGAAGTTCATTTTTAATCAAAGGCTCTGCCACCATTCTTAAGTACTAGATAAGCAAAGTGGTTATGATCACAGATGGTGCAGGAATATTGGTCTTTTCCATTGCTTTTTTCATAACATAACTTAACAAAATAGCAAGACATAGCATATAAGTCATTCCCAGTGATTAGAACTAATGTTGATGGAGTTCACCACTTAATATGCGACTCAGGAAAATGCTTCTATACTGCCATGTATATAACATTATACCTATAATATACCTTAGAGAATGGGTGATGCATAGATTGCACCCTGGACTGGAGAACAAACGTTCTCCAGCAGGGTGTTAACATACAAGTAATACCCGCTATAGTCAAGTCAGACAATTCACAGCAGCATATCAAGCTGCAGTGGAGCTCAGACTGAAAAAACTAATGGCCATCATTATTTTCATAGGATCATAGAATCAGAGGAGGTTACTAAGCTATTGGCCCTGAGGCCCTTATAAGCCTAGCCAAGAGTTATCGAGCCATGTCTAGACAAGTCACGACCCAGAGCCCCTGTCCAGCAGAGACACAGGTGGAATCCCAGAGTGCATCTTCTGTTTCCCATCCAGTTATCCAGGTTGCACTTAAAAAGGCATAATGAGGTACTCTGCTTGACATTGAGAGGGAGTCTATTACACAGATGGGGAGTCTCTGGGACACAAATCTGTCCCGCCAACAAGTCTTATTGATATCACAGACCAGGTTGAGGTCACACATATGAGTTGCTCGAGTGGAACTTGACTTCCACTCAGGTGATTCTGCTATTTACAGAGTGTTGTTGTGTCTTTCAGCTTTTCCCGGTTAGGAGTCGCCACAGCGGAACTCCAGTCCGCTAATGATTGGCAGTTGATTTTTACGTACTTAAAGAACGAAAATTAAAAAGCAAAAGTTTGCATGTGTTTATGTCTGTGTGTGTGAGTGTATGTGTACATGTGAGTAAAAGCAAGATCAACTGAGCCATTATTTTACACTCGCTAAGCAGTGCTTTTGCTCTTTAG
Organism: Protopterus annectens; assembly: GCF_019279795.1. NCBI lineage: Eukaryota > Metazoa > Chordata > Ceratodontiformes > Protopteridae > Protopterus > Protopterus annectens. The sequence continues at coordinate 1,428,521,739 of NC_056726.1, forward strand.
CAAGTGTAAAAAACTAAATATACTAGAAAAAAGTGTGTGTGTGTGTGTGTGTGTGTGTGTGTGTGTGTGTGTGTGTGTGTGTGTGTGTGTGTGCGTGTGTGTGTGTGTGTGTGTCTGTGTGTGTGTGTGTGTGTGTGTGTGTGTGTGTGTGTGTGTGTGTGTGTGTGTGTGTGTGTGTGTGTGTGTGTGTGTGTGTGTGTATATGTGTGTGTGTGTCTGCGTGTGTGTGTGTCTGCGTGTGTGTGTGTGTGTGTGTGTGTGTGTGTGTGTGTTTATGCTTCTGTCTCTGTGTGTGAATGTTTGTGTGTTCATGAAGTGAGGTGTGTGTGAGTGACGGAGTGAAGAGTGGGAGCAATTGAGTGTTGGCAGCAGCACTGAGGAGATTTATGTACCTCTGACCTGTTAAATCAAGTTATCTGGATAAAGCCTAAAATACAGGGGGAAAAAGGCTCAAAACTGGAACGTATTCCTTTTAAAAAAATCACAAAGTTGTTTGAATAATAGGACTTGTGTTAGCATGTATTTTCTGAAGTCCAAGTGTGTGTGTGTGTGTGTGCGTGTGTGTGTGTGTGTGTGTGTGCGTGTGTGCGTGTGTGTGTGTGTGTGTGTGTGTATGTGTGTCTGTGTGTGCGTGCATGTGAGAGAGAGAGAGAGAGAGAGAGAGAGAGAGAGAGAGACAGTGAGATCAATGGACCAGCGGCAGCAGCAGATAAGAGGTCTGCCTACCTCTCGACCTTTTAACTCAAGAAATCTGGTTAAAGCCTGAAATAAAGGGGTAATAAAGGCTGAAAAATAGGAACAGATTTTAAATGTGTTCTTATAAAAATCATAAGTAACTTAAATAAAAGGATATGTGTTAACATAAATTTTCTGAAGGAAATAAAGTCTGAAATTCAAATATATGTCACTATTTAGTGACTTCAATCCCCCAAAACTGGCAAGAAACCACATATTATAGCAGTAAGGGACCAAAAAAAAAACAAATACCTAGACATATTTTTGAAATGATATATTTTGGATGTAAAATGCTTCCTTCAACGCCATTTAAATATACTACAGCAACTTTGAAACATTATAGGTTCATGGGTGTTTACTAGGATAACAATCACAAGGGCCTTTTTAAGCCTAGCTATGCATCCCAAATCTCTGACAAGTTCTGATACCCCTGATAAGTGTAAGCATGGGCCTGGGAGATGAAACATTTACAGGTTACGTGTCCATTAGAGACATAGGTGCCAAACTATGGATGACTTTCCAGTTTCCCATCCAGTTGTCCAAGTTGCACTTGAATTGGGTTAGGGAGGAACTCTACTTCACACAGATGGGGAGCTTGTTCCATAGACGGGATAGTCTCTGGGATACATACCTATCTCTCCATCAGGTCCTATTTATATCACAGGCAAGGTTTAAGTCTTTAGAATGGGTAATTCTGGTGCTGTTTGTTTTGTGGATATGCAAGAGGTCCATCAAGAGTGGGGTCTAACAATGCACTGTATGCCAGGCATAGATCTCCCCTCAAAAGCATGTAGGAGATAAGGCAGAGGAACTATTTTACATCAAAAATGCATATAAAAAATATAGTAAGAAAAAATGTATAAATAATTAAGTAAAACACAATTTTACAGACAGCCCAATCTCTAAGTGCAGTAATGCTCTCCAGGGTGTGTGTTATTGTATAAATAATGCCCTTCCAAGGGTGAAGAGGCCATCTTCCTGTGGCACTGGGCCTCAGCACACGCAGGGGCGGGTGTTATTTACATAGTAACACACGCTGTTGAGCATTTTTACTTGCATACTGCATGGCTGTTGATATATTACAGGACAGGAAACTACAATTTAAAATGACGGAAAACTTTTGTTATAGTTAATCTTACAGATAGGCAAGTGAATGTAATGTTGAGCCTTCACTCTGTAATGAAAACCCAAATGCTATTTCTGAGTGCTTCAACAAATTTTACATACTGTTTTGCAATAAGAATTTTTTTCCTGTATTTATTTTATTAATGCATTTGTTAGCCTGATACTTTTTCAGGATCAGAGGATGATCTTTTGCCACTATCTGGGGGAAAGAGCAATTATGGGGCATAAACATTTTGTGAACAGGCAGTGTTTTACAGTCTGATCACTAAAATAATTTCTGAATACATTTAGCTAAGCCATGGGCTTAAAAGGAAAATATTTTTACACTGGTACAAATAGCTCAGTAGCATAAGCTTACCATAGTTGATATTAATAAAAGATTAATTTCAGTTATGTCAGATTCAGAGAATATTTGACATTTAAATCAAGATGAAAAATTGATTTGGAATGATGACAGATTTTGATGCTATTTAGTAATGAAGTGTCTGTTTGCTAGTTTGTCAACTAGTTAGATGAATATCTAAGGGTTAAAATGGCAGTCTTTTGTCTATTATGGCTGCAGCATAAACTATGAAGATAAGTGGGAGAAAATTTCAGGGGAATAACATGTACTTGTGGTCAGATAATGGAATGAATATTATGTAGGAGTCAGCTATGTGTTTATGTAGATATGAAAGTAAGGCTGCAGACAGCAGAGCCAAGATAGTGCAATGTTAAAAGGGTTGAAAATGAAGGCACATTGTTATAGCATTGTTACCTGCATTAACCATTTTTCTTGTTTGTTTTGTTTTCTGACATTTTCTGATATCTGAGGGAAATCAGTTCCAAATAATGAACCTAATAATAATAAAGCCTTCCAAAATATTGCATATGAGCTTGATCAGAGTGATTGCACAGTTGCTTTGTGCCATTAATACGTACCATAACTGTGAAATGTTGAGTTTGTTGTCATACAGGGCACAGACTAGAGTGCAGTAGTTTATGCATGTGTGCTATTGTCAATTATACATCATGGAAGAGAAAATGGATACATTTTCTATTGTTGATAGAGGTGCACTGGTATTTCTTAAAGATGGCAGTGACATCCCTAGTCTGCACCAATAATCAAAGAGCGTGAATCCACACCACTGGCACTGGAGATGGACGTTCAGTTGGAATAAAAATGGATACATCCAGTATTTCCAGATGTAGCTCTCTGCATCAAGCACAACTTCCCTTAAGAACACACAGGGAACCCACTCGGTCCGGGGTCTGGATTTCTCTATCTGTCCCCTCCAGGTCCCCAGTAAGACTCTCCACTGGCACAGATATAGAATTCAGACCTCAGCCAAGTAAATAAGTCAAGTTCTCCACTATCTCTGTGAAACCAGTGCTTTGTGTCCTTGTTCCAAGCAACTGACATACACAAACACACACACACACACGCACACACACACACACACACACACACACACACACACACACACACACACACACACACACACACACACACATACACACACACACACACACGCACACACACACACACACACACACACACACACACACACACACACACACACCTGGAAAAGGCTGGCACAGATTTACTAGCTTCTGCCCAGACTATAAGGTACTTATGCCACCACCAGACACTCCAAAGTGAGATACTCTAAGGTTCTTGCAAGGGTACCCAATTATACTGAGTGAAAGTAATATTAACACAGTGGTAGTTTAACCAACAGCAAGGCTTTCAGGAGTAGCCAGAGTTGTCACCAGATATACATAAGTACTCTAAGAGACTAAAATATTCTCTAAAAGACCAGCCACAATAAACAGTTTTAATATATATAATAATAAATAAGAAAATAACATGAAAATACTAAATATCTATTTACAGTAGACATAAGACTTTCAATTACAGGAAATATTAAAATAACACAAACAGATTCACACAGATACAGAAAAACAGAACTTAACTAATCTCACTATATTTTCCTGACTACTCTAAAGAATTAATTACGTTATGTTCCTAGAATTTATAAACTCAAATGCTATGGAACAACTTGTTGCCACTCCCACAAGAGGGGAAAACATACTGGACCTGATCATCACCAACATGGGGACTCTATGCTCCAGACCAGAAGTGTATCCCTCACTGGTAAGATCAGACCATAAACTAATCTCACTAGATATTCACATCCCGACCCCAGCCCCTGCCCAGAAAACCACAGTGAAAAACTTCTCTAAAGCAAATTTCACACTCCTCAAAACCGAGGTGGAATCCTTCAAAGCCCCCGGGCCTGTGGAAAATACGTCCCAGACCGCAGAATCCTTTATAAACGCATTCTATGAACACCTTCAGGAATGCATGGATCATGCAATCCCAAATAAAACCAAGACCCAATCCTCCAAAGTTAGGCATCCTGTCTGGTGGACCCCAGCCATAAACAAACTATACAACAGAAGGAGGAATCTACTACATGATAGAGAAAAATCCCAAAAAGGGAAGGCATCTCTGATCAGTATGAGCAAAAAACTACGGGCACTCATAAAATCGTCTAAGGCCAGCTTCAAGACAAAAATTGCACAGGACACTAAGGATAATCACAAGGCTTTCTTTAGTTATGTTAGGAACCTGGGTGGGAATTCCCAGATATGCTCAGAATTAGTCCAAAATGACAAAAAATACACCGAACCCACAGACATTGCCAACATCCTAGCTGACAGGTTCAGCGCAAACTCCCCCCCCCCTTCCCCACCAAAAGGGCAAATATCTATCCCAGCAGAGTGCTGCCCCCCTGACATCTCAGATGCTTAGGTAAGAGCCGCCCTCTACAAAGCAAAAAAACACAGCATCAATGGGACCAGACTGTGTCCCGGGCTGCGTCCTACATGAACTCCAAGAAGAACTAAACCCAAACATAAAACTACTGTTCAATCTCAGCCTTACTACAGGATATGTACCCAAAGAGTGGCGTACAGCAACAGTGGTCCCTCTCCACAAAGGTGGTGCCTCAACAGATCCTGGAAACTATCACCCCATAAGCCTGACTAGCTTGGTCTGCAAAGCTATTTAAAGGATCATCATGGACCTCATAAATAAAGATATTGGGGACCTTCAGACACTGGATCCTACCCAGTTCGGCTTTGTTAAGGGCAGATCCTGCCTCTTAAACCTGGTTGATTTCTTTGAAACAGTCACCAAGGCCATTGACGAGGGGAAGGTGGTCCACACAGCCTACCTGGACCTTGCAAAAGCCTTCGATACAATACCCCACTTGGGCATTATAGATAAGCTCACCAGCTTAAATATAAACCCCTATGTCACTAGATGGGTTGCAAACTGGCTCAAGGACAGAACTCACATGGTGAGAATTGCTGGAGCCATGTCAGACTCCAAACCAGTTACAAGTGGCATCCCACAAGGCTCAGTCCTGGGACCTCTCTTGTTCGGTATATATTTCTCGGAGGTACAGGCTAACACGGAAGGACTGTGGCTGGCCAAGTTCGCAGATGACTGCAAACTGGGCACCATAATCGACTCTCCAGCCGACACAAGCATCCTACAAAAGGGCCTCATAGAAACAGACAACTGGTGCCAGAGCCATGGCCTTAAGCTAGTCATCCCCTTTGGCAAAAATAAAGTGCTAACAAATTACCACATAGGTGGTAATCCATTAAGTATGGAAGAAGTAATTAGGGACCTGGGGACCCAAGTTGATAGCAATCTCTCATTTGACAACCATGTGGCCAAAGTGGTTAGAAAAACATTTTATATAGCCCACCTAATCATGAAGGGATTCACATCTAGATCAAGGGAGGTCATCGTGCCTCTTTACTCATCCCTCATCAGGCCCATAATTGAGTACAATGCCCCTTTTGGGATGTACCTTACCAGACACCTGCAGCAACTGGAAAGACCACAAAAGTACCTCACCAAGAGGATCAAAGGGCTCAAACAGATGCCATATGCTGCCTGGTTAAAGAAACTCCAGCTCTACTCAGTGGCATACTGCCTGCTCAGAGGCGATCTGTGCCTGACGTATAAAGCCATGTTCAACGCTGAATTAATGGACATGCTGCACCTCAGAAAATCCAAATTCCATTGAGCTACATGCTTGAGAGACTTAAACCTCAGTACTGAAATAAATAGGACATGCTGGAGGGACAGATTCATAACCCAGAGGCTCCCTTCACTCTGGAATAAAACCCCAGTCCAGGTTAGGCAGAGTCCCTCATTGACTCTCTTCAAGAGGAATCTTGATGAGTGGATGGGAGATAGTAGGTTTACCCCGGGTATCACTTCTATGTCACTGTTAGACAAAGGCACAGTATACTAACCTCGAAAAAGGGCATAGCAAAATTCATTTAAAATGGGTGGCGAAAGCCAAACACACTCTGGCTAGGCTTATAAATGCCCTAGGGCAGATAGCCTAGTATGAACCTATGAACCTATGAACCTATGGGGTAAACTCTTGGCTAGGCTTATAAGGGTTAAGGGCCAAGAGCCTAGTAACTTCATATGATCCTATGATCCTATAAATTACTTTTCCCTGGTTCACTTACTAGAGCAAGGCCAGATGAAGTAGGTGAGGGGTCCTTCTCTGTCATGTTTCAAAAACAGACTGCAATGAGACTTCAGTCTTACCTTAGTATTAAAATATTATTTTTGTCCTAGGTTACAGAATGACATCACATACATCTGGTCATCTGGCTTTTGTTTCCCATGATACCCCCCCCCCCCCTTGGTTACATTATGCCAGGCTTTAACACATGTGTGTCAGTAATACACACACACATAGAGTTTTTCTAAGATCTGTTGCAGATTCTGGAAGTCATAAAACAATTTCAAACCTCCACTCTTCCAGAGTAGCAATTATTTCACCCCAAAGACAATATAGAAAACTTCCTAGTACAGACTGTTTATCTCTGGATGCATTGAAAACTCTTAAGATACACACTGTATAGTCTAAGCCAGGTAATTTAATTTCAAACTATTTTCAAAGTTAGGTGGATTGAGGATAACTTCTTCTCTTCTAGTACCCTCTATTAAAACATATACATTTAAACTGCTGCATTAATAGATGTATATTTCTTTTTCTGTCCAGCAGGGCACATTGCTGCTGCATTTTTAACACAAATTTTTTTACGTATAGATTTTTCAACCAAGCATCTGTGCAAATCAGTTTGGAATTCAAATGACATATAATTCTTTACAAAATTCTAGCTAGATGTGCTGGCACATGTTACACATCCACTGCCCTACTTCTCCTGGAATAGCTGGCAATGCCATACATTATCATAACTCTCCCCCCTTTGAAGACTCAAGCTAATTTTTCAAGTGTCCCTTGAGAAATGTTGCTTGAGAGGAATTACCCTGTCTGGAAATACCGTAGCCTATGCCCTGTCTTGAGAACCCATCTTCATTGGCATTGCTGAACCCACTACAGTTCTGCAGTGTCATGTCATATACCTGCAACCCTAGGCTTTATATTAATAACTTGGCATTTTGCAGGCTGGTTTGATGTAGCCATAGAGTCCCCTCAAACTCTTCCTGCCATCCACTGCAGATACTTAGCACAAGGCCTTCCCTATCATGGTAAGGTTTCATCACATTAACATGGTAAAATGTGTGCCTCTGCCTCCTGCCTAGCAGTTCTACCATGTAATTAACATCACTGACCTTCCTTACCATTTTGAAGGGTGCCACCTAAGCTGACTGCAGCATATTATGTCTGACAGGAATGAGAAACATAACCTGCTGTCCCACAGCATGCTCTTGGGCTCAAGCATTCCTGTCCTGTCACACCACACCTTTTTTCTGCTGTTGGGCTCCTGCCAGGTTCTTTTGGGCCAAACCCATGAGCTCCATAAGCCTTGTCCTGATGTATAGGACATATGCCACAACAGACTCCTTGTGGAATTCACACTCACCCTCCCACTCATCATGAAATAAAGCTAAAGTCCCTCTCACCCTATGTACATACAACAACTCAAAGGGCGAAAAACCTATGGATTCCTTGGGGTACCTCCTTGTATGCAAATCGCAGATGGGGCAACTATTTGTCCCACTCTCTCTTAAATTGGTCTACAAATACATGTAGCATGGTATTTAGTGCAGAGTTTAACCTCTCCACAAGACCATTAGTCTGGGGATGGAAGGGGGTGGTCTTGAGGTGCTTCACTTCACAGCACTTCCACAGACAAGACAGCAGGTCTGACATGAAATTGGTACATCTGTCAGCAAGTATTTCTCTCAGGAATCTTATCCTGCTGAAAATCTCAAACAAAGCATTTACCATCTTCTCTGCCTTGATGAAGGACAGGGCCACCACCTCAGAATATCTAGTAGCATAATCTACTACTACTACCAGGATATACTTCTTCCCTGTGGAACTTGGGGTACTCAGAGGCCCCACAATATCCATAGCTGCCTTCTGAAATGGCTCCTCAGTCACAGGCAAAGGCATCAAAGGAACCTTGACCTAGTCTCCTGCCTTGCCTACTTTTTGGCACTGCTCACAGGTCCTGCAGTACCCTGTTTCATCCCTTACAATCCCAGGCCAGTAAAACTACTGCATAATATGACTCTTGGTATGCTTTATGCCCATGTGGCCTGAAAAAGAATGTCATGGGATATGGCTGGAAATGCTATATGGTAGGATCTAGGCATTGCCAACTACTGTACTACCTCAACTTCTAGCCCTCCATTGGGGTCAACTCTCTATACAGTAACCCTTTCTTCCAGTTTACAGACTCCCCTTTTCCTTGAGAATCAGGCCCCTCTCTAGCAACCTCCCTCAAGTCTCTCAGAGTAGGGTCTGGGAGCTGAGTCTGTCTCAACTCCATCTTTTTAACTCTTCCAAGCTCCACTTCCACAGGAAGTCTGGTATCCTCTGACAGCGGTGCCTCACTGTCAGCCTGGGTACCACCACTCACCTCTGCCCTTGCAGTCATTCTGTCCAAGGAAGCATCAGTGCCTACCAGAAGCTGTGGCTCACCTTCAGGCTCACTGCTACAGAGTAGCTCCCTCACTGAAATAGCCATCTCACCAGCCCTGGCTTCAGGTGTGAGGTCTGTCTTGGTCTCCCATGGGTACCATACCCACATTTCTGTCTACAAGTCAGACTGAGTGTCACTGCATGTACACAAGTTACTGCATTATCAAAAATCATTCCCTATCAAGACTTCTGCAGGGATATCATCAAACATACCTACTTGCTTGTTTCCTTATCCACATTGCCAATCAAGGTGAACCCTGGCCAAAAGCATTTGGAACACGATCTCTCCTTAAGCTCTGACTGCAGTGGACTGCCCAAGCAAGTACTTATCCTCTTTAACCACTGCAGACTTCACAATGGTTATGTCAGAGGCTGTGTCTTTCTTAGCAGTGGCCTGTTTTCCACCCACTAAGATAAGATGTAACCTTTGGTGATAGTTTGATACCCCTGTTGTCTCCAGACAGTTTACCACTGGCATACTGTTAATCCCAATTGCTGGCACCCTCACCCTTTTGTTCTCCACCTTGCCTCTGTGGGCATCTATATGATTCATGACCTCACGGATTGCATTTAAAACATTTAACCCTTGATCCTGGCTGTGTACATGAATTATAGGTTTCCCTTGTTACTGGCGGACTCTGTTAGAGTGGTTTAGGCTGCCCACCAGGAGTTACCTTATATCCATGTGCAGAACTGGGTATCCCCTCCCTGTGTGGTGATGGCTTGCTTGCTAAGTAGAGATACCCCTATTCCTCAGCTTATCTGCAGAGTTACAGTCTTGGTCCTCCCACCAGGTTATCATGCCCTCAGGCAAAGTTCTAATGGCTTGTTCCATCACCAAAAGGTCTGCCAGCCCTTCAGAAAGTGATGAACTGACACCCACTCCACCACCTATGAAAATAAGTGCTTAACTCAGCAGTGTAACCACATAGACGTTCATCTCTTGCATCTATGCTCATGATTGCAAGCTTCAGGTGTTAACTTAAAACATTCAAATAAAGATTTCTTTACTTTATCATAGTTTAAACAAACACTATCAGACAATTTAGAAACAGCAGTTACAGATTTATCATGGAGTAAGGGGGTCAAGAACCATACATGGACACCTTGCTCAACATTATACTGTTTACACACCCTTTGAAATATATGAATACAATTATCAACATTATCACCATCTGTAAACTATGGAAGACATTTGCTGACCTCTGTTGCTTCTGGGGTTCATTTATTTCCTTCCCTATTACCTCCATGACCCTGGAGAAGAGTCAGCATCTCCTACTCATGTTGACATTGCTTCTCATTTTCTGCAGCCTCTAAATGCCACAGTATCTCTGCAGATGCTTATTTGACCTCCAAACCCCACAGTCTTTCTGCTGATTATAATTCCAAATGTTTGGCATCCAGATCAAATCTCTTTAACTCCACATGGATTTTAAGTCCTCTGAGGAAAATGTGAACTGTCCTGTTTCTAAGGGATGTACAACCCATCACCAAAATGGTTGTCCTCCTGGTTGCTGGTTTGTGCAGCGACTAAGGCTTAAATAATTTCCTCTTTAGTCAGGTTGGCATATCCCAGTCCTTTGGCTTCACACACCTTGGCAAATTTGTTCTTTGTCAGCTTTCCATAATACTCTGTTGACAAATTTGCCTGCTTTCCCTGACTAATCTAAACTAAGAAATAAAAATAAAACTGTTGTGAAAATGAAACGCTGTATGTTTACCTTGTGGCTGCTGAAAATACATACACCTTTAATGACAACTGCTTACAGGCTACAAAAGTTCAATTAATATCCCACTCCTGCCACTAATATGTGATGTCCACAATCTGGGCCACTAATAAAGGAGCCTGTATCCTCACTACTGGCATTGGAGAGGGACATTCACTTTGAACAAAAATGGATGCACCCAGTATTTCCAGATGCATCTCTCTGCATCAAGTACAATTTAGCTTAAGAGCACACAGGGAACAAACCCAGTCTGGGATATGGATTTCTCTATCTGTCTCCCTCCAGATCCTTACCAACAGCAAGGCTTTCAGGAGCAGCCATAGTTGTCAAAATATATGCGTGTGTGTGTGTGTATGTATATATATATATATATATATATATATATATATATATATATATATATATTCACAGAGATGACCAGCCATAATGAAACATTTAAATATATTGGACAATAAGTAAGAAAATAACATGAAAATACTAAATATGCATTTACAGTAGACACCAGAGTTTCAATCACAGTAAATAGTAAAATAACACAGACAAATAGATTCACACAGACAGAAAAACAGTACTTAACTAATCTCATTATATTTTCCTGACTAAGTTAAAGAATTTATTACATCATGGGCTAAACTCTTGGTAGCATAAGGGCCTCAGGGCCAGTAGTCTAGTAACTTTCTATGATCTTATTATTCTATGAATTACTATTCCCTGGTTCACTTACTAGAGCAAGGCAAGATGAAGTAGGTGAGGGGTCCTTCTCTGTCATGTTCCTATAACAGACTGCAATGAGACTTCAGTCTTACCTAGTATTAAAACAGTATTTTTGTCCTAGATTACAGAATGATATCACATACATCTAGTCATTTGACCCTTGTTTCCCATGATACCCCCTTGACTACATTCTGCCATGTTTTCTGAGATCTGTTACAGCTTCTGGAAGTCATAAAATAGTTTCAAACCTCCACCCTTTGAAAATAGCAATTCGTTTACCCCAAAGACAATACAGAAAGCTTCCTAGTACAGACTGTTTATCTGTGGCTGCATTGAGAACTGTAAGATACAGTCTTTATGGCCTTAGTCAGGCAATTTAATTTCAAACTATTTTCAAAGTTAGGTGGACTGAGATTAATCTCTTTTCTTCTCATATCCTCTGTTAAAACATACACATTTAAACAGTCACAGTAATACATGTACATTTCTTTTTCTGTCCAGCAGGGCACACTGTTCATACATTTTTAACAAAAGCAGAATCACAAATACATTTTTCCACGCAAGCATCTGCACAAATCAGTTTGATATACACATGGCAATTCTTTACAAAATTCAAGGTAGCTGTGTTGGGATATGTTACACACCTACTGCCCTACTTCTCCTGGCATAGCTGGCAATACCTCACATTGTCAAATCAGCTAAGATTATTAAGTGCCAAATTTTGCTGAGAGTTGTTTGAGTAGTTTTTGTGTTGTCTGATTATCAAAGGATAATAATAGGGAGATAATACTCTGGAGACTATTTGCATGTTTCTGTATACAGTTCATTCCTTGAGCTATTACAAAGTTTGCAAGTGTGTACTGCTGTTCTAACTTTGCACTAATGTTTACTGTGATATTGATGTGGTGTGTATATGAATCTCTATATATCTTTATCTATAGCTATATAAAACATATATAGAAATAGATATACATGAATAACAGAAAAGACTTACTATAACTGCTCAATGTAGCTGTCTGGGGAATCTGTTATAACTAGAGAAGGCAGTGTCCCAGTGATATAGCAGCTAGTAAGACTACTGGTTTTCCCATCACTTTTGTTTTCTTTGTTTTTAATAATGAATTGACAATAAATGCTGAAATGTAGAGCCACTCTGGTGGAGTGGAGGAATAATGGCCTGACTATGGCTGAGCTGGCCTGGGTTTGATTTGTGGCATTGGTAACTGATGGAAAAGCAGGGAAAGATGGGCATCACCATCCTCGAGGATGTTATGATCTATGGTAGAGGCTGGGGATTTTTTTGTTGGGAGATTTGATTCAAAAGGGGGAAAGCGTGAAGACATGGCTGAGCTGCAGTGAATGTGGGGCAATATACCAAATGTCTCTATTGCACATCCATTACTAGAACATAACTACAGGGACCATGAAAAGCATGTTAAGCTATAAGAATAAACCTTCATGGCTAGATGATCAACAGCACAACCACCACAGGACACCCTTTAGATTCTTGCTGGCCCTGGCTTAAATTCAGGCATTTGACTAAGATGACTGGAGTGTTGATTTACCTAGCAAGGGACGCGTGGTATTGGGATGGCTGTCAGAGTAACACATAAGAAAAAGGAAAACAAGTGCTGACATGGAGCCATGAATCATAAGACATGTCATGCATAGTAACAGGGATTCATACCTTTGCTGATTTACACTGAGTGGCACTAGACTTATTTTCATGTAATCACATTAATAATATCCACTCACTAACCTGCAACTGTAAAAGAACATTATGACAAACTAAACAGAGAAAGGATGTGTGGAAGACATATTTCACACTCTGAGAAATACCAGTCTACAGTTGCTGAAATGACCATCAGTGGGGGGGGGGGTGGAGTCATTAAAGCCTACATGATTTTTTTTGTGTAGGCATTGGGCAGCAAACATTTTTAGATTCAGTAAGTGTATGGAATGCAAACTGCCTCATAAACAGGTTAATCTTATGCAAATGAGGCAGAAAGGCATCTGTGTAGACTCTGTGTCAATGCCTGTAGTGTACGCAGAAAAATTCCATGTACAGGAGTCTACACAGACAGAAGTGGATGTAAAACTGCAGAAATATGGACATAAATCCCCTGAAAATGTTATAACACATACACTTACCAGCAGAACTATTATTGTGGATGTTAGAAAGAGGAAGAGAATAAGTTAAATTGATAATTTTTTAAAATAATCTCGGCATGTTTGTGTTATGTGCCACAGTGCGCAAACATATTTAATTAATAGAAAAATAAAGAAAAAAGGGATTTTATAATATTTGACAGAAATGTATTATAGGACCTTGCGTTGGATCCACACAATGGTGCATTGCTGCTGTTGCCAAGATCATATGACTGTGAACCATGTAGTTTCCAGGCTGCCAACATGGATATGTATGCAAATGAGGTGGATTTCTTGAATAGCAAAAAGGACTAAGTATGTCCACATATCCACTTTGTGCAGGCTCTTATACCATGTTGATGTTACTGGATATGGAAGACATCGAGGGGGGATGGGTCCTGTTACTGGTAGTCTCTTTTAAGCTCTGGTGCTCATGTTTGCATGGCAAGCTGCATTGCTGAGCATGTTCATGTGGAAAGACCACTCAGGTGACAGTAATGACGTAGGCAGTAAGTCATTAAAACTGGATATATTCAGTTATTAATTTTGACTGTTGTATAAGCTTTGTTGCACAGCCTACATTCTAGGCAAGTGAAATGCATCATAGTTCATCAGTCATACATTCTGGACCTACAGCAGACTTGTATAAAGTATGCATACACCCTATATTTTGACTTTACCCAATAATCTGGACCATTGGAGTACAGACTTGGGAATTTTAACTGAGATAATGCTAGGGGCTGCTGCAGATCTGCTACATCTATATGTTCTAGATGCTGAAGTGAATGCTGCTGTTGCTGCTGACAATAGGCCTAGGCAGATAAGGAGAAGAGTGTTCAGGCCCAGGGTAACCTTCCAAGAGCTACATGAGCTGGAGATTGTAGACCACTACAGAGTGGACAGGGACATACTACAAGAACTCACTGAGCTCTGCTGACCTCAACTCAGACCCAGTGAGAACTGAGGGGAAACCATCAGTGGGAAAACAAAGGTATGTGTAGCCCTTAGGATAGTAGCTAAAGGCACTTTCCAAAGACCAAATGGGTCATGATAGGGGTGTCACAGGCATCTGCATCCAGGATACTCCACCAGTTCCTGGATGCTATACTACCACATCCCCTGATGGGAGGGCCAGCAATATTTAACAGTTCTACCATGTACCACACTACCCTCAAGTACTGGGTGCCATAGATTGCATTCATGTACACATCAAGGCACCACCTGTTGAGCAGGGTAGAATCTAAGTGGAAATTATACTAAATATATATTTGCATGGAGTTTATGGCCATGAGTATGCCAACAGGCAATACCCTCTTGTAGGATATTGACATAACTCACAGATTCTATAACTGCTCACAGTTTGCAGGCATCAGACAGCCTTCTCAGCCACAGACATTCAGTTTGTGCTTGTACTGTGGTTAAATGGATTCCAAGCAGCAGGGTACACAGGACTGAGCCCTGTTGAACACAGCTGGCTAAAGATCAGCTATTGGAGGTAGATTCCCCTATTTTGGGTGTGTGTTCCATCAGTGAGCCACTTACTGACCTGTATAATATTACCATTGATGTTGATAAACTCACCTAACCAGGCATCAATCCCTACATCACTAGGTGGGTTGCAAATTGGCTCACAGATAGAACACCCAGTGTGAAAGTAGTGGACTCCAAGTCAAACTGCTGACCAGTCACAAGTAGAGTCCAACAGGGATCGGTCCTGGGTCCTCTCCTGTTTGGCATCTATTTCCCAGAAGTCCAAGCCAACATGGAGTGACTCTGGCTGACCAAGTTCACAGACGACTGCAAGCTGGGAGTCATTCTTAACTCCTTAAGTGATGTAGACATCTTACAGAAAGACCTCACTGAGACCAATGACTGGTGTCAAAACCATGGCCTTAAACTTAATGCCAAAAAATGTGTTGTCATCCCCTTTGGGAAAAACTCAGTTCCCACTAATTACCACATCGATGGGAGCCCCCTGAACACTGAAGGCATTATAAGTGATCTGGGGATACAATCTGACAGCAACCTCTCCTTTAGCCACCACATTGCCATTGTGGTCAGAAAGTCCTTCTGTGTGGCACATCTCATTACCAAAGGTTTTGCATCCAGGAAGAAAGAGGTCATTATCTCTCTCTACTCCTCCCTTATTAGGCCAATTATCGAGTATAATGGCCCAATTTGGCATGTACCTCACTAGACACTTGCAACAGATGGAAAAGCCACAAAGGTACCTCATGCAGAGGATCCTAGGCCTTAAACATTGTCCTACATGGACAGACTCAAAAAACTCCACTATTCTCTGTCTTATATAATCTACTAAGAGGTGATCTCTGCTTGACTTACAAAGCCATGTCTGACCCAGCTCTGTTAGAAATGCTACAGCTAAAGAAATCCCAATCCCTCCACACCACATGCTCCAGAGACCTAAACCTCACTACCACAATCAACAGAACATGCTGGAAGGACAGGTTCATAATCCAGAGACTCCCAATGCTCTGGAATAGACTTCCCATACATGTCAAACAGAGTACCTCACTGGCCCTCTTCAGTAGAAATCTTGGTGAGTTGATGGGAAATAGAAAGCTCACCCTGGGGATCACTCCAGTGGCTCTACTTGATAGAGGCACTGGGAAATAATGTAGGGTGGCATGATGCCAGGGCTAGGCTTGTAAAAGCTCCAAGGCCATTAGCTAGTACACAACTATGAACCTATGAATCTGTGAACCTATGAACCTATGATGCCCACTTGGGTGATTTTGCCACTGATGCCTGAGTGAGGGATAGTGTCACATGGCTTGGTTAAGTAAAGGGAGTTGTATACCCAGATGTCCCCTCATCCAGGTCCTTAGTTACTGCCTCAGATATGTCCACCAGGTTTAACAGCCATGATCTTTCTTTCAGAAATCCAAACTGTGTAAGGTCAGCTGTTTGTAGATTACATATATCTTTGCTGAACAGCTCCATGATGATTTGCCCCATGGGCTTACAGATATGGCTACTCAGGCAAATACGTCTATAGTTACAGTGTTCAGCAGATGCACCACATCTGTGCAAGGGGATAACAGCTGCCATTGTGCAGTCATTTGGGATGCAGCTGGTGGTTACACTATGATTGCAAGGAGTTCCCACTGGTGTTACTAATATTTGTTGGATCCATGTAGGATGCAGACTGGGAGGTTAGCATGTCCAGTAGATGCTGTGTTTCCTCCTTAGAGAGACCATTTATGACCTGCTCTGTAGATATTGAAGATTTAGGACAGGTTGTAGGCATGTCATGTAGTACATGTGGTGGGGACAGGGGAGTAAAGTTGACTCAGAACCTTTGGGACAACAGGTTAGGTATGACTATAGACTCATTATATGTGGTGTCATTAGGTAAGACTTCACCATTAATCTGGGCCTTTCCTCTGAGGTTACACATGTAACTACACTGTGCGTTGTAGTTGTACTTTGTGTGGGAAGCTAATTTTGTCACATACTGTTTCTGCAGGATGTCACAACTGTGCTTGTTTAGCTGAGAAGAGTGTGCCTCCATTTTTTGCGGATTCCCTCACTCCAACTGTCACACAGCAATATCCACCTCTTATTTTCCAGCCTGCTCATGGCAGTTGTCCAACAGACAGGTTTGCTGTGCCATAAGGATCTTGTTTTCCTCCTGTCAGGTATAGCTGAATCTATGCAGTTGTACTGGTGCTTGCATAAAGCATTGGTGTGGAGCTCTGCATACTTGCCTGTCCCATCTGAGGGGGGAGGTGCAGTCAAGCTATGCAAACCATCCCATAGGAAGTTATAAATTGCATTGTTGATGTTTATTTCTGTATTTTCTGCAAGGGGGGTGTAGGTGTGATACTTACTTTTAATGAGGCTGATCTGTGATCAGATCTCACAGGGAGGACCTCACATTCAAGGGGCTGCAGTGGTCACCCATATTGTTAGACACCTGATGCACTACATTGGCTCCCCTTGTGGGGATGTCTTGCCACTGGTCTAGGACATTGTAGTTAAGGATGTGGACTAACCTTTGAGCAAGTGAGCATCAACATGACTGACCAACACAGTTGGTGGGTACTTACTGTCACTCCATAGCATGGTGTCCTTATGTATCTTGGTAGACCCAAGTAGATTCAGATAAGCACAACAGGTGTCTAGATTCATGGAGCTGCTCCTGTAGCTGGCAATAGCTTCATTAGGTGCCCTTCCAGTAGTGAATAGCGACTGCAGTGTCTCCAATAAATCACACTGTTTCACCAATCTGGATGTGTATCTATCATTAATGAACAGGAGTACACCACCTGCAATACCTTGCACACTGTCAGTTTGAGGTCTGAACATGTGGAAGGACCTGTAGTCCGGTATGGCTGTGGTGCGGTCCACAGTCTTGACCCAGCTGTCTGTGACTGCACAAATGTCTGCATATTCCAAGGTGGGGAAACCTTCCACAGAATGGGGTTTAGTGTTAGCATTCCCAGCATGTAGCAGCATAACTATGATGTTGTATGAAGATGGCATTCTCATTGGAAGGTTTTCCCTTGAGACAGTGCCTATAGGATGCACTGTGAGGTGTCAGCAGCCTTGGCCAGTATACAACATTCTAGGCGTGACAGATTAAAGACCATCTCTGGAAAAGCATTGAGGCCTGTTGAGCAAGTCATCTCTAGGTGGACATGTAGTGGATCCCCTTACGATGACACCAAACACTAAGGTAATTATTGACATCCATCATTTTTTGTGTGTATTGAGCCATCATCCTAGGTGAGGGTAAAATGCAGCTGAAAGCTATGAGCATACCCAGCAGAGACATGTGTCTGCATACAGTCCGGTGAAGTATTTCCCAAGTTGTACACACCAGCAGGAACTATGATGTCATCATTATGTCACTTGGTGTTCATTGAATTACATCAGTTTGTGGTATAGTGTATCGTTGCAACTCACAGACAGCTAACTGTGACCTTTCCCATATGTAGCCTGGTGATAGGGACACCAATGTGCCTCATGATGTAATCACCTATGAATAATAGGTTTGATTTTGTGTTTTGTCTCAGGTGTTTGACTGGTGAGACAGTGGTGCCTGAGCTATTATGTGTACTGTGGTCTCTACAGGTATGATTATGTGTACTGAGCTTGCATACAGGTTACTGATGTGTTTGTTGTTTTGGAATGTGTCTGGTAAGGAGTTCCACACATGCAGATGGGTGTGATGTGGGTGTGGGTGGAGCAGGAGGTGAGCTGTGCATGTTGTCAAGATGCTCGTTGCCATATATACTGACTGGTCTGTGAGACACCATGGAATCAAGGTTTGTAATATAGTTACATCTTTCACACATTCTTTTGTGTGGTATATTAGTAGAGGGGTGGGGAAACTTTCCACATCTCATCAGCAGTCATTGATAGTGCCATTAGCAATAGAGTCTTGCTTGTGTGTATGTCACAGCAGGCCATCATTAGGCAGTGTCATGACAGATGCTGAAATGTAACATGTTGACACCTTTATGTATGTCCCTTAAGGTAACACAGCACCTGACAGTGTTGCATATCATGGTCGAGTGATTACAATGCTGTGCCAGGCATGTGGCCCTTGGATTAACCATTATCCTGTTATTAGGCTTGGTCAGAATACCAAACTTACAAATGTGACACTGTGCAAGTCTAGCAAAGTTAAGGTCATACTGCTACATCCTTGGGGTTGACAGCCTGAAAAACACTCTTTATCGGCACTACTTGCAGTGAAGATGTGGATGTCCATGCATGCACAGAGGACTTGGCCATGCAAGTCTACAATTCCTGTAAAGCAACCAGACAGCAAAATGGATGTTGTGTGACATGATGTGGGAACACATTCATGTGTTCCGGTACATACATGTACAGTATGACATACCTAGGACATGTGGCAGGTTGACACACTTTGGCTAAAGGTGGCCACTCTTCTGAAGTAGGCCTCAGAGCCATGCCATGCAGACATCCAGCATTAAGCTGCTGAATGGCAGGATGCATGAACTTCTGTGAAATTATCACCTAACATGGATCACCACCACTGTGGTGCTTGTTTGAGTACCAATGGACATCTATGTCACTGGAAATTGCACATTATATTGTGATGCTGCAGCTGTACTCCTAATCACCATCTGGTCAGCACCCTAGTCAAATACTAACAACCCTAGACCAGAAGGCATAATACATGCAAAAGTCAACTGACTGCTCAAGTTGCTAATCAAGGCATCTACCTGGGAAAGGGTATGTCAAGCCTACATAGCCTTGCATGATGTGGGACAACTATGTGGATGAAAAATCAGGCTGTGTCCTGCTTTCTCATCCTGAGCTTCATAGTAATGTTTTGCTTCTGCTGAGAGAAAAAGTATAGTAGCATGGTATCACAAAAGAGAGTGATTGTGGTAACACCAGCATTAGTAGTAGCCAGGAACTAGCAATTCAGGGGACTTCCCTGCTTTCTGTATTCTTCACAAGGTAATTATGTCCTTTCAGTACGCACTTCTTGAGTAGTGTACAATGGCAGAATACCTGAGTAAAACCTCCATCCTTAACTTCACAGGGTGTATGTATTACATTTCCCTCCATTATTTTTCTGTCCTCTGTACAGACACAGACACCTTGGATGACTATTTTCTTGGAAAACCTGATGGAAGTAACTGCAATACTTAGTTGCACAGAGGACATCTAGCATGTAGTGTCAAGCACTGTCCCCAGATCTCTCATTTGTCTGATATTTAAAGCCATGAAATGAGTTATCATGGAAATGATCAGTAGCAATGTCATACGTCTACAGATACTGTACCAAACACAGTTTGTTTTGATCAAGAGCAGATCATGCTTACCCTAACTAGTGGACCTCATTGAGTGTTAAACTATGCAATGGATTAGGGGAATATGACTCACTCCACCTACCATGGCCTGACAAGGCATTTGACAATATTAGGCCAGCAGGCATTCCTGAAAAACTGTATAGGTTATTTACAAACTAGTATGACAACTGGCGGATAGCTAAGTGTCTGGCAGTCATTATCCATGAAGATAACACTGGATAGACAACCACTACGATGAGGCCAGTCACCAGTGGGCTTCTTTCAGAAATCATTGATGGACTATCCCATCTAGCCATTCCCTTCTCTGCAGTCATGGCTGCTGTCCCTGACTTCTGACTGATTACATTTGCAGATGACTGCAAAATAAGAGCTGTCACTGAATCCCATACAGAACCATCAGTTAGCCAGGATGGGCAGACACACACATTCAGTTGTTGTCAGAGCATTTGACAAACAGTAAATCCCAAGGAATGCAAAATACTATGTCTTTGGAAGTCATCTGCCCCTGGAAAATATCATATTATTTGCACACGGTAAAAGTTGAGCCATTAGTCAGAGGCTTATGGACAGAGAGAGTGATCTAGCCTTTGAATTTCAGTGGTCGGTAAGATGTGGGAATTCATTCAATTTTGTAAAACCTATAGAGAAAGGTATGGCAAGTAAATCCCAGATTGTCATTGTTGTACTGTATCCAGCACTCATCAAACCTATCATTGAGCACAAGGGCACCTTTGTTATGTCACTAAACAGGCATATCTGGCAACTGTAACAGCCACAGAAGTATTGTAGTAAACCAATACATAGTGTACATAACATGTCCTATGCAGACCGTGTCAAAACTATAAATGTGTATTCTGTCACCTACATGCTTTGAAGGGGAGGTGTACAGCTACCATAAAGGGAGGTGTCAGATCCCACAGTGTACCTCCTGCATATCCAGGAAAAGAGTAATGCATGTCTTACCTGTTCTACACGCCTACACCTTCACTGTGGTATAAATAGGACATGCTGGAGAGACAGGTATGTACCCCAGACACTACACTCTATATGTAACAGTTTCCCATCCATGTGAAGCACATTTCCTTACAAATCATGTGCAAGTTACACAATGAGATGTGGAACAAGACAGTCATAACTAGTGTAGGACAAATGTCTATAATGGACACAGGAAAATTGTAGATGGTTCATCTCCCTCACCACAGCTTGTAGATGTGTTAGCTCCTGAAACAATACTGACACTTATCAAGGGTATCAGACCTTCTAGAGATTAGGGAGGCATGAGTAAGCTGTGTGATGCCCCAGCACTGAACCAGTAATCAAGGAGCCTCAATTCTCACCACTGGCAACAGTGGGGGATGTACATTGGAAGGATGATAATTACACACAAAGTAAAGTACAATTTCCCTTAAGAGCACACAGAGACCACAGCTGGTTTCTTCCTCTATCTCCAGATCACTAGTAAGACTCCCCACTGGCACAGCTATTGAGTTGAGAACTCAGCTGAGTGGCCAAGCCAAGACCTCCAGCACCCTCTCTGTCTAGCCAGTGATTCATGTCTCTGCCCAAGTAGTTGACACACATACACATTGAGGTTGGATTTATGCTCAGACACACACCTGGGAAAGGTTGGTACAGGTTTACTAGCTATGCCCTCTTCTGCTCAGACTATAAGGTAGTTATTACTGCCACCACTCAGCTCCTTATCAGCTACTTTAAGGCCCTTAATAAAGGGTGTCCAATCTTACTGCATAATATTACTATCAGTAAAATGGTAGTTTGATCAAGAGCAAGGCTATTAGGAGTGGCCTACACAGTGTCACCAAATAAATAAAATAAATATGCAAGTTCTCTCAGAACATAAATATCTATACAGATCAGCCACAATGAAATGTTTAAATATATTTAATAATAAATGATGAAAGACCAAGACAATACTAAATATATATTTACAGTAACATCAGAGTTCAAAATCACAAGAAATATTTAAAACAACATTGCAGGACAGTCTCAAATAAATAAAGAAAACTATCTAAGCTAAACTTTGCTATATTCTTGACTATATCTAAGAGGATTACTATACCCTAGTACATTTACATAATTAGAGCAGCAAGGCAGATATGTTTTGAATGGGTCTTCTGGTCAGGTCCAAGACAGAGTACAAAATGCAGTCTCTCTCTCTCTCTCTCTCCCAGAGACTTCTTAAATGAATATCTCAAATACTGCTTCTGGGAGTCATCTGACTCTATCCCAGATAAACCCCACACTGCTGAAAGCTAGCAGTATTTAGCATCTAGTCGGGAAAATACATATACAAGGGCTCTTCTTCAGATCTTTGCAGATCCTGGAAGTCATAAAACAATAAAACACTTCCAAGACAATAGAGAAAACTTATCAGCACAGACATTGTGTCTGTTGCTGCATTGAAACTGAAAGAAAACATTTTTATTGTGTGGCCATAAATAGGTTCATAGGTACTAGGCTATCTGCCCAAGGGCATTTATAAGCCTAGCCAGAGTGTGTCAGCTTTTGCTGCCCCATTGATTAATTAACTGAGCCTCTGTCAAGAAGAGCCAATGAAGTGATCCCAGGGGTGTATTTTCTGTTACCCATCCACTTGTCAAGGTTTCTCTTGAAGAGTGTTAGTGAGGGGCTCTGCCTAATGTAGTTAGGAATTTTGTTCCAAAGCATGGAGAGTCTCTGTGACAAGAATCTATCCCTCCAGCATGTTCTATTTATTGTTGTGGTGAGGTTTAGCTCACTAGAGTGAGTGGCTCACAGTGACTTGGATTTCTTTTGGTTGGAGCATGTCCATCAATTCTGAGTTGGACATGGCTTTGTAAGTCAGGCAGAGATCACCTCTGAGTAAGCAATATGCCACTGAGTAGAGCTGGAGTTTTTCCAGTCGGGCTGCATAGGACATATGTTTGAGACCAGTAATCCTCTTGGTGAGGTACTTTTGTGGTCTTTCCAGCTGTTGGAAGTGTCTTGTGAGGTACATCCCAAACGGGGCATTGTACTCTATGATGGGTCTGAAGATTGACGAGTAGATGGGCACTATAACATCTTTATTTCTAGATGTGAACCCTTAGTAATTAGATGGGCTATATAGAAGGATTTCCTAACTACTTTGGCAATATGATTGTCAAAGGAGAGATTACTATCTACCTGGGTCCCCAGATCTCTTATTACCTCTTCTCTATTAAGGGAGCTGCCACCTATGTGGTAATTCATGGGTGTTTTGTTTTTCCCAAATGGGATGACTATGCATTTTTTGGCATTTAGCTTGAGACCATGACTTTGACACCAGGTGTCTGTCTCAGTAAGGTCCTTTTGGAGAATGTCCGTGTCAGCCGGAGAGTTAGTTATGGCTCCCAATTTGCAGTCATCAGCGAACTTGGTTAGCCATAGTCCTCCTGTGTTTGCCTGTACTTCTGAGAAGTATATGCTGAACATTAGGGGTCCCAGGACCGAGCCTTGTGGGCACCACTTGTGACTCGCTTAGAGTCGGACCTGGAGCCCACTATTCTTACCGTGTGAGTTCTGTCTGTAAGCCAGTTGGCAACCTATCTCATGACATAGGTGTTTATGTTCAGACTGGTGAGTTTTTCTAAAATTCCTGAGTGGGGAATGGTGTCAAAAGCCTTGGCGTGGTCAAGGTAGGCTGTGTGAACTATCTTCCCCTCATCTATGGCTTTGATGACTGTCTTGAAGAAGTCAACCAGGTTTAGTAGGCATGACCTGCCCTTAACAAAGCCGAACTGGGTCAGGTCAAGTGTTTGGAGGTTCCCAATGTCTTTGTTAATGAGTTCCATGATAATTATGTACAAAATTCCAGAGAGCTGGGCTGGCAGTATCTCCTTTTGTTACACTTCTATATAAATCATGTTAGTATTCATAGATGGTGTATAATTATTTACAGAATTCCAGCTAGCTGTGCTGTCAGTAGCTCCTTTGTCAAATTTCTTCATAGCTAGGCTGGTAGTATCTTTTTTTGTTACATTTCTACATAAATCATGTTAATATTCACAGATGGCATATAATTATTTA
This sequence comes from Protopterus annectens, assembly GCF_019279795.1. Lineage (NCBI taxonomy): Eukaryota > Metazoa > Chordata > Ceratodontiformes > Protopteridae > Protopterus > Protopterus annectens. Next base: position 1,428,546,033 of record NC_056726.1, read on the forward strand.
CAGAATTCCAACTAGCTGTGCTGGCAGCACCTCCTTTATCACAGGTTGAATACAATCATTGTCATTTGTCAGCCTGTTATACACATATTAACCTATGGAGCCATGAACCTATGCTGCTGCACTGTTCTGAAGACATTTTTCTTCTGTGCTAACATTCTATCCTGTGCTCTGACATTTATGGGTTTATTGTCTCTGTGTACCCATAGGTGTCTTCCACAGAATCCTGAAACTGAAACATAAACAGGTCCATGAGACACCTTTTATTGTGTAAGTATACATCCATTACAACATCATCCAATGTAAGGTACTCAAAATAATGTGGTTCACTCATTAAATATGTCAATCTACAGTATATGTCAGTGACTAGTACAAGTGATATGGTGATATGGCAAAGGCAACAATTGATTAAACAAATACATAGTAATTTATATAGTCACCCTGGCATCAGACACATAGCTTTATTTCTCTGCATTGATGATGAGGATGACAGGGATGTGGCACAGGTATCATCACATGCACAAGGTGTTGTGTAGGGGTGTGGGAGGTCTAGGCTGACTCAATAGGTTGAAAGCATGTGTGTGAGTCAGGAAGGGAAGCAGGCAAGATGGACCATGGAAATGTGCAGTGTGTGCCTGTATGTGACTTGATTGTGACAGTGGTTTGTGAATATGTGCATAAACTCAGTCAAGCTCAGTGCTAGCCCTACATGTGTGTATGTTGGACAGCTTTGAACCGTGCATGGTAGAACTGACAATTCACAGTCTCCACCCCCCAACACAGGAACTCTGCTAGGAGTTGCACTGCATGGCCAAGGTCAGAAGCAGAGATACTACCTGATGGTGACTGCTGTCTGCTGGGAACGTGTTCTCCATGGGAACAGCAAGGACCAAGAATCCATGGCCTGCCATGTCTTGGTGTGGACAGCAGTCTCCCCTCTGGAGCACTGGATGTACTGCCACTATGGGTCCATGATTGTGCATGGCCATGTGGATTCTCAGCAGATGCAGTTGCTGATCTACATCCACAAGTGCAATGCTCAACTCCAACCAGACATTCCTGCACAGACAATGTGAGCTCCAAGACAGATAGTCTGCAATCTGTCTCAGGCCAACATCCACTGCATCAGTCAACCAATCCAGGGTATCAGCAATGTGGTGGAGGCAGTTACAGATATCAGACTGTGCTACATCCATAGCCCTGAGCATTCAACTGGAGTTCCTTTTGGAACATGCCTATGCCTCCATTATGGCCCGAAACATATGCTGAGTGCATGTGATGAGACACCTGCAACAAGTGGTGGAAGGACAGCAGGCATCCTACGAGCACCTCTATTAATCCGCCTGTATGGAATCTCACCACCTCTTCAGCTATGGCCAGTATCAGTACTCACTGCAGCCATAGTTGTCACACTTTCCTGTTCAATGTCCCCACCATCTGACTGTCCAATATATGTTCCCTCAAGGGACTGGGTAAATGTAGGCATACTGACTGTGTATGCTGATAATGAGGGCAGAAGAGGGATGTAAACTTCTGGGACAGATTAAGCCCCTGCAACCCCCACCTGTGCCATACTTTGGCCACTATCATCATCAGAGTCTGAAGAAACATTGACATCAGGTTGGAAGGGGACAGAGACCAACCTCCCTGGTCACCCATTATAAAAAAGGGAAAAGCAGTGCATTAATACCTGCACTACTATGCTCTGCAGCATTATGTTGCAATATATGTTAAACTGTATACACTGCTGTCATTATTACAGACTTGTTTAACCCCTAACCTCATATAGTAGGACATGAGGACATTATTTTCTAACAAACATCTGTTGTTACTTATAAATAAAAGCTCTTTAAACAAGGATCTCATAAGCAATATCGAAATACATGGTTGACATTTGTCAAAACTCTGCACAGTTGACACATATGCCGATCTGTAATGTCCTGACAATACTTTCATATCTATCAGTGTGGTCATACCTACAAGGCATTGGTATGACTCTAAACTGTGCAGAGTCAGAAAATATCTATGCAGTTGGCAATCATGCAGATAATACATCAATTCAGCCAGAAGATCTGGGATGACACTTTAGCGAATACATTGCACTAAATCTACATCTCTAACAAAAGAGTGTTGTCCTTACCAGGAACAGGAGCATGGCCTAGTCCAATTCCCGATGGTCCAGTGAAAATTTGAGGGAGAGATAATGTAAACACCACCACATGTTGCACTATAACAGGGTAATACGTCCATATATCTCACATTTACAGTAGCTACTATATTAATTGTTATGTTGGTCAAAATCTGGGCATGAGATTCAAACTGCAGTTAACCCCCCCCAAAAAAAAACAAAAACATGACACTCAGCATTGATGTCTATGTCATGGACCAGGTCACCCACAATGCTGCCCACTTTTCCCTGTTTTCCCTCCCTCTTCACAGCAGGATTTGATGGTGTTGACACAGGGCTTCCAGGATGATGTAATTTTCAGCATTCGTAAAAGGGCCCTGGCATTGTGCATACATTTTTCCTGAAAGACAACAAAATGGGAACACATGTCAGGATCACATCCGTGGCAGTACTCTATGTAGCAATACAGCAATAATGGAATGGCTGGCAGTATTCACTGCTTGATTATACATCTCATATTTCACAGTGTGTAAACATCCTAAGGGTACTAAGGGTGTGGATGCAACTAGGATACTAGCAATAGTCAGCTATTCCTGTTTGTGCCATGACAGATACTGATGTATGATCACACACCCAACACTGAAGTCCATTTTATTGTGGCCCCTAGGGATAACCCCCCTTATAATATGTAAAAACAACAGTGCCAAACAAATAGCAGTGTGATATTACAAACTCTATAAAGGGACATTCCCAGAGGTTGAGAGGATGCTTACATGTATTATGTGTATGGCTTTAGAGTACTGTATTTATGGAATAGAGTCCCAGTTGAAATCTTATTTTTATATTAATGTTTTAACAAGTGTATTTTACATGCTGTACATATAATTGCAGAGTTACCTGCTATTAGATACCTCACTTACATTCATTGTTATGTGTATGGCTGTATAGTGATGTGTTTCCCTAGTACAGTACTGATTACTGTAATCATTTTCTATATTTATTTTAGCTGGTTTGCTCGCTGTGGCATGATGTGCAGCATCTCTTAAACATGCTTAAAGATGAAAACTTGAGCATTACTATGTCTTCATTAAAATGTGTGTGTTAATAGCAGCTGTCTGGCTTGGCAGGTTATGCCACTGTTCATAGGTGCGATGGTCCTGGGTTCAAAATAGGGTGCAGGTGTACTTTTTGAACGTGATTAACATTTTTAGAAAAGCATATATCAATGTAGTGCTATATAACATAGCTAAGCAATGCATCATGCCACACTGCGTAGCACAAAAAATTTTAAAGAAAAGAAAAATGGAGAGATAGGACAGTGACGAAATGGGGAAGAAACAGGGGGAAAACAGTGAAAGGCAGGCAGGTATGTGCAGGACAGGTGTAGGAAAAAATCATAGCTATCCATTTCTTGAATAGAAACAACTGTGCACTTTCACAGATTTTTTTGCTGAATTTGGGCTGTCAACCCAGATAGGGGTGATGAGAACATAAGTGCATTGTCAAGTCAATTGGACCAAATTATGTGTCCAGTGGCACGTGTGAAAGGGAGAGCTATGTATGGGATGATATTTTTTTGTGGACAGATGCCCATTTTTTTTTTCAAGATGAGAGTGGAACGTTGGGTAAGGGATATAAGTATGTGTTGGGGAGGTAAGTTGGGAAGGTGAAGAAGCTTTGGCAGACAAGACAGACAAGACAGCAGAGAGGGTTGGTGTGTGACACAAGAGGGGAGGGAATACTTTGGACAGGGAGAGTGTTGTGGAATCGTAGTCCTGTGAGCATCCACACAGCGGCAGTGTGACTGAAGTCTTCACTCATGGACTGTCAGCACTGCTCCTTCACTGCCCCTGTAGTGGCAGTGGTGGAGGCTGGCATTTGGGGAGAGGCTGCTCCACCAGGATGGGAAGCATGGTCTCCATCCAGTGCAGGAGTGCACCGACAGTTTGTCGGAGCACCCACATACCATACCTGGCAGTTCTTAAATGGTGACAAAATCACCCCTCTACCTCTGCACCCAGAGGGGGTCCCAGCCGCAGCCTGTGAGGTGGAACTACCTGACAGCACAGGCAGTGAAGGGGCAGCAGAGGGAGCACCACCAGGCTGTGTCAGAGATGTGCTAGGCCCTGGTGCCATGGCAGGGGGAGCCAAAGTAGTTGGATCTCCTGGAATTGGCCTACCTTGTCAAGCTGCAGTAAATTAAATATAAACCTAAGGTAAGATAAGTAATAACCAAAGAAATGTTAGTATTAACATAATGGAAGATAATATTGATTAATCAAAATACATATCAAGGTATATTATGAGGAACAAAATCATAAATAACATAAAGGTAATTATGTTAACAGCAAACCAGTATGAAATAATACATAAGGCCAATATGACAATTAGTTAAAAATAATATATATTAATATCAAATCATAACAATAATTAACATTAATAAATTAAAGAAGATAAGGGGAGGGGAGAGAGAGAGAGAGAGAAAAACATACCATTAATTACTTCACAGGTACTATTGCAACACAGACTACGGGTCTATATTAAAAACACGAGCGTTTACTTACCTGAATACCTAAACGCCGACACATCTTCATCGAACCATGAAAACATCGATCGTCCTGAAGCGAAATCTGAAATGTCGAATCATCATGGTTGCCCCTTCTGTGGTATAGCTCCGTACGGTAAGTGTGCGATAGTTACGGACCTTAGGGCTAGGGTGTGGGTTAAGGTAAGTGCATATATGGTAATGTATGTTAGATTTAGTGTAAGGTTAGAAGTAGGGTTTTATTAAGTGTATGTGTGTGGATTATTTACTTTGTTTGGGTATAGCTTTTTAAAGTAAGTGTGCGATAGTTACGGACCTTAGGGTTAGGGTGCGGGTTAAGTTAAGTGCATACTTGATGGTATATGCAAGATTTAGTGTAGGGTTAGAAGTAGGGTTTAGTTTAGGGTTCGAAGTAGGGTTTTGGTTAGTGTATGTATGTGATTTATTTAGTTTGTTTGTGTAGGTAGTATGTAGCGGGCAGTAGGATGGGACAACTATGACATTTCGAGTTTTTGAATGTTGCGGTTTAGGGCGTTCGGTGTATTTGCGGTTCACAGAATATGTGTCAGCTTTTAGGTGTTTGGGTAAGTGAACATTCATGTTTTTAATATAGACCCCAGACTACTACTTCATACTTCTACAGGTGAGCAGTGTCAGTTGTGAATTCAGTAACTAGAATTCCTGTATAGATGATGTTGCACTTACATACCTCTCAACCTGTTAGCATGGGGCAGTATGGGCCAAGCACTAACAAATGCAGGTACACAACTACAGGGAACTGTTTTACATCATGTGCTCATACATTACTACCAAGATGTTTTGTAAACGGATTTGTCAATAAATTGGCTTCCAAGTAATGTCATGTATCTGCTAATCAAGGACCAGTCATATGGGGCACTAGTCATTACATTCTGCAAAAGTGTGACAGTTGAGAGGTGTGCTCATGTACACTAAGTACACTAGACAGCTGGTTATTTCTGAGCTGGCTGGCATGTGATTAGAACACACAAGCAGTGACTTCAGGAATTATGTGCGTTTTATTTCAATATAATGAATTCTGAAAACACTAGCACATTTAAGATGTTTCTTGCCACATTTTGTGTGAAATCTTACATTTACACAAATGCATAGTTCTCTGTGGTATCACATTGGAAACAAAATGCACTGAACACATGCATAATGAGCACTTTATTTGCTTACAGTAGTTATCAGAGTACCATCTCTTTTTACACACTAATGACTGATGTCACAGGAAATCTGCCGGTTACACACATGTATGGCTGTTGAGGTCGTCTGTTGACCTATACCCTGTTCATTCACTGTGTGCTATCTACAGCATATATCAGGAAATTATCAGAACTCAAACTTGAGCCTTAATCTGTGCATTGCACTACATTTATGTCTGACATTTGCTGGTGCACTACTTAATTAATATGCAACGGTTGACTGGTGTCTGAATGGAGCACACATGCAGTGAATACTGGAATAATGACACCTTATTGAAAGATTAGTTATCAAAGCACAATCCTGTTGTCAATTTTGTTGACAAAATGTTCCTTTTAATCTGGCATTTAGGTTCATAGGTTCATAGGTAGGTACTAGGTTATCGGCCCTGGGGCCATACAAGCCCAGCCAAATAGGTACCCTGACTTTTGCCACCCAAGAAAAATTTTTCCTGTTCCACTGTTGAGCAGAGCCACAGAGGTGATCCCCAGGGTGAATTTCCTATTTCCCATCCAATCATCAAGATTTTTCTTGAAGAGTGCTAATGAGGAGTTTTGTTTGATATAGATAGGTAGTTTATTCCAGAGTATGGGAAGTCTCTGGAACAGGTATCTATCTCTCCGGCATGTTCTGTTTATTGCGGTGACATGGTTTAGGTCCCTAGAGCATGTAGCTTGGATGGGGTTGGGATTTCTTTAAGTGGAGCATGTCCAACAGCTCTGGGTTTGACATAGCTTTGTATGCTAGGCAGAGATCACCTCTGAGTAGGCGATATGCGACGGAGTAAAGCTGGAGTTTTTTGAGACAGTCTGCATAGGGTATCTGTTTGAGGCTGGTAATCCTCTTTGTGAGGTATTTCTGCAGCCTTTCCAGTTGTTGTAGATGTCTTGTGAGGTACATACCAAAACGGGCATTGTACTCTATAATGGGTCTGATGAGTGATGAGTAGAGGGGAAATAATGACCTCTTTTTTTGGATGAGAAACCTTTTGTGATGAGGTGTGCCATGTAGAAGGATTTCCTGACTACTGTGGTGATGTGATTATCAAAGGAGAGACTACTGTCAACCTGTGTCCCAAGGTCTCTTATCACACTTTCGGTGTTAAGTAGATTACCACCTATGTTGTAGTACATGGGTACAGAGTTTTTACCAGAGGGGGATGACAATGCACTTTTTGGCATTAAGCTTGAGGCCATGGCTTTGACACCAGGCATCTGTCTCAGTGAGGCCCTTTTGTAGGATCATTAGGAGTTTTGATTATGGCTCCTAGTTTGCAGTCATCTGCGAACTTCAATAGCCAAAGACCTTCAGTTTCTATATATCTATCTATATCTATATATTTATATTTATATTTATATATATATATATATATATATATATAAACATAAACATATATATATATATATATATATATATATTTATCTATGTATACGTAAGGGTCTACTTCAGAAGAATGAAAAACCAAAAGACTGAATCCTAAAAAACTGAAAATTTGAAATACTGAATGATAGAATTTGCCCCTATACCACTGTTGTGTAATCTTGAGTTGGTATATATAGTTAGCAGGGTGTGTGAGGGGCACAGCACCACACATGAGGGGTGCAACGGAGGCTTTCCCCTGCATTAAAAATGTGTTCAGTATTTTGAATTTTCAGTCTTTTTGAATTCAGTCTTTTGGTTTGTCAGTCTTCTGAGGTAGACCCATGTGTGTGTGTGTGTGTGTGTGTGTGTGTGTATATATATATATATATATATATATATATATATATAAATAGATATACAGTATATATATATATATATATATATATATATATATATATATATATAGGTCCATGTGTCATATAATTAGAGCTGTTCATTTGATTGAAAGTTCATTTGACTGAAAGTTCATTTGATCGACAAGCATTTGCCCCTCCCCAATGTACCCTGGGTTGATATATATAGTTAGGGGTCAAATGAACTTTCAGTCAAATGAACTTTCAGTCAAATGAACATATATATATATATATATATATATATATATATATATATATATATATATATATATATATATATATATATATATATATATATATATATATATATATATATATATATATATATATATATATATATATATATATATATATAGATATACAGTATATATATATATATATATATATATATATATATATAAATAGATATACAGTATGTATATATATATATATTAAAACTGATAATGATGCTTCTCAGTTGCAGGTTGCTCATAAAGGTTAGCAATCTCATTTTCTAGGAGTCTACGGGTGAGTCAAACTAAGTAAAAAAACAAGGCAGTACAACTACCATTAGGAAAGCTGTAGTTGGTGTCAAATTGTGAATGGTCTGTATCCCTTCTTGGTGACTTTCCACTTGCCCTCTGTTTCCTGTGGTCTGAGCTTTAGGTCGGAGATCTCAAGGGAAGATGTAGTCAGTGTCAGGCTGTCACTAATGGCTTTCTTAGATCTACCTCTAAAGGGTCCACCAATGGACCTGGGGGCATCATACTGGGAGTTTATTTTATTATGTTTTCAAAACGTATCTCCTAAGAACATTCATTTCACCTTAAATAACTGGTGGTTCCATAAATAAAGGTTGTTTGATGGAATTACTACAGTCGGAATAGTAGCGTGTCCATAAAGGGAAATCTTGGTGCTGATAGTGGGTTGGAAGGCTGCTTTTTGATAGTGGCTTCATGCCTATGCGGAGTTTAATGTTAGCTGTTTCGACAGGAACTTGCCTGTTAGTGAGGTACGAGCTGTAAGTTTCCAGCTACAGGATCCTGTTTTGTCATTCTTTATTTGAAAGTTTTGTGGAGAGCAAAAAGCCTTTCAAGTACTATATTCATTTTACGTGGTTTAGTGCCAGCTGACTTGTGTGCAGTTTGGCATCTTTATTCATCAGGCCTATAATGGCATCTCTCCTTTGCTCTTGTGGGAATTACAAGGAGGTAGTAAACATATAAACAATGGAAATAAGTGAAGCAAGTAGCTCAGAACAAAGAGTGTGAATACCAGTTGGTGTTGTTTAGAGGTTATGATGGAAACTCCTGGTTGGATGCATGTATGGGGGATGCCTTAGAGGGTGAGTGTCCCTAGTGTTTTTTTTCATGGATAAAATAAAATCCCCAAGATGTCCTGTCTGTTAAGTTTAGTAATGGGATGGCATCTGAAAAAGTAAAAGCGTTACTTGGTGAGTCAAGTGGCTCAATCACTCTGCCACACTATGTATATAAATATGCATGCAGATAGATATAGAAATGTGTGTGTGTGTGTGTGTGTGTGTGTGTGTGTGTGTGTGTGTGTGTGTGTGTGTGTGTGTGTGTGTGTGTGTGTGTGTGTGTGAGTGCATGTGGATGCATAAAGGAAATATTAAAAAAAATCAAAAGCTTGCTGCACTCTACAGGGTTAAACCTTACCTGACTGATTCTGCTAGAAAAAAAATGCAACAACCTTTCTAGTCCCTACTCTTCTCTATACTGTGTATTTTTTACCCTTTTTTTCTTATCTTTTCAAAAAAAAAACAGAAAAACAAAAAAAAAATCCCTGTTTCCCCCCTTTCTAAGCTAGTATAGTTCAGTTTTCAGGCTAGTGCTGAATTCAGGGCTATGATACTAGTTTCTGAGTTGCCCATACCTTACTTGCATAGAAGGAAGTTTCTCTGTTCACCTGTGAGAGAGGGCAGCTTTGAGCAACCTATCTGTCCCTGGAGGAGTGGTTCCAGCCCAGAAGTTAGTAGTTCATTGGCCATTTTTGGCGAATTTCTATCTATTTCATTTTCCTACTATAAAAACCGTGTTTGAATGGTTTTGCACACCGGGCAGTGCCTGTTAGCTACAGTTAAATTATTCCTGGCTCCACTAAGTTTCTTCTTCAGTTTTCCCTTATTCCCAGCTCCATTAAGTCTCCTATTTAGTTTTTCCCTTGAAACTAGTCTAACTCTCAACCTAAGCACTCATAAAGCATCTTACAGCCCAGCACTTGCTCAGACCTAATAGCAAGCACTAATATACCCTGACACTGATTGCCCAGCAGGGCAAGGCTCTTTATTCACCCCTCACCAACCAAGCGACTAAGCAGCTCACCCTACTATTCAGGCATGACCAAAGGGCAACTTCAGGTGCACTCTCCAGTCCAGCTGGTGAATCTGGGTATCCTGAGGCAATGTTACAACTGCCTCATGTACACAGACAACCCTCTGCTTCTACTACAAAACACTAACATATGCGAGAGATGCAATTATACAGCCAAACTGGAAGCTAAGCTGTCTCCACCCAAGACTGGAACAGACAGTCAAGAGGAGAAGGTTAACACTTGCACCAAACTCCAGCCGCACACAGACCTACTAAAACAGCACTGGCAAAAACCACACATAAATACACAAAATCATACTCGGAGGGTCTAAATAAAAACCTGCAAAAGCATCAGAGACCTCCAAAGCAGACACCCAAACAACCTGCACTTCTCATCACAAACCAGACAACACATAAAACACAAAATCAGTGTGAAGCACAATCACAGACCTTAAGGCGAAATAACATACCTAACAAACTAGTAATAGGTGACTCTGTAGTCAGGCACACTAACGTCCAACTCACTAGGCTGGACAAGCAGAAGGTTACTGTTAGCTGCCTGTCGGGAGTCAGAAATCACCACATAACACAAACACTCAGGTCACTCCAGAACAAGTACAAATATGACTCTGTCATTGTTCATGTTGGTGTGAATGACCTGAGATGTACCTCCCTGGACTACATGAAAAGAGACATGGAAGAGCTCTCTGATCATGTAGCCCAGGCTGGTATGATCCTGACCCTGAGTAGCATCCTGCCCTCACCATGAATGATACCTCAATATAAAGAAAAAAATGATCAATTTCAACAATAGTCTAAGATTCTGGTGTCATTCAAAGGGGATCCAGTGTCCTTCAGCCTGGGACGACATGCTCGACAAGCCGCGTTGTTCACAAGAGACGGCTTGCACCTGTCACCCCTAGGCTTTTGAATACTGGCAAAGGCTCTTGCTGCTCCCATACTGCCTTTTCTAGGCAAGGCTCAAAAGTCAAACCCACCTCTGTAAACAGCATAATTAACAAAAAACTGAGGGTTATGCTACTTAATGCCAAGATTTTAAATCTCAAAATGCACGCGCTCGAAGCACTCCTCAGTATGGAGAACATTGACATCTGTGCAGTAACTGAAAACCTGGTTCAAGGCTCCAGAGAGCACCCCAGCAAAACCGGGCTACAACTCATACCACATGTTTCGGTCACAGAACATGGATCAAATCACAAAAGGAGGGGGTATATCCATATTCATCAAAGATACCTACACCTCCAGGTTAATGGTGCAGCATGATACCTCTGAGATCATCCATGTGCAACTAACATCGGGCAAATCTACAGTGCAAATTGTGGCCTGCTACAGATCACCCTCCATGACCCAGGACCACCACTCCACCTTTCTGGAGACACTATAAAACATGAAGGTCCTACCAAACACCCTGATATTGGGCGATTTCAATTACCCTATCATTCACTGGGAAAACTACTCGAGTACAAATTCACAGGCCCAGCGCTTCCTGGAATTTATCAACTCAAATGCCCTGGATCAGTTGGTAAACTCCCCTACTAGAGGTGAACACATATTGGACCTGGTCATCACCAACATGGGCGACAGGTGTTCCACACCTGAGGTCAACCCGTCACTGGTTAGATCAGACCATAAACTAATTACTCTGGATGCCCACACCCCACCACCACCTCAGCTAAGGAAACCACAGTAAAAAACTTTTCTAAAGCAAACTTCACCTTACTTAAGACAAAGGTTTTAAGTTTCGCAGCCCCCACGCTAAAGGATAATGCTGCGCAAGATGCAGAAACCTTTACAAATGCACTCTATGAGCACCTATAAGGATGCATGGATCATGCCATCCCTAGCAAAACCAAGACTCACTCCTCTAAGAGAAGGAAACCAGTTTGGTGGACCCCTGCAATAAACAGGCTATACAATAGAAGGAGGAAACTAGTTCAGAAGAAAAGAAAATCCCAAGAAGGAAAGGCATCCCTGATCAGTATCAGTAAGAAACTAAGGTCCCTCATAAAATCATCCAAGGCTAACTTCGAAAGAAAAATAGCCAAGGATCCAAAATATAACCACAAAGCCTTCTTTAGCTATGTTAAGAATCTAAGGGGCAACTCGCAGATAAGCACTGAACTAGTGCAAAATAGCGCAAAATATACTGAACCTACTGATATTACCAACATTCTGGCAGATAGTTTCAGTGCAAACGTCATCCCCCTCTCACCTCCAAAAGGGCCCACAACAATACCAGAAAAGTGTAGTGTCCCAAAATCACAGATGCCCAGGTGAAAACAGCCCTTTCAAAAGCCAAAAACACAGTCAATGGGACCAGATGGTGTCTCATACTGTGTCTTGCACGAACTACAGAATGAACTAACCCCCCCACCTAAACATGCTGTTCAAATTCAGCCTCTCTACAGGCTACATGCCCATAGAATGGTGCAGAGCAATGGTTATTCCACTCCACAAAGGAGGGGCCACAAATGACCCTCGTAACTATCGCCCCATAAGCCTGACTAGCCTGGTCTGCAAGGCTATGGAGCGCATCACCATGGAACTCATTAACAAAGACATTGGGAACCTCCAAACACTTGACCCAAACCAGTTTGGCTTTGTTAAGGGCAGATCATGCCTACTAAACCTGGTTGACTTCTTTGAGACAGTCACCAAGGCCATAGATGAGGGAAAGGTGGTTCACACAGCTTACTTTGACCTCGCCAAGGCTTTTGACACCATTCCCCACTTGGGTATTACAGAAAAACTCACCAGCCTGAACATAAACCCCTACATCATGAGATGGGTTGCCAACTGGCTTACAGACAGAACTCACATGGTAAGAATAGCGGGCTCCAGGTCCAACTCTAAACCAGTCACAAGTGGTGTCCTGCAAGGATCAGTACTGGGACCCCTACTGTTCAGCATATACTTCTCAGAAGTACAGGCAAACACAGGAGGACTACAGCTAACCAAGCTCGCTGATGACTGCAAACTGGGAGCCATAATTGACTCTCCGGCTGACATGGACATCCTCCAAAAGGGCCTTACTGAGACAGACACCTGGTGTCAAAGTCATGGCCTCAAGCTAAATGCTAAAAAATGCATAGTCATCCTGTTTGGGAAAAGCAAAACACCCATGAGTTACCACATAGATGGCAGCCATCTTAATACAGAAGAGGTAATAATAGATCTTGGGACCCAGGTAGATAGTAATCTCTCCTTTGACAATCATATTGCCAAAGTAATTAGGAAATCCTTCTATGTGGCCCATCTAATTACTAAAGGGTTTGCATCTAGAAATAAAGAGGTTATAGTGCCCCTCTACTCGTCACTCATTAGACCCATCATAGAGTACAATGCCCCATTTGGGATGTACCTCACAAGGAACTTCCAACAGCTGGAAAGACCACAAAAGTACCTCACCAAGAGGATTACTGGTCTCAAACATATGTCCTATGCAGCCCGACTGAAAAAACTCCAGCTGTACTCAGTGGCATATCGCTTACTCAGAGGTGATCTCTGTCTGACTTACAAAGTCATGTCCAACTCAAAATTGATAGACATGCTCCACCTAAAGAAATCCAAGTCACTGTGAGCCACGCACTCTAGTGAGCTAAACCTCACCACAACAATAAATAGAACATGGTGGAGGGATAGATTCTTATCACAGAGACTCCCCATGCTTTGGAACAAAATTCCAAATTACATCAGGCAGAGACCCTCACTAACACTCTTCAAGGGAAACCTTGACAAGTGGATGGGTAACAGAAAATACACCCCTGGGGTTACTTCATTGGCTCTGCTTGACAGATGATCAGTTAATTAATCAATGGGGCAGCGAAAGCCGACACACTCTGGCTAGGCTTATAAATGCCCTCGGGCAGATAGCCTAGTACCTACCTATGAACTTGTGAACCTATATATTTACAGTAAATGCAGTTATGGGAGCCACATGGATAGGTGCTTGCTGTAAAGGTGAACTTGGTGGGTTGTATGGCTCTCCCTAAAGTTACAGATGCTTCTATTCTTCCTGATTGTAAAGACTGGCCATCGTGGCAGTATCTTGCTGAGGGTGTTGTTTTCACTAATGATGCACTGTTTGTCAGTGATGGCTTTTTTATGATTATGTAGTCGACTGAATAAGTGAGTGTTATGCTGATGCACCATTTTTCATTGTCAATCCATTGTAAAAGTTGTAAATGTTTTTGGAGTTGATGAGGGTTGTCTTCTCTTCTGCGTATTAATCTTGTGTTGTGAACTTTTTTCTGTTCAATAATGGGGTCAAAGATCTGCCTAAGGCTGCATTTAGTGTAGCCTCTAGCTAGGAATTCTTCTTCCAGTGCAATAATATTTTTGGTAAATGCCTCTATTTTTTTGTGAAGCTGGCTGTACTGAGTCCTTGGGATTTTATTACATTTTTTTTCATCTTGAAAGGGTGCATGCTATTTATGTGTAGTAGGAGATTTGTTGGGTTTGTGATAAAGGTCATTGGTCAGAATGTCAAAGCCAGGGAGTTTACTAATAAGGATGTCCAACATTTTTAAAGAATCTTTACTATACATGGTTGTGAATCTCAGAAAAATACTTGAGTTGTTGAGGTGATCAAAAAAATTGTTCCAGCTGTTGGAGGTCACTGATCCAAATGATATATTGTCAATAAACCTGAGGTAACATTATGGATGTATAGAAAGGGTTAGTTGTAGATAACTTCTTCCTCCCATTTCCTAAAGCTGCATTGGCCAAGCTGGGGGTCATGGCTGCCCCCATGGCTATACCACTGGACTACCAGAAGTAGTGATCCTTGAAATGAAAGAAGCTGTTGTTGAGTAGTAACCTCAGTAGATGGCTGATGGCTTCTGTTTCTTCTAGTAGGGCTTCCCATTCCTTTTGGTATACCTTGATGACTGCTTTAATACAATAATCATGAGGTAGGACTGTTTATCGAGTTTCCACGTCTATGATGACCAGCCAGGAAACCACCATGACTCTAATATTTTTTATTTTTCTGATGAAATCAGTGGTGCTGAGAATGAAGGATTTGCTCTTCTCTTCTAACGGCTTAATTTGTACTTCTAGGTAAATGGAGTTTGGCTTGGTTATGGATCCACAGCTTGCAATGACCAGTCTATATGGGGGGATTGGTTATTTTTTATGTGGTTTAAGGACTCCAAAGAAACAAGGCAGTCTATGGTGGGTCACCATAAGGAACTCCTGAAGGTTGTTGCTGATGACTCCCTCTTCCTTGAGGTTGGTGATTTTGTTGATGATTTCTTCATATATAAATATATATATATATATATATATATATATATATATATATATATATATATGTATATATGGGTCTAGGACACATGCTTGACTAGCATATGTCCGAATCACAAAACATCGAACACACATACACGAAAGTGCTTAACATCGAAAAGCACTTCCGTGTATGTGTAGTTCAAAAAAAAAATCTACGTTTCTGCCCTGCACACCCCCCCTACTTTATTATTCTCACTCCAAGATCGCACTACAGTGGGGAAAAGGGAATTTTCCCTTACCCGAACTGTAGTCCGATCTACGAAACAGGCACGCATACATGGAAGCACTTGTCAATGTTAAGTGCTTTCGTATATGTGTGTTCGATGTTTTGTGATTCGGACCTATGCTAGTCGAGCATGTGTCTGGATCCCATATATATATATATATATATATATATATATATATATATATATATATATATATATATATATATATATGTACACATACATGTACTGTATAGATCCACTTAAATACACTAAAACTCCTAAAAGTTAACTTCACAAATGTCAACACGTAAAGATAGGTATTCACAATGTCGACAGCTCAGTGCACATGCTCCAAACATAACCTCAGTGCATGCAAAGTCTCAAACAGCATTTTTGCAGGGGGGAAAGTACCCAGTACCCCCTGCTAATTATATGTACCAACTCAAAGATCTCACAGTCCCCAGGAAAGGAGTATATTTCCCTACCACAGGAATTGTTGATCTTGCACACCTGTTGATCATCAGTTTTGTCAACATTTGAGAGTTGTGTTTACTTTACGCATTCACAACAGCCACTACAGAACTGTGTCAGAGAAAGTTGTAATATATTTTAATGCTGCTACACAAACAAGAAAGGTATAACAGAGTGAACTTTCTAAGAACTTTTAAGACTGTAGGTTGATAAAAGATGCAATTTCTTTCTGGCCTCAGAATGTGTGGCAGTTCTAAGCATATTAGAGGTTTTAAATCTGTAAAACTCCTTAAGGTCCAACATTTTTTTCTCTTTAGCTGGTAATATTTTGGGAAAGCTAAAACTCCTCATATATTATAAAAATGGTCATCATTTCAGTTTATGTGTTCTCTAAATGTATGCCAGGAGTCACCTTTCAAATATTGTTCTCAGATAAACTTCTTAAATATCATTCCTGAAGTGTATAAGCTGTTTTTTTTTTTATAAGTGAACCATTCTTAATCCTATGTAATTTAATTCCTTTCTAACCTGCCAATAGCTTGTGACTGAAACCTGTCCTCAGATCAGTTCATTTAGCCAGTTATGCAAATAAGTGAATACACAAATTATTAATAAAAATGCAAATAGGCTTTTAAACTATGCAAACACACAGAGGTGACCAAATATTACACATTTTTAAGACTTACCTACAGTTATGTTAACTTTCTCACTTGGCTTAGAAACATAGATGCTATCTACATGGTAGCCACAAGTATATTGTCCTTCACTAAAATTGGTCACATGGAGTATGGAAAATATTGCATAATTATTATACTTAGAAACCAATACTCCTAAAATATTTCTGTCTCCTCCAATTTTACTGAGGAAAAAATGTTCTAGGTGTAAAAACATTTGGTCCAGTACAGTTTATATTGAGAATTTCTCCTTCTGCTAAAACAGTGTAGTCAACAAGAACAGAGAGTGATGGAATCTGAAGTCGACTTTAAATATTAACAATAACATAATTAGTTTGAACATTATGCCAGGGCAGTAGCATTCACTTACCAGAACATAGGGCAGGATTCACGAAGCCTCCGTGTAAGAGTTATAACTCATACACGGAGGCTGCAGTTAAACGGAGTGATGTCAGCATGCTCTGCATATTCATGAGAGCATGCTGAATCACACTTAAGGCTAACACGGTCCGTGTAAGACAGTAGGGGGCGTGTCCGTAGGCCGAGCCCTGTAAGCGGACACGCCCCCAGAAGAAGAAAAGTTCCCAAAGTAAACACCCACGTTCACGGAAATGTGAATAAACAGAACACAACACATGCCCCCACAGACTATGAACAGAAAACATATAAATAAACATGTTATATATTTTTTTTAAATTGTAAAGATGTTTAACCGTGAGTGCACTCGTTTGCGCGGGCGTGCCCATAGCACAGCTACAGTTAGCAGTCAGTGGGAAAGCATATAAGAACTAAATATGCAAAATAAGCCAGGAAGCAATAGCGTAGTGGTAGGGATGTTGGCTGAAGAGCAGGCATTCATGGTTCGAGCCCCCACAACACCATTTTTTTTATTTTTAGAAAAATAAGCAGGAAACAAGTCCCTGACAAATATGTACACAAAAAACCACATTTTATGTAAAATGTAATGAAATAGCCAATTTATTTTGAAGAAATGTGTGGTAACAAAAGAATAAAAAATGCCAGATGTGCCCATAGCTGAGCTACAGTTTAACAGGGTGAGTGCATCTGCCGGTAGGTGACCAGTGGTTTAACTGGTGCAAAATGAGTGCCCGTAGCTGAGCAGTAGTTTAACAAGCTGAATCTATGTGCCCCTAGCTGAGCTGAGCGTAATATGCATGCTGATAGCCAAATGAGGCTTAAAGCAGTGTGCCCCGTTTGTGTGGAGCTGCGCACCGCGCAAACAAGCTAACCGACGGGCAACGTTGAGCAAGCCGTATCAAAACTGCCTTTACACAGAGACACCCCTCAGCATGTCTAGACAGTCATGAAAAATAAAAAGCAGTGGCCAGGTTCGAACCCAGGACACCATACACCATAGCCAAGATACTGAACCACTAAGCCATGACAGCAGTACCCATAAATGCAATAATAGCTAATATATAGGAATGAATACAAACAGGAGCATGACAATGCAGGTTTACTGAAGTTGATACAATTCCAAAATGGCCAATCACAGATATGTGCGGGAAAAACGGACTATATAAGCCCCATAGGTGGGAATATACAGCATAAACGATTGTAGAACTGACCTGCAGGCAGAATGACAGGAGTAGGAGAGGGTAGTTGCTTTCAAGCACAGAGGTGGGGCGTTGAGGAGTCCAGGTACATGGTCTGGCTCCTAGTCCACAATCATGAGGCCAAACTCATGCAGGGCCAGGTCCTCTGGAGAGCATACAGGGCCGAGGCGTGGGTCCGGTTGGCTCATGATCTCACCAGTGCCACAGGGATTCCAAGGACAGGTGAGCAGGTCCGTCACCACCATGCGGACCTGAAGAGATGCAAGCAGGACCAACTGAACCTTTGGATCCGGGAGGCCCGGCAAACACCCAACGCCCCACTACTGAGTAAGTTACATTTAAGTATGTATGTGAGAAATTAAACTAGCTGATATTATGGAGATGTGTATTCCAATATTACTTCATTTATATTACAGCTGCAGATGTCCGTTCTGCGAACCGCAGAGCCTATGCCGATAGGCTGGTGCGATTGCGCCACCAGGCAGGTCAGTAACCCACTACCAGTAACTGTAAAGAAATATAAAAGTATGACAGTCAGCAAAAGAGTGCAGTGTAGTCAGTAAGGAATAAAATGTGCAAGTAACAGTGTGGAAGTGTATGCAAGTATTGCTTGATTACAAAAGTGTCTTTCAGCCTGTAAGTTAAACCGAAAAATGAAACTGTCTGACATATATTCTGAAATAAAAATGCCCTACCTGTATGAAAATAGTACACAACCTGCAGCAGGCTGAAAGTTATAGCTGCAGAAGATGATGAAATCACATGTGTGAAATATATACCTGTTGAAATACTGAAACATGACAGAAGTGAGACTGCTGGAAAGGATTGTAATAACTACAGGTAAAACATGTCAATAAAGCCTAGAAGTAAGTACCATCCTGAATAGTAAAATGAAAGCAAGTGAGAGAGTGTGAGAAAGTGTCATGAATCCAGCAATGCAGTAGTAATAAACCCTGAATAAAGTATACTGCAGTCAAGACAGAATGACATGCATGTGAGAATCAAAACCAAACAGCAAAATCTGTTCAAAGTGTTGCTGCATCTGGAATGTGTATCCCAAAATCTGGATATGTTGCTCTCAGTCTGCAATATGCAGATGATTGTCTGATATACCAAACATCCACACTTGTCTACAGCTATATAAAGCAAATGTAGCAGGATGATGTAGCTGAACAAAGCTAGATATGAATGTGTATGAAGAACAATAAAATGTATATTGATGTTGCAGTAACAGTCCTATCACCAAGTTGAAATAGTTATCATATAGGAAACTGTAGTTAGAACAGTAATGTGTATATAACTGTAGCTATTAGAGATGTACAGCATATGTATTGGTATTCAAAGGTGTTAATATTATTTTCTTTACCCCACCCTATAACCACATATAACCCATTCCACGTGAAAATGGTATGTGCAATCACAATGAACACCCCTGGATGTTTGTCCTGTTGGGTCATATATATTTGCATGCCCGTTGATGCATCTGCCCTGTTCATACATCCAAACCTGATGGCCTGTTGCCATCAATCAACCCTGCATGTTGTTGGACTGTGTATTGCTGTTCAAATTATGCATGTGTTATGCACGCTGTTCAATGGTGTGAATATCTGGGTGCTTGGTTAATGGGAATACTAATGCATGCTGTTACAACTAATTGTGAATGGTATTATATGTCACTAACCCAAACTGTCATGACATAATGCAAAACATAGGACGACAGGGAAGGCAGGTTCCAGCAAACCCACCTCTCCCACCTCAGCTGGCGAGTGCACCTGGCACTAGTGCTGAGTCCGGACCCTCCTCCGGTGGCCCTGTGCCACCTGTGGATGGAAGCGCTGCAGGGGATGGGGCTCGCCCCCCCCTCTGCAAGTGTGGCCAGAGGAGAACCACCACTCACCCTCCGTAGTGTCCGGACTGTGGTGCATAGGGAGATTTGGGACTCTGTTCTCGAGCCCCTACGCCAGCTTGAGGCATGGGTGGCGCAACTAACGGGCATGCTTGTTGCCCGGCCTACACAGCCCCCAGCACAGCCCCGTCCTGGGCAGTGAAGGAACAGTGGCAACTGCCTATGGGTGGGGATATCAGTTCCACTGTTGCCATCTGTGGGCTCATGGGCTCTGGATATCCAAACCTCCATCCCCGTCAATTGTGTAACCCCCCACACGTGTCATACACCGCCCCTGTATGCGTCTTGTTTGTCTTGTCTGTTTACCTACCCAACCTACCTCCCCAGCTGTACTGACTTCCTTCACCGGACATACCACTCTCACCTGAAAAAAAAAAGGGCACTCTGTACCCACAAAAAAATTACGCCCCATACATAGCTGCCCATTCCGCACACATGTCTGCTGGACATGGAAACTATCAATTACAATTGGCTGTACAACAAGTATTATTGTTGTCCTGACACTTCTCTCAGGGGTGAAAGGTTTCAAATGTCACACCAAATTACATACATATGCACAGCTGTTGCTGATGAAGAAATGGGCAGCTATGGGCCTTACCTACATCCCTCCTGCAAATCCCAAGCTTGTTTCCCAGTGTACCAGTGCTGACCACAGATGCCTTCCCTTAATGTGAATGTGCTCTGTCCTGCAGTAGCCACCTGCTATTGTTATACAATCTGCCTCTGTCTGGGGTCCACCGGACAGGATGCCTAACCTTTGTGCATAGGGTCTGGGTTAGAAATGTGTGTGCAAGTTCCATGCAATCTGTGACATGTCCGTGGTAAGCATTTGCAAAAGGGTCAGCAGTGTGGCTTGTGGCTTCCACTGGCCAGTGTGCTGCATGGATACCATCTCAGTCCCAGCAAGTGAATAACTGTCTAATCACATACATATCAAAGTAGTCTACTGTGCTGGTGGTGGTGGTGGGATATGTATATCCAGGCCGAGTAACTTCTGTCCGCATCACAGTAGTAGACGGTGTCCCACATACAGTACCTTGGGATGAACCCCCAGAGTGCGGTTGTGCATTGCACCTGTCAGTGTTTGCTAACCGATGGGGCATGCTACTATGTTGTGTGGAATGTGGCAGGTATTGTTGCACAGGTGTTGGCTGAGCACTGATGTCTGGCCATGTACCTGTGTATCCACCACGACACACACACATGCAACATATGGGAGTAGTAGTATATCACTACACATGAGTATCATGTATAGTATGTGTGCCATATATTGCTGACATGGTCTGCTGATATCTTGTTTGTGTTCTCTTCCAGGGAGATGGCGAGTGAGCGTAACCCCGCCTACTCTGTGGCAGAAGACGAGGAGATCCACCAGAGCCTGGTGCGGGAGTATGACATCCTGTTTTCCAGCACCAGTCAGAATCAGCAGGAGAGGGCTGCACTGTGGCAAGACCTGGTCCGTAGAGTAAATGATATTGGCACGCATAACAGGACATATGAGCAAATATGACACCACTGCAGTGATTTAATCCGAAGTGTCCATCAGCGTGCATCAGATATCCACAGGCAACAGGTTGCCACAGGAGGTGGGGTGGCCACACATCCCCCCCTCACCAGACTGGAGGGACTACTCCTAAGTGTTGTGGCTCCAGCCCCAGAACACCAACAGCAGTACACCTGCATTATGATGGAGGCTGGTTCCACACAGCAGCACGACATGGAGCGTGCAGGTAATATGCCATATGTACACTTGACTGTTCTGTACACTGTATCATATGCAATATCAATGGCACAGTTGTGCCCACTGACATTAATCTCATCATTTCTGCAGGTCCCTCCAGGGTTACAGCAAGGCAGGCCATCCATGCTGGTGAGTGTGTTTAACATAACCTATAATAGTCCTGATAATGCTAGTAACAGTAGTGTAACTCAATAGTGCTCTGTGTGTATACTGCGGGGTGTGCATGTGTGCATGTGTGCAGGTGTGCCTGTGCCCATGTGTGCATGTGTGCATGTGTGCATGTGTGCAGGTGTGCCTGTGTCCATGTGTGCATATGTGCATGTGTGCCTGTATCCACGTGTGCATGTGTGCATGTGTGCCTGTGTCCACGTGTGCATGTGTGCATGTGTGCATGTGTACACTTTACCACATGTGCATGTGTGCATGTGCCCATGTGTGCATGTGACCACATGTGCATGTGTGCATGTGTGCATGTGTCCATGTGTGCATGTGTCCACGTGTGCATGTGTGCATGTGTCCACGTGTGCATGTCTGCATGCGTGCATGTGTGCCTGTGTGCATGTGTGCATGTGTGCATGTGTGCCTGTGTGCATGTGTCCACGTGTGCATGTCTGCATGTGTGCCTGTGTCCATGTGTGCATGTGTGCCTGTGTCCACGTGTGCATGTGTGCATGTGTCCATGTGTGCATGTGTGTAGAAGTGCATCACTGGTAACAATGTCTGGAGACTGTAAACTGTGTTTCCTGTCTTCCTCCCACAGGTTCTGGGGCTGCTCTGGTGACCTGCAGCAGGGAACCTGAATCCTGTGCCATGGCTACTGGTAATGATGATATTTGTGTAATGGTACCGGAAGGTGTGTCAGGGTCTGCCATTGGTCAGCCAATTTACAGTACACAGCTGTCAACCCCATCAATGCGCACAGTCATCCTGCCAGTACATCCTTTGTCACCATTGTCCCTAGGTGATGGACAGGATACAGTGGGCATAGACCAGGGTAATGTGGTACCTGTGGCACATGCGTCCCCACACAGCAGCCATGGGCAGGGTCCTCCAATGGTACCACACAGACAGTTGCCCATGGGTTCTCGTGGGAGCATCCGTGGGTGTACTGCCTCTGGCCGACGTGCCCAAAGAGGTCTGTCAACCTCAGCTATGTTTCAGTCTGTCATGCAGGCACAGTCACGTATGGAAAGGTACACCAGACAGGGTCTGAGGGAGCTGAGAGCATGTCGCACAGCCATGACAGACAGTATGCATGACATTGCGGATGCTATTCGTAACTTCACCGATGTCATAGACAGACATTGTGGGGACATATTACAGCAGTTCCACAACCAGATGTCCATGAGCCAGGGCAATGGTGGGCGTTTGCGGCGTCGACGTGGCCGCATGCCTGCAGCAGCAGCAGCTGGCAGTCGGCGCGGACGACAACAGGCTCGCGCACACCCCCATAGTGCCAGCAGCAGCCCCAGCAATGCTGGGTCTGTGCTGTCATCGGAACGCCCCAGGAGACCACGTGCACATGGCTCTGGACAGTCCCAACAGGGACATGTGTCCAGTCAACACACACCCGCTTCTGATGACGGTACCCAGTCTGGCTTAGTACTGGATACAGTCCGTAGCACCCCTGCCAGGCACAGGTACCGTGTCCGTGCACACAGACACTGATCTGTATGGCCTGACAGGTGCAGTCTGTGGCTGTCCACAAACCCCTGTATATGGCAGCCATGAGGCAGAACTGTGTGTGTGCATACACACATGCGAAATGTTAACACCTAGGGTGACCACATATACGCACACACTGCACCAACACTGCCCCACCCTGTACTGATGCCCCTCACCAACACACATACACACACATGTCAATTGGTGGTATAAGTGGCTGAGTCAGGCATACCTAATCCACACCCTGTGCATATGATGACACTGTGCCACCTCCTGCAATCTCCAACATCATTGCAGGAACAGGTAAACACATTGCTGATGCACAGGGTGACTACATAGAAGTGTATTAGTAGTATCATGTTGGTAACAGTACAGTGTGCTGCTATGACTGTGTGTTTATCCCAGCATGCCTGCTGCAGTAACTGTATGAATGTCCTGAATTGTTATCTGCACCCATAGTACATACCAAAGTATAACAGCTGCACATAATTGCATGCCAGTGGTAAGGTTGTCAACAGATAGCCGCATACATGGGTAGCACAGGGGGAAAGCTAACGCAAGTAGTGAAATGCAATGGTGGACATGTACAGTAATGGTGTCAACTTGCCCACAACGACTATGCCATGTGGATGTTCACGCATGTAGATATGTGTGCAGTACCAATGTTATCCAAATCACAAATAACTATGACATAATATCAGTTCTACCATGGGCATCTGCGCTGTGTATTCCTGGGTACATGTTGATAGTGCCTACATATTTGCATTGTTACTTACTGTTATTGTTACCCCTTCTATGTTGTACAATGCACTACTTCCAGCCCTGTTTACTGTAGCTTTGTTTGCATGCATGTTCGCTTGGGGTTCCCTGGAACACTGCTTACACCTGCAATGCAGAGTTACAGTGCTTCTGTAGACTTCTAGTGACATCTGCATAGCGTACGATACATATGTCAACTTTACACATGACAGAACGTCACTGTCTGTCCTGTATGCATGTACGTTGCCTGTGACACATTGCACATGTCTTACCTGGCATTTACCCACATGTGCAGTCATATATGTCAGTGCTATGAAACAGTAGCGGTACACCCACACATACACACCTTCAGTATGTTGTTCCCCATTGGCCCTATGTGTTGGTACTCACCTTGGCAATCACACTACTAGGGTAGCATGTGCAAAGGTAACCTGTGAATCGCCTCTATGGTCCAGTTGTGGTTTATGTGAGTCATGTGTCAATGTCACAGCTGCCACATGTATGCAGTCAGCCATCACCTTTGGCCAGGAATGTACAACACATGTGTGGGATGCCACCACACAGCCAATCTGGGGACTGGGCTCTCTGAACCCAGTAATGCCATACCCTGTCAGGTGGCATGTCATATATACTACATCCTGGACAAACGTCAACCCCAATCCCTGCTGCTACTACTGATAATACCCCTGAAGATGTTCCTGATAGTTTTGACCAGTTCTTTACTGAGACATTTCAGGCCCTAGCTAGCCATCTACCTCCTAGCTCCTCTGGTCCTGAAAGTAGCACACCTAGAAACCTACTTGCGTTCAGCTGCCAACCAGTCACCACTTCACTTCTCCATATCTTGATTGAAACAGTGAAACCCACTACACTGTCTGCTGATCAACTCCCTGCCGAGTACCTATCACAATCAGATGATGCTATTGCTTACCCCGTCTCAAAGGTAATCAAACGAACCATGGTAGAATCTAAATTCCCCACCATCTGGAAAATGTCATATGTAATCCCACTTCACAAAGGAGGCAGCTCTACTGAATTCTCCAATTATAGGCCAATAGCTATACTCTCTCCACTTGCAAAGATTATGGAAACGTTAGTCATACACAATTCATGCACCACCTAATCCAACATCGCATTATGGCAGACACTCAGCATGGCTTACGTCCTCATCACAGCACTACTTCAGGCCTCCTAGCCTTTACTAACACCATAAACCATACTTGCAACACTAATTATATATCCTCAGCCCTATTTTTGGATCTGTCCAAAGCATACGATATGGTTGATCACCAACTTGTACTCCACACCCTGCAAGCACTGTCTAGACACTGGAGCCTTCCAATGTTTTCAATCCTACCTGCATGGTCGACAGCAGGCTGGTCTCTGGCAGAACAAACTCTCTAACCTTCTATCTAACACCCTTAGAGTACCACAAGGCTCTATACTAGGGCCCTTGCGGTTCTCCATCTTCATTAACGACCTTTATACTGTCATCCCAGAAGTCAGCTGTATCCAATATGCTGAAGACTCTACTCTGATCTGCTCATCCACATCTCCAGTAGAGTTATGGTCAGCTACCCAGACCACCTGTAATACAATAGAAAACTGGCTTTCTGAACATCATCTGATCCTAAATCCCAAATAAACTAAACTGCTGTTATTTCACCAACACATAGGTCTACCACTTTCACCGTTACCATAACATCAACTGATGGCACAATAATCTCCCCTGACCCATCTACTAAACTATTAGGTGTCATCATAGACAATAATCTCAAATGTGACCTACATGTTAACCAAATTATCATAGCCATCAATAGAAAACTAGGGTCACTTTACAGAATTAAAGCCTTCCTAGCCCCTCCAGCTAAAGGTGCCATAGCTCGCTCACACCTTGTTTCAACCCTTCTGTATGCATCCCCTCTACTCTTGGATATGAACAAGACTGTCCTTAACAAACACTCAATTTGCTACAACCACATTGCCAGGTTTGCCGCTGGGCTGCCTTTTAGGACACATCATTGTACCAATCTAAATCAGCTTGGGTGGCTTGCAATACCCAGCCTAATACAGTATAACCAACTGATTATGGCCTATAAAATCCTCTATAATCCAGACAATACTCCTGCACTTCAAATATTATCACCCCCTATAACAATCCTAGACCGCTTTGATCCTCTAACAAACTACTAATTCAGACTAGCAAGTTTAATAACACAGCCGGTGATACTCTCTTTGCAAACTCTGTAAGTAGATCCTGGAACTCACTTCCAGCCGATATTACCCTACTGTTCACCTTAGGTCAATTTAACACTAGACTCATACAACATTTGTCACTTAACTGGCTATGTCAATGTATCAAGCCTGGCTAACTCGAATGTGTAATATCTGTGAACCACTTTACTGTGTAATTTAATTTAATCCTGACTTGTGCTCAGGACTAACATTAACCTGTGGAACATGTTTAACTTGCTTACTTATGTAATCCCTGTATATAATCTGTTTGTAATATGTAATGCTGGTATTATGTAATGCTGTATCTGCTACCCTCGTAGCTTGTCTCCATGGGCCTCCCCTGGAAATGGACATGCATTCAGTCAGACTGTCCCGGTCAACAAATGTAGGATGAACAAATAAATAAATAAAATATATTACAGTGACTACAATACAAGTCAGATATTGACATGCACTGACAGCATGCTGAACACACTGGGGCATATGTGGGGACTCAGAATAGCATCCGGCCTAGCCATCACACACCTCCACAGCTGGCACACAGGCATATGTTCCATCGGAACAGAGCACATGCCACACATGGCACGCACATCCCCTGTGCCACACACTCACAGCCTGTAGGGCTACACAACACACCTGCTACAGACATGTCAGATACCTGTCTTGTGTGCTGCACTGGGGTCCCGCTCAACAGGCTGTATCTGGTGAAGGTCACCGTGATATGCCTCAGGGGCACTATGGTCCACCACAGAACACATGCATACAGGTCAGTCAGAGGCATGGACACATATGACTCACTCATTGACCATGCCAGTATGGCTGCCTGAGACATACCTTCCTGGACTACATGATAGGGAACATAGAATGGATCTCTCAGCATGTGGCACAGGCCAGTATGAGCCTGATGCTGGTTGCCAACATACCTTCACCAGGTATTCTACCACTATATACGGGAAGGGTGTTGTATGTCTACATTATGCTCAGTCTCCACTGTCATTCATAGGGTATCCACTGGCTGTCAACGTGTGCTCACATGCTAGGGAAGTCACAATGATGTGCAAGGGTCATCTTGCAAGTGACAACCATGGCCCGATGTATAATGGCAAAGCTCCTTGGTACACACATACTGCCTTATGCTGCAGGACATGGTTTACATAGCCACCTCTGTGGGTATCACACAGGTTAGGACACTAACAGTGCTGCTACACAACAACAGCAGTGTACACCAGAAGATGCATGCACCAGACACTGCCCTCAGCACGGTGAACTGCAATGTCTGTGCAGTACCAGATTCATGATTCATGGCTCACAGGTGTTACCCATCACTGACAGGTTATGCCCCATACCATGCCTGTCGTCCCCTACACATGTAACACACATGGATAGGGGGGTGGTATCCCAAAGTACCACAGATACACACACCTCCAGGTTGTTGGCACAGCACAAACCATCAGGGCCTAATCATGTGCAGCTAACAGTGTGTTGGACTGACATCTGGTTCATAGCCTGGCACACACAACCTTCCCATACACAGGAAGACCACCTATCCTCCATAACAACACTGGCAATATGACAGTCTCAAGAACTGTGTTTATATGGCTGGACTGCATCCAGTCAAACATTGCGTGTGAGCATTACTGTAGCTACAGCACACTAGTTGAAGGGTTCACAGCATGTGGTCACTGAATTGCAGTGGAATGACATGTTACCACTACCACAACAGGTGGGAACATGCAGCACCTGTACATCGACTACATGTACACTATATGGCCCAGACCAGATGTATATCCCCTGCTGTAGGTATTTCACCATATATACCCACACTGTATAGAGACATACCACGTGCGGACCCTGCATAGTAAGACACAGTCATATTGGTATACATTGCAAATACCATTTATCCACTCAAGGCATGCGTCAGACATGGTAACTATTGCAGGTCACAGGTATGCATGTGTATGTGTCACACACATACATCATGTGTGCAATGCCATTGCTGGTTTAGGCAATGGCATGCATCGTTATGTACAAAGACCCACTCAAGGTCATACTGTGTGACACAACCACACGTAGCAGTTGTGGGTTACCAAAACATACCTATCTGTACTCTGACAATGGTAATAGACACAGTAGCAGAGCACACTATTGGCATTACTAGCCAACTAGCCCTGTTTGGCTGTGCTGATAGTGTGGTGACATCCACTGTGTTAACTGGGGGAGTATGCAGCATCTGGTGTATTGTAGTATTTGCCAAAAGGATCTGTTCTCTCACACTTGCATTTACAAACACCCTACTACCCACACACACACGCACACTTGCAGGATTCATTCCCCTACCTAACTAAGTCGTGACAGTGAGAGAGACGCATTAGCAAAGTGCACTATTCGGTTTACTAGATAGTTCCTCTTCTCTGGCTGTACTTATAGGGTGCTGACAACATCAGTATTTTGAAAGGGTAATGTTCATCAGGTAGTGTGATCTCCTGATTGCCAAAACTAACATGTTTTTCTTACGGAAATGCACACACACAAACTCCCCACATCCAAACACTCACACATGCCATTTACAGGTTTTAAACTCCTACCTAACTACATTACGATACTCGGGAGCGACACATTAGCAGAGTGTGCTATTCACATTACTGGGAGGCTTCCCTTCTCCTGCTGTACTTATAGGGTGCTGACATCATCTGTGTTTAGAGAGGGGAGTGTGCATCCTGTAGTGTGTTCTCCCAGTTGCCAAAAGGGACATTTCCCTCACACAAATTTGCACACACACCAACCCCCCTCATCCAAACCCACACACTTGCCATTTGCAGGATTCAAACCACTACCTAACTATGTTATGACACTCAAGACGGACGCATTAGCAGAGCGTTTTTCTGGGGTTTTTTTCCCCTTTTTAAAGGGGTACATCAGGTTTTAAAACACCTGTATTTTTAGTTCCAAAAAGGGCATTTTCCCCCCAAAAACCCCACAAACCCCCCTCCAACACAAATTTTTTCAGAAAACCCTCCTACTATCACTGAGAGGGTTTTAAGGCACTTTATTAAATTTTCCCACCTTTTAATTTTAAATCACACTTTTCGGGAAAAAATGTATCATTTTAAAATAATTTAAAAGTTTTAAAACCCACTTTCATGAATGTTTGAAAATAAATACATCCTTTAAAGGTTTTTAAAACACCACAACATTTTAAAAACACCATCAAAAATTTCTTTTTGCACCAATTTTAAATGTTAATATTTCAGGAAATTAAAGGGATTTTTGGTTATTTCCCCTTTGACTAAATTTTGGGGATTTTTAGCAGAAGGGAATTAATTTGCTTCTTCCTTGGGGAAAGTTCCCCCCAAAAAATTTTAAAATTTCAACCCATTTTTAATATAACCAAAATTAAGAAAAGGTTTCATCCAAAAATTTTTTGAACAAAAGAATTAAACGGGGGTTTGATTGGGGCTTCTTTTGGATTTATATCTGACATTATTCTGGTTTTGAAGGTTTTTATTTAGTTTTCCCAGTTGAAAAGGGAACTTTCCCCCAAAAAGATTTCCACAAAAACCCAACCCCCAAAACACAACGTTTGCAGGATTCAACCTACCTAACATTTATGAATTTAGGGGAAGCATTTGCAGGCGTATTAAATTTCTGGGAGGTTCCCCCCTTGAAAAAGGGTGCTGACATCTTTTTTTTAAAGGGAAGTATCCTTAATGTTTTTTTTCCCCCCCCAGTTGCCAAGGGGGAAATTTTTTCCCTCTCCCAAGCTTCACCACAAACCCCCCCCACCCAACAACAACACAAATGGGATTTTTCAGGATTCCAAACCCCTTTAAACCAACTTTTTGAAAATTGGGGAAATTTTCAAGCCACTACAAAATTTGGGCTTGTTCCCAAAAAAGGGAATGGGGTAATTTTTTTTGGGGTTTATGACACCCAAATAAATTTTGAATTTTCAAACCCACCCCGGGGCAATTCCCTTTTCCCCCGGCAGGTTGTCTACCAAAAGTTTTTGGGACCCAGGACCCTGTAACCAAACCCATTTGGGGGAAAAACCCAAAATCCCCAATTGTTTGGGGCAGTGCAGGTTTTCGGTTTTCCCCCATAACCCCTTCCCAAAAGGGGCATCAGGTAACACCTATTGGTTTGAGGCCTAATCGGCAACTTTCCCCCGGGGGAAAAATTGGGAGTTTCAGGAACCAACACAACCCTTCCCCTTTGCAAATTTTCCATTTTCAATGGGGTTTAGAAGGAACCACCAGGTTGTCCACCAACCCACCTTTTGGCTTCCATTAATCCCACCTCCACCCCCCCAAGGGGGTCCTGCCACAAATTTTTTTTCCACCAAGGGAGACCTCACCTGGGAAATGGGGTGAAAACTTCAAGGACCCTGGGGGGGCCCTTTGCCCTTCAATAATTTCTTGATTCATTTTTTGGGTGTTAGTTTGCAGGTCATTCCCATTAAAACCCTGTTCCAAACAATGACTGTAAAGCCCTTAGGGCTCCACAAACTTTTCCTTGCCGTTGGCAGGGGGGTCGTTTGGTTTGGCCGGACTTTCACCTTTTACCGGGGGGACGTGGGAATTCCAGGGGAGCGAGGCCCCCAGGGGTGTTAATATGGGTACTGCGAGCCCAGGGACCCTTTCAACACCACCACCCAAATTTGGTGGGTTAAATTCCAATTGGTTGGGGGCCCCTGTTCAAGGCCACCTTTTATTTGCCCAAAAATGTTGGGTTTGGGATACTTTCAGGGGACAGTTCCAATTCTTTTAAAGCCAACAACCCTTGGTGGTTTTTCTTTTTCCCGGGGGCGTATTGGGCTTTTACCTTGTTAATTTCAGCACAAATTTTGTTGGCCTTTTACTTTTTTGGGGATTTTAGAAAGGTCCCCCAGGGGCCCAACTTGTGTAAACCTGTGGGAAATTGCAATAGCATTTTTACCATTCATTTGTCCTGGGCAACCCCTTTAATGGGGTTTTTTTTGGTTTTCCTCTGACCGCAAAATAACCAGGGTGGCCAATTCCCCCAAAAATTCCTTAAGGTTAATGGGCCCGTTTTCCCCGGAGTTTCGAATTCCTTTTTTTAACAAAGTTTTTTTGTGCATTGGGTTTCCTATGTGCAACCACCCCAATTTGGGGGTGTTAACTTCCAAACCCCCTTTTTGGGGGTGTGTTGGGGTGCTTTTTTTACTAAACCTGGAACTGTTCTGTTTTGCACCCCTTTTTATCGTTGTGAGGGGCCCCAAAACTTTGGCGTTTTCTTTAAATGGCCAACCCAGCCCATTCTGCAATTTGTTTAAAGGGGGGGGGGGGGGGGGGGGGGGGGGGGGCGGGGGGGGGGGGGGGGGGGGGGGGGGGCGGGGGGGGGGGGGGGGGGGGGGGGGGGGGGGGGGGGGGGGGGGGGGGCGGGGGGGGGGGGGGGGGGGGGGGGGGGGGGGGGGGGGGGGGGGGGGGGGGGGGGGGGGGGGGGGGGGGGGGGGGGGGGGGGGGGGGGGGGGGGGGGGGGGGGGGGGGGGGGGGGGGGGGGGGGGGGGGGGGGGGGGGGGGGGGGGGGGGGGGGGGGGGGGGGGGGGGGGGGGGGGGGGGGGGGGGGGGGGGGGGGGGGGGGGGGGGGGGGGGGGGGGGGGGGGGGGGGGGGGGGGGGGGGGGGGGGGGGGGGGGGGGGGGGGGGGGGGGGGGGGGGGGGGGGGGGGGGGGGGGGGGGGGGGGGGGGGGGGGGGGGGGGGGGGGGGGGGGGGGGGGGGGGGGGGGGGGGGGGGGGGGGGGGGGGGGGGGGGGGGGGGGGGGGGGGGGGGGGGGGGGGGGGAAAAAAAAAAAAAAAAAAAAAAAAAAAAAAAAAAAAAAAAAAAAAAAAAAAAAAAAAAAAAAAAAAAAAAAAAAAAAAAAAAAAAAAAAAAAAAAAAAAAAAAAAAAAAAAAAAAAAAAAAAAAAAAAAAAAAAAAAAAAAAAAAAAAAAAAAAAAAAAAAAAAAAAAAAAAAAAAAAAAAAAAAAAAAAAAAAAAAAAAAAAAAAAAAAAAAAAAAAAAAAAAAAAAAAAAAAAAAAAAAAAAAAAAAAAAAAAAAAAAAAAAAAAAAAAAAAAAAAAAAAAAAAAAAAAAAAAAAAAAAAAAAAAAAAAAAAAAAAAAAAAAAAAAAAAAAAAAAAAAAAAAAAAAAAAAAAAAAAAAAAAAAAAAAAAAAAAAAAAAAAAAAAAAAAAAAAAAAAAAAAAAAAAAAAAAAAAACCCCCAAAAAACAGGGGCTTGGCCCTTTGGGGGGGGTTAAAAATTATTTTTGGGGCCCCCTTTCTTTTTGGGGGGTTTGGGTTTGCAAAAATTTTTCCAACCCTTTTTTCAGGTTTGTATTTTTTTGGCAATTTTTTTTTTGGGGGGGTGTGTTTTGGGACTTCTTTTTTTCATTTCTGAATTTTTAAAGGCCAGTTTCTGTTTTGGGCCTTGTGTTCTTTGAGTGGGGGTCATAGGGGTTTTACCCCTGAACATGTTTAAATCCTTGTTTGTACCTGGACATAATGGGGGGTCGACCAGGCTTTTGGTTCCCTTTTCGTTTGGTGGACAATGCAGTGTCTGACAGGGTTCTGTTGGTCTGGTTTGATCTCTCTGGGTTAATTTAAAGGGGTGAACATATCCTACTGATGGTTTTTGAATGTCAGGTAGGTGTTTGTAATTCCCTCTTGATTTTTGTTTTGGGAAACATTTTGGGGGTTGGTTAAACCCTTTAGGGTCCGGGTTTTGGTCACATACCTTTTTTGGGGAATATGCCTTTCCAAGGTGCAGCCAAGCTTTCAGGCTGGGGTGGATTTCATTTTTTAAAACACTTTTTTTTTGGGTTGTTGTTTTGTTTTGGGGGTACATACCCTTGGAAGGTGACATGGTAGGTTTGGAATTTTATTTGGCCCTTTTCCCAAACCATCTTTTCTTTTTTCTCTTCAGGATTGCTTTTTTCCTGAATTGGGACGCATGGGGTATATTGTTTTGGGGTGTTTGTGCCCTAAATGTTCTTGTTTGTGTATTTTTGTTTTTGTTTAGAAATTTTGGGAACCCAAAGGGTTTCCCAACCATGGTTGGGGAAAGCCTTATTATCCTTTGTCCTGTACTTTTTTTGGGTTTTGGGGGTAAGGACACCAGGATTATTAACCTCCTGTTGTGTGTTTCCCCCCTTGCTTTCAATTAAATTATTTCCAGGGGTCTTCTTGTGAAGTGGCCACATTGTTATAACTTGGCAATTTCTGTTGGGGTTGTGGGGTTTTCCTGGTTGGGTTGTTTCGGGGTTGGGAAGCCTGGGTTTGTTGTTTTCCTGTTTCTTACATTGGGGTTTGATTGGATTCCCCCTTTTTTTCCCTTTGGGGATGTTTTCCCTGGTTGGACATGGTTTAAACAGGACAAAAATTTGTTTTTGTGTGTGTCGTGGTTTCCCGGGCCATATTTTTTAGCCTTTCCTGTTGGGGTACTTTGAGTCTTACCTCAGGTTTCTTACACCCTAGTCATTTCTATTTGGTTTAACAAAGGGCCTTTTTATGTTGATGTGAACTTTCCTATCGGGGTTTAAAGTTTTTATTGCTTCATTGGGTCTGGTATCCTTTTCCTGGGTCCTGTTCTTAAAATTTGGACCACTGGGGTTTTTGGGTTCTTGTTTTTGGGGGAACCTTTTCCTTTTCATGTTTTCCCCGGGTTTGATTTTTCCCCTGTCTTTTTGGGTAACCTTGGTTTTTAGGCCTGAATTTTACTTAAAGGGTTCATGGGTTATCTGGCAACCCCCCGGGGGCAAGTGTACCGGGTGGGGTTTCTTTGCCCCCTTCAGGGGAATTATGGCCTTTTATATTTTCCTGTCCTCTTTTGGGCTACCTGAAAATTTTTCCTTTTAATACTGGAATTCCCTTTGGGGTGCTACATATTGGCTGTTTCTGGGTGTGGGAGCCTTGGTTATGTGTTGCCCTTACATTTATTAAAGTTTGTTTCTGGTAAGGCGGTTTTCCTTGGGGCCCATTACCCTGGGGGTCCTTTCCAGTTCTTTTTTTTAAGGGGTTGTGTGCTTGCTTTGGGGGGTTTTTTTGGGCCTTTTTGGTGGTTTTAGGTTTTCCAAGTGGTGTGTGGTTCCCATTGATTATGTATGGTTAGGGGTTTTTACAGCACCATCCTCTGTTATTTGTTGATTTTATATCGGTGTCCTTTACTCTTACCAATTTTGTGGTTTTTGGGTTATGGGTCTTGTCCCCCTGGTCCTGTTACTCCTTGCCAATATGTTGCCCGGGAAATTGGTGGTACTGTCGATTTTGGGGAACATTCAAGTATTTTCTTTTGGGGGTTCTTTGGGGAGTTTTCTTTCTCCCCAATGCAGCTTTTGACGTTTGTGGTGCTATTTGTGCATTGTCATTTGGATATTTTTGGGCTTTTTAATCCTCTTGTTTTGTCCCGGGGTTTTTAAATTGTGGGTAAGTTTTTACACTTTGAGGTTCGCGACAACATGTTTTTCCAGGGGGAATGCCTCAGGGCTTTTCCAGTTACACTCTCTTTGCTCCCCTTTTTCCTCCTTATTTTCCTAGGTGTTTCTTTTGGCCTTGCCATGGCTTTGGGGGCAAGGCTTTCCTATCCAGGGGTAACATAAATTCTCAAAAAAGCATTGGTTTTGTTGAATAAAGATTCCCCCTGGCCGACAGCTGAAACTCCGGGAAAAACAGATTTTTTTGAGTGGTTTCCTTGGTAGGGTTTGCTAACCACCCGTTTCTTGGGTAAAACCGGGGGCTCCTGTTCTTCAGTCCGGGGGTTCTTTTTGCAGCGGGAAATATATTTTCCCTTTGGGGTCCTATTGGTTACCCATTTTTGGCGCTACACCACTCACTGTTTTCCCCTTTGGGTGGGGCTTTCTCCATGGGGCCCTTTAACTTTCTTTTTTTCCTTCGGTGTCTGTTTGCAACACTTTGTGCTTTTTGGCATTGTGCATATAAGGGGGCTGTGTGGGGCCCCGGGGGTGTGAATTGGGCGGTTTTCCCCCAAAAATTTTGGTGAGGGTAGATGTTAGTCACAATGCTCAGGTGTGCATATAGTACATGGTGTTACATTACTTAACACATAGCATTCATGCCTCAGGTGGTGCTGCAGGGCTGCCTCTGTTGGATGCACTTATTACACTTCCCTGTACATGTTTTTGAGCAGGTCATGTCATTTTAGGCATCCATGTTATTATTTGAGTGAGTCAGAGGCGGTATCATTCCCAGGGTTCCTACTGAACCAGTGTATGTGCTATGCATTGCCTCTTTGCCAAGGCCAGGGCATACTGGGCACGCCTCCTTCTGCCTACTGGGGCAGGCTCAGGTTGTTCCTCCTCCGAGTCACGCTCTGCCTGTGATGGCCTTGGCAATGGTGGGGGGCTGTTTGGCCCAGCCCTATGCTGGTCCTGCTGCAGCTGTTTTCTCAAGATCATATTATGTAGCATAGCACATACCATGACAATTTGGGTACATGTAGTTGGTGTGTACTGCAAGGCTCCACCAGATGTGTCCAGACACCGGAACTGTGACTTGAGCAGCCCAAACACAAGCTCTATTACATTACGTGTTTGTGCGTGTGCCTCATTATGGCATTCCTGTTCAGGTGTGTGTGCGTTTCTGATGGGTGTCATCAGCCACGGCTCCAGTGCATAACCTGCATCCCCCACTAGGTGTCCATGTGGGATGTCCCCATTGGCAAATGTCTGGTACAGCTGTGTCAAATGCCAGATGTGGGAATCGTGGTAACTCCCAGGGCAGCCAGCACACACATTCATTATTATGACCTGGGTATCACACACGATCTGGCAGTTGATGGAGGGGAAGCCCTTGCGGTTAATGTAGGCCCTACTCCGCTCACCGGCTGGTGCTTTGATGCGTATGTGCGTGCAGTCTATTGCACCCAGTACCTCAGGGTATTCCGCTATTTGCTGGAAGAGATGCATATTGCTGGCCAATACCTCACGGGCATTGGGGAAATATACATGATCACCGACATGTGCTGACATGGCATCCAGGAACTGGTGTAGTACTCTGGAGGCTGATGCCTGTGATATCCCCATCATATCGCCAGTTGGTCTCTGGAAGGTACCTGTTGCTAGTATTCTTAGGCCAACACATACCTTGGTTTCCACTGGGATGGGTTCCCCTCTGTTGGTTCTGTATGTGAGGCGTGGCCTGCACAGCTCAACAATTTGCTGCAGGAGCTCTCTGTCCACTCTATAGCGCTCTACTATCTCCAGCTCATGTAACCCGTGGTAGGTGACCCTGGGCCTGTACACCCTTCTCCATCTCCTCACTGTGGGTTGTCTGGCACCATCTGCATTGTCACCACCCTCAGCAAGTCGCCTATGTCTCATTATGACAGCTATGGCAGCCCCTAACATTTCTGCTCTGAGTTCAGCTTTTTCAGTTTTCACTTCTATTAGCTTACTCCTGTCTTGCAGTGTTTCTTAAGGGAAACATCCTGCACTACTGTTTGCAGAGTTTTAAGTGCTGGGCTGGGCTACTATTCTGCCTGTGTAATTGCCTGCTTCTAATTGTTTTCACCTGCTAGCTTCAGCAGTTATCCCTGCTAGCTTCCTATTAATTCTGTTGCTTCCTTTTTCCTCTCTGTTTCCTCAGGGGGGAGAAACGTGCATACTATCTGAAACACGCTCACAGTGGCTTACACGCGTGCACACGTGCTTACATTGTTCAGAACCTATTTTTTCAGGTTAGAACGTGCGTACACCCGCGCAAACACTGTTACACATCTGCCAACAGCCTCCAACATGCTCTGCCTGCCCTACACATGCGCACACCCGCGCAAACAGTGTTAAACATCTCCCAACACGCTCCCACATGCTCAGACTGCCTTACACGCATGCACACTGTCCTACTCACGCTTCATGGCGTGCACACGTGCGCATGCACACACAGCAAGAAACTTTGGTGTAAGTAACAGTGTACACCTTCCATTTCTTGACTTTCCATGACTTATCTAGTGGCACACCTCTTTCCATGATCTGTGTCTGTCATCTGTCATGTTACACTGGCCTACAATGAACTGCATTTCTTTCTACCATTCCCCCCTGTGATGTCACCTATCTCCTACTCTATTCCTCCCCCTTATGTATCTCTTACACTACTCAGACTGTGCTCATTTTCTATGTGACTGTGTGATTCAGTATCCGAACCCTCATTTACATGAGATTGCCTACTAATGCTTAGTTACATGTCTTAGACTCAGCTTCCCCCCTTAGCAACCACTACACGGTGGCCATGTTGGTTTTGGTCTGCTGGTCCCTGCATTGTCATTCCATGTATTGCATGAAACCCACATTTGTGGGTTTATAACCTTCTTTTTTATGTTTTTATACAGCGCAGCCCGTTTGCGCGGGGCTGCGCTGGGTTTAAACATCGGCGATCGCCAAAAAAAAAATTATTATTTTATTATTTTGGAATCGGGTTGTATTGCCAATGGCCACATATTTGGTCATTGGCATGCTGCCTGAGTCATATGCAACCTTTTTTAGGAGCTGACATGGCTCCGTTGTGGAATTTGCAGAAATGTACTCAGTTGTCAACTGAGTACATTTCTGCAGCTAAAATGTCTCCTACACAGACTGCTTTCTGCTTTGTGGATCGCTAATATACCTCATCTGCATACCTTTGGGATGCAAGTGAGGTATTTAGCATTTCCACGCCCAGTCCGTGTAAGAGACGTTTTAGCTGGTTTCTTACACGGAGCTTAGGGCTGTTCCTAGATCGCGAGGCTTGCATGGAGTGTTGCACGTCTCTTACACTCTGTGCAAGCCTTCGTGAATCCTGCCCATAATCTGTCAAATTACCCTTTTTGTCTTTTGCTGTTAGTCATATCAATGATGTTATACTACAAAAGCTTTCAATCACATACACTGAAAGATGAGCATTGTTGTTGTTATTGAGCATAAAAATTAAAAATTGGTGCTGCGGTAGCATTGTCACCTCACAGTAAGACGCTGTCCGGTTCGATTCTCAGCTAGAGCGTGTCTTGTGTGGATACATGCATGAATGGGCGTACCTTCGTTGAAGGTTGTGCATCAGGGCTGGTAACTCGGCACATAAAAATCAACTGCCAATCATTAGCGGACCGGAGTTCCACTGTGGCGACCCCTAACCGGGAAAAGCCGAAAGACACAACAACTAAGTCATTATCTGCTAGCTGCAAATTCCTGACAACACGTTCCGAAATGTTTTTTAGATTAAAACTGTACTTCACTAGAACCTACTTTTTGTGAGATTCATGAAAAGGTTGTGCAATACATAAAGTTGCAAAACACTGTGAAATTATTATGAATATGGGCTGTGATTAATAAACAGAAATAAAATACCATGCAAATAAAATCCTTAACATATATGCCAAGGTAATCAGAGGAAATACTAAAAACTGGCCACATACTCCCATTCAAAAAAGGACCTGATTACTTCCATTTCATAGCTTAAAAATAATAAAGAAAGGGGAACTAGTGGGACCCTTTTATAATATATAAGTGACCCTCCCTGGTCTTGGCCTACTCTGGAAGGTTTACTCTGTTGTAACAACTCTAGAATTTTCCCTTCATCCTAGAAACAATTCCTACTTGTATCTCTAATGAAGCCTAGTAAAGACTCACCCCATTTGGACAAATTCAGAGAAAAGTCCCTGTAGAATGCTGATTGTAAAGTCTTTATGGCTAGATGTTCCTCATGCTTTGTACCACTTATGCCTTCACTGGTGCACTCTGGGAAGGTAAGTAAACAAAGGAAGTGCAGCGCAGAAAAACTTTTTACTAACTTGAGGATGGGTGGGCGTCTCATTTTTTTGTGTACCCTCCAGTCTGTAGCTGCAGAAAAGGCTTTTGTTGTATTAAATGTTCATATTTAATTAATGTATTAAGTAACTTTAGGCTGCTGGCCTCCTTTACTGGTGCACTGTGCTACCAGCATCATGATTCTTCTGCTGCTCCTGCAGTCAGAGTAGGCACCTCCCTTTCCAAGCCACTGACCATTATACTAGGGATGAAACAAGGATCTCTCCTTGCCCCACTACTTTTTATATTTGTGATGGAGCCCCCTCCTGCAGCTCTAAAAGAGTGACTTTCAAGGATAATCCAGTGGCCTTCACTTAAGATACAATCAAGGAGTATGTAGCCCTTTTAGCTGATATCCTCCTTTTATATCTAGGAGACAGAGGAACACGTTGAAAATGCAGACATGTTTTATAAGCATAATAAGCATAAAGTGGACATAAGGTTAATCCCTCCAGAATTATTCTCCTTCCTGATAACTTTTCAATATCAACTTTGCTCCAGAATACTTACAACACTACATGAAAACTACTCTTAAATTAAATGTTTAGGAATATTACTGCCACCTTCTCCATGACTAGGGACTTAAACAAGCAAGTAATACAATACATGCTCGAAGATCTCCAAGTAGATTTCTTAATTTCAGTATGCACGAAAGAGAAACCTTGTCATTAAGACCAGGAGCTCTGTAAGAATTCAACCTCAGCTGCCAAATCAATTCCTGTCTCTCTAACAGTAACTGGTAAGAGCCCCCTTTTACATCTGATGTAAGTTGAAAGAAAGGATCTATGAGCATGTATACAGCATAAGGAAGGCTAGGTTAGAGAATGCCCTGGCCAAACATTGTAGTGAGAATCCCACTCACTCTTTTGTGTTTAGGGTTTTAAATCAAATTACTCAGATTACTACTCAGAGGCGATCTGTGCCTGACGTATAAAGCCATGTCCAAACCAGAATTAATGGACATGCTCCACCTCAGGAAATCCAAATCCCTTAGAGCTACATGCTCCAGGGACTTAAACCTTAGCACAGAAATAAATAGGACATGCTGGAGGGACAGATTCATATCCCAGAGGCTCCCCTCACTCTGGAACAAAATCCCAATCCATGTTAGGCAGAGCCCCTCAATGACCCTCTTCAAGAGAAATCTTGACGAGTGGATGGGAGAGTGTAGGTTTACCCCTGGGATCTCTTCTGTGTCCCTACTAGACAGAGGCACAGTAAACTAACCTTAAAAGGGCTATCTTCTGTGACCTACTATACAGAGGCACAGTCAACTAATCTAAAAGGGTGGCGAAAGCCAAACACACTCTGGCTAGACTTATAAATGCCCTAGGGCAGATAGCCTAGTATCAACCTATGAACCTATAATTACATCAGATGTAACATGGGGCTCTTACCAGTTACTGTTAGAGAGACAGGAATTGATTTGGCAGCTGAGGTTGAATTCTTACAGAGCTCCGGGTGTTAATGACAAGGTTTCTCTTTCGTGCATACTGAAATTAAGAAGTCTACTGAGATAGAGCAATGGCCATCTGATGTTTGTGTTGATGGTAGTTGCACATATATTGGCATGTACTTATTTCCATTTGTCTACATGTTCGTATGAGATTTAAGTAAGCATTATATTAACAGTATGTTTTATAAATCTTGAAATGTGAACGTTGGGGTAACATTTTATGATTGTTTGATTTTATACTGGATTAGGTTTATTTTATTTTAGTCTAAGTAGGATTTTTACATGTCCAGCATTAGAGGATGTTGTTTTTTATTTAGTGGGTAATATTTGATTGATCATGTATAAAAGTTTTTTATTTTTAACTTGCAGTCTTGTTATTTATGGTATAGTCCCTTTAAATGTTAATTAGTTTTAACGTGTTTGTAAAGGGAGATGTATATATGGGTGTGGTGTTGTTTGCTCTGTTTGTCTGAAGAAGTTTGGCTATCAGTTGAACGAAAAGCTTTGTGGAAATAAATTGTTGCTTAACAAGTTTGACTTCAGTTCTGCTATTGCCTGGAGTTCCTTTGGAGATTTCTTGGTGTGTGTTCCAGTGTGCCTTGTGGATTTAACTGGAGTTTCTTTGGTATACCTAAATAGAAAATTCACCCTGGTGATCACTCCAGTGGCTCTACTCGACAGAGGCACTAGGAACTAAGGTCGGGTGGCACAATGCCAGGGTAATCCTATGGGCTAGGCTTGTAAAGGCTCCAGGGCCATTAGCCTAGTACACACTTGTTAAAAGGCAAATAGCGTACAGGTACAGGTTCAAAAATACAAACTAGTGTACACAGTAGGCAATTGATTAACAAAAATTAATTTTGTACAAACATTTAATGTTTGTTACACAAGAAGTATACAGTTAATCTTTCCTGTTTCCACCTTACTTACGGGTCAGTCACACATGCTGACAGGTTAAACTTAAATTTTTTAAATTTTAAAGTTTGAAGTAAATAAATTTGTAAAAATCGTAAGACATGGTGTCGATGTGTAACAACAAGCTGCTCTAATCAGAAGGTTCTTCAAAATGTAACAATACTTAATCCAAGGTTTCCTCTACTAGTCTTCTACAATCTGCTTATTTCCACTTCACTTTTCCTTACATGTTGTTCTGCAATCACTTCCTCATCAGCCCAGAAAGATCATCAGTAGAGCAGAAGAAAGCATTATTATCCCAGCCCAGCAGAGCAGAACCTTTCATTTCACGTGTCATTTAATTTTTTTAAGCATACATTCACCAAATCAAGAGAAAACATTAAACAGCAAATGAGAGCAATTTGCCAAGCAGTTTGCTGCCACACATATATTCACTTATTCATTATTTCTTTACTAGAATAATTATACATGAATTCTGTTTTTTATTAATAATAAATGTCATATTACATACATTCTTTCATACTTATTTATTTTATTATACATGAAATATTTTTCATTTTCTTCTTCAAATATATTTTCATAATGCTTCTGTTTCTCCTCCAATATCATACTTGGATCTTTTTGATAACTTTAACATTTATTTTATACTTCAGTTTGATTTATATCTCAGAAAAGTTTTCAATGAGTCATTTCATTCAATCAGTAATCCCACACAAACCATCATTAAAGATTTTCAATAGGATTCCTAATAGGAATTTTTTTCTCTGAGGGAAAATAGGGATCTAAACAACACCTATAAATATTCAGTAGACACAAATAAAGACCCAAATCCCTATTAGAATTAAATTCAGGAAAGAAGTGGGTCAGTGAAGAAGTCTGTTCTTGGGTTTGTGCCTGTTGCTGTATATTACCTCTATTAGCTGAATTTTTTCTAGGACCTTATCTGGAATGAATGCACAGCATTCTTCTTTGATAAGCGGCACCTCTTTGATACCGCATCTAAGGTTGAAGTTTGCATTAGGCATCCGGTTTGTTTCATGACTGTTTAGGTTGCATTTGAACCCAGTTTGCATTGTTCTCACTCAGAGACAGTCTACTTACTTCACCAGTTGCATTTAGATTTACTTCTCGAGAAGTTCTCACTGTTTGACTTTTCCATATGCTGACTTTATTCCTGCAGATGCCAATTTCACTCTCAGATATAACAAAAGTCAATTTGCTTCTCATATTTTTTTGTTTCCAGTCTTATTGGTCCTAATCAATTTTCAGCCAGCTTCAATCTGTCCTACCTTAACCACAGCTTTCAAACTGGAATCTTTTTAGGCTGGCTGGCTGCTTCTTCAGATCTTTTTACTCATAGGTAATATGATTTCTGCACAAGCCATAACCATCTTTTGTTAACCAAATATACTGTCGCGGACCCATTCCCAGAAATTTCTTGTGCATTTTCTACCTTAAAAATAAATAACAATTTCCCACTTTGAATGCATTAACCATTAATGTTTGCATTCAGTGACAAATAATTAATAATAACATAAATTTTAAAAGTGGTCATTCATATTTCATGGTTGTATTCACAAATATGAGATATATTCTGAGTATTTCCATTAGTATTGATAATAAAACTAGTATTAATTATACAATTTAGTCTTAAT
Source organism: Protopterus annectens (assembly GCF_019279795.1). NCBI lineage: Eukaryota > Metazoa > Chordata > Ceratodontiformes > Protopteridae > Protopterus > Protopterus annectens. Next base: position 1,428,589,370 of record NC_056726.1, read on the forward strand.
AAATTTCCTTAATATTTCACCTGCCAATATAAGATATATTTACATACAAATACAATTTTATAGTCTAATACAATTTTAAAGAAATTTTGGTCTGTGATCTGTGTTGTCCTAAGCATCTCCTAAGAGTCTTGTCAAAAGCAAATCTTTCCCAAGTCTCATTTAGGTCCAGAGGGAGCTGTTGATCCTCCATATGCTGTTGGTATAGCTGTACAAACCCAACAAAACCCAGCATGATGAAATGTTTCTAGTCTACCCGCTTACACGCTGGTATGTGTTAGAAATGTTAAAATTTGTCAGGAATGTTTTTCCATCTAGTCATTTTTTTAACTTTCTGGGTAACAAAGAAAAAAAAAACACAACAAAAAAAACACTGTGTTTATTATAGTTAATATGTTTACAACTCAAAATGTTTATTCAACAAACATCTCTGCAGTAATATGTCTTTTTCTTTTCTTCTTGTTTTTGGCCATTTTCAGTGTGTGATATAAGTTTTTTTAAGTTTTTATCATTTTGAAAATTTTGCAGGTTTGCAGTGTGACAGATGGACCCAGGACATCCTCTACTTTGCAGGTAGTGTTGCCAACAGTACCTTGTACCAGGGTCCTTCCCTTCCCACTTTGGACCAACTCTCTTCTTCCTCACTTTTAGCCACCGTTCCCACGCCTCCCGAAAACCAACTTCTTCCACCGGGTTTTTATTGAAATTTAGTTAAAAAGAGTAAAAAATTTATTATTAAACAGTAAAAGTAACATACTCTTTAACAAACTAGCTAATGTAGGTTTCATAGGCATGAGAGCTTTCCAAAGAGGCATGACTGAGTGAAACTGATTTTCCTCCAAAGTTCATTAAGGAACCAAATTTTAACAATTTCAAAATCACACTCCTATACTTCAAAAAAAAAGGCAAACACTATCCTCCAATTCTTACTTTCAGCAGTTCCAGTTTACTTTTATTCCACCATTGTACCTTTCCACCAGTTCCTGCAGTCCTGTGGGTGGTAAACACAATGATTTTTTTCAAATTTTGGAAAAATCTTCCAGTCTTCCAAGTTGCTGGATGGTCTGATTAACCATGTGTTGTGCCATTGCTCCTAAATCCAAGATGCCAAACAACAGGATTATTTCTTACTTTTTATTGGGCTTACTGCTGTTGCTTAGTTTTTGACTTGGGAAAGCTACCCATTTCATTTATTATCATACATATTTAATTTCTGACCTGACACATAATCACTTGTTGTAAAATACATAAACAAAAAAGCGAGCTGAGCTGCTGCAGGGTCAGAGGCCAACTTGCTACAAGGCATACTGCAGTTTCAAAAACGTCTTGCAATTACACATGAATTCATTCTTTCATTAATAGAATAAAATGCATTACATACTACTTTGCTTTTAAACTAGCACTTCACATATATTCAAATGCATATTTCTCTAACAACACTATAAACATATGAACCTATAATGTACTAATAATATTTTTATAGCTGATGTTATTTCCATGGATTATAGCTGAGTAGAAGGATATTACCAGATGGGTAGCAAACTGGCTTACTGATAGAATCCACCTAGTCAAAATAGGGGAAGCCACCTCAAGCAGTAGACCCATAATGAGTGACATACCCCAGGGATTAGTCTTGGGGCCTCTGTTGTTTGGGATATACTTTTCTGAGATGCAGGCCAAAATCAGTGAGCCATGACTGACCAAGTTTGCAGATGACTGTAAGCTGTGTGCTGTCATCAATTCCCCTAGTGATGTGGACATATCTTCCAAGAGGGTCTCACGCAGACAAATGACTGGTGACAGAAACATGGCCTCAAACTGAATACCAAAAATCCATCATCATCCCCTTTGGGAAGTGTGATGTCCCCTCAAATTATCACATTAACAACAAGGTCCTAAGCACACAATCAGTTGTGAGGGACTTGCGCACCCAGGTTGATAGCAACCTGACTTTTGACCACCATATTGCCTCCATTGTACATAAAGCTTTCTACATGGCCCACCTCATTAGTAAGGGTATCTCATCCCGGGACAAGGAGGTCATAATGTCCCTGTATTCTTCCCTTGTAAGACCCATTATTGAGTTAACACCCCTTCGGCATGTCCCTCACAAAGCACATGCAGCAGCTGGAGAGACCACAAAGGTTCCTCACCAAGAGAATCCAGGGCCTCAAACATTTACCTTACATAGATAGGCTAAAAGCCCTGTCCCTCTACTCAGTCTCATACAGACTTCTCAGAGGTGAGCTCTGTCTGGCATACAAAACAATCTCAGAGTCCACCTTGATGGGACTGCTGCATATTCGCAAGTCTAGCTCCACTCGAGTAACCCACATGCACGACCTCACCCTGGTCTGTGACATCAATAGGATTTGTTGGCAGGACAGATTTGTGTCCCAGATACTCCCCCTTCTGTGGAATAGACTCCCTCTCCATCACAAGCAGAGTACCTCATTATACCTTTTTAAGTGCAACCTGGATAACTGGATGTGGAACAGAAAATACACCCCTGGAATTCCGCCTCTGTCCCTGATGAATAGGGGCATCAGGCACTGACTTGTTGGAACATGGGCTAAATTCTTGGCTAGGCTTGTAAGGGCCTCTCGGCTAATAGCCACTAACTTCCTATGATCCTGTGATATTGTGAAATGACTTTACTGCCTGAAAAAAAAGTTTATAAATATTGATGTATTCCATACTCTGGATGTTATTTATTATTCCTGTTTATCTTTAATAAGACTTGCTGTAATATTTGAGATTTTACAATACACATAGCAAACTATTTATGGTGCCTGTTTCTTTAATAATAACTTGTACTACATTATGCTAATTGTGAGCATCTTGCATGTAGATTCTATTGTGATTGCAAGAGGCATACATTTTAAAATGCTTTTTCTCACTATATGTATTAAGAGTTATGGTATGTTAAAATATTTCAAAAGTTATCCAAAAAAAGAACAAAAAGAAAAAAAGTGACTGAATCTGTAGAGTTGAGTGGAGTAAACAGTGTGCCTGTTTATAAAATCCTTCACAAATCCTTCACACACTATTCATCCCTAAAACAAACCTGTTTACCTTCCCACAGTGCCTGGCTAATGTTAGGATATTTCTATTTTCCTTTAGCTTTGTGTAGCATAATTGTGTCATGCATGAAGGCATGTCCTTCCAGTGCTGATTTAGCTATAATAAATAGACCTAGGATCAATCTAATTTTGGACCCTTCCATGACCAAAAGATTCTGAAAAGTGCCTGACCTTCCAAGGCAACAACCAAACCAGTTCTCAGTCTAAAAAAACAGCAGACTATAAACTGTCTGAGAATTTGTTGTAATTTATTAGCTCTCTTAATCTAAATATGATTGGGAACATTGAACCATAATGTAAATAAGTTTGTAGCAAACTTAACTAATTCAATTTACTAAGCCCTTTTTTTAAACTCGTTAAGTCTTAAATTGTTGTGCAGTCTGCAATTTCTGAAATGGTCTGTTCTAAAAAAGTAGGTGATCTTCCCACTTTGCTCAAAGGCTACAGCTTGGTGAACCTAAGCCACGCACTGTACATGTGCCAGTTTTCAAGTGCAGTGACTTGGGTACCTCAGTCTGATTTTGCTGTTCGGTCATGGGGAATATGTCAGGTCAACAAAGGTAATTTCATTGAACATAAAATGATCGAAGGAAGCTCACAGAAACTATATTAACAGACAATGGAGTTTGCCTTTTTCTCCACTGTTGTAAGACCCCAGAGTTGATATGTGTATGTTCAAGGGTACGGTGGGTCCTCCTAACATGGGAGGTGAAGAGGAGGCTTGCCCCCATGCAAGAAAGACTTTCTTTGGGATATTCACTGAAGGCAGTTTCACTGAATATTTTTTGATATTTTTTATGCTTGCATAAACTGCCTTTGGTGACTTGACATGAATCCTCATCTTCTGCCTTCCTTATAGGTTCAAATGTGTATTCTAGGCTAATGACCACTAGGGCCCTTATAAGCCTAGCTGTACAACCAGAATGTGACCCCCAGATTTGATTTATATAAGGGGTATGTATTGACTGCATCCATCCATCAATAACATAGGTACCAGACCAGGGGTGAATTTCCGATTACCCATCCATTGCTCCAAGTTGTGTTTAAATAGGGTTGTGGAGGAACTCTACTCCATATAGATGTGAAGCCTGTTCCAGAGAAATTCTCTGAGAAATGTTTCTGTCTCTCCTACATGTCTTATTTATGTCATAAGCAAAATATAGGGCCTTTAATATAGTAGTTCTGTTGTTGTTTGTTTTATTAACATGCAAAATGTTCATCAAAACAGGGTCCAGGGATGCCTTTATGCCAGGCAAAGATGACCTCTCAGAAGACTGTATGATATGGAATAAAGAGACAGGACTTTTACTCCATGTATTCTTTTAGTAAGTAACCTTTGTGAATGTTACAGTTGCTGCATGTCTCTGGTCAGGTGAATACCAAATGGGACATTCAATTCTATGATGGGTCTGATGAGGGCCAAGTACAGTGGGATGATGACCTCTCTGGGCCTGAATGCTTTGCCCTTGCTTGTAAGTTAAGCAATATAGAAGTATTTTCTTACTATCTTGGATACGTTATCAGTAAAACGTATGCTTTACAGTGATAATAGTTGATACATTCATAGTCTTTTCCATAAATAGTGTATATATTATAATACACATAAACCCCAAATTACATATTTTTGCAAACTTTCACAAATCAAATTTTCCTATCTTTAAAACTGTATAACCTAGACATTTATTGTTAAAACATTTTTGTTAACCAAACATAAGCTTTAAGTGGCGGCTGGTGACTTTAAGTCAAAGGGGGAGACAGCTGAACATGTGGGGCCAAAGGGAAGGGGTGTGGCCAACTAGAAAGGTGTGGAACTATGCCAAAAACTGGAAAAAGTGGGACTTTAATTAAATACGCTGCCCTGGGTGCCATTGCCAAACTGTCATTATGAGAGTCCAATCAAGGCAAAATGAATTGTAGAAGAAAATAAATATTTCAACGCATTGGGCTACATGACAGCTTACTTAATATCTAGATGGAAACAAAAAGGTTGTGAGGCATGAAAAAATAAATTACCTTTTAAATAGATTACTGGAATGCCAGTCAAAATCAAGTATAAAAAACAAGCAGCACTCAACTCCAACCACTTCTCCTTGCACTGCAGTTCTAATTATAATTTATATTCAGCTTTATAAAAGTACCAAGCAACATGCTAAAAGTAGCAATACCCCCACGTGTAAAAATGTTTCTTATCCAAAAAAGACCTGTTGCCTGACAACAACTATCTGCTTGTTTCATGGGGAAAACATGATCAAAGTAAAAAATGGACAGCAAACAAGAAACAAGCTCAAGATAAATTGCTTAAAGGATTACTGCACATGTTATGGACCACACATGATAGATTGGCATTCTGTTTAGTTTACGGGTAAAGCTTGCAAAGATGACTGCAAGTCTCCAACAAATGTAATGAGCTTCTGAAAATACGGTAATCCTGTCCTTCATTACAAATACTGTCATATGCCTTTTAATACCTAAGGCTTATACACTATCTAGTTATGTAAGTATTCTCTGCATGGCAGCAACAAAAATGCTTTCAATATTGATAATTCTTTAACAGTATGCTTATTAAAGCTTACTTGCATCTTACAGTCTCAGACAAGCTTACCTGATGACCATTAAAGAATTGTTACTTAAACACAGAGCAACAGGCACTGCAACAGCATGCATTTTCTGAATAATAAGCATAAAACAACAGTATAAAAATATGACAGAAAACCAGAACATTCTGCAAAATCAAGGACCGATGAAAAGCCACTCTAGTACTTGAGTCTACCTTGGATGGAGGGATACTCTGCACACTTAACACTGCATAACTGCTCCTTGCCTTGCTTGGACACATCCAGAGTCACTATGTGGGGGAGTGGGGTGCAACAAGTATGTGACAATTTGAAATGTCTTTGGCTGACGGTGATGGCCCTGATACATCTGTTATACCTCTCAGCCTTAGAGCAAGAAATCTGGACAAAGCCATAAACAGAAGTAGGACAAAGGTCCAAAAATAAGGACAATTTTTAAATATTAGTCTTAGAAACATAATAGAATAGTAGGCCTTGCATTAGTATGAATTTTCTGAAGAGTATGAAATCTGAAACTAAAATGTCTGTCATTGTTTTCTAATTTTAATCTTTAATAGTTTGCCACTAATTTGCCAGAAAACCACAATTTTATGAAAAACAGACCAAAAATGTGATGCAAAGATAAAAATAGCCACACAATTCAGCTGGGAACCTGTCAAAGAAGGGACACTTTTTAATATTAGTACTGTTAACTTGAGCAGCTGACAAAATAAGAGAATCTACATGCATTTTTGAAATTATAAGTAATCTATAACTCTGATCATTACAATTATTTATTAATTGTTAACCCTCTATGTTTTCTTCCAAATTTGCCATTTTGCAGAGGGATTATTAGTGGGAGAGCAACATTTTGAGCCAAAATCGGGGACAGTTGAGAGGTTTGAATATACCTAATTCTATAAAGTGATTTATTTGTGCATACCTCTCATCCCCTTAATGAAGCAAATGTGGACAAGGCCAAATATATTGGGGGAACATAAAACAGTACTAAAAATTGCTCTTGTATAAACTTAGTCAGTTGACAGAACAACAGGTCTTGCTTTAGCTTGCATTTTTCTGAAGAGTATGACGTCTGAAACTCAATGTCTTTCATTCTTTAGTGTCTTCATTCCCAAATGATTTGCCAGAAAACCACAAATTTTATGAGGAACAAACCAAAAATAAGAATAAAAAAATCTATTCATTTTGCAAAAATCTGGGCAGTTAAGAGGTATAGTTCATCCAGGGATGTCTGAATTTGCCACCCTTCCACCCTCACAAAATCATGGTCAAATGGGGCCTCCCCCTGTCACTATTCTAATGTCCTGTTACTTGGCTATTTCTCCCCATTTACCTTAACGACTGTAATGTGCATACTGCTTTACTTCTGTGATGATTTGGATTTCATTTAAAAGTTTTATTTTACAGTTTACACATGAACACTAATAGACCTCTGCTAAACAAAGCAATGCAGTCTCACAATGAAAATAGACAGCATTAAAACTTCTCTGCCCTTGAAACTCACATTCATTGAAACAGCATTGAAACCCACATTCAAAGAAAATACATCTGGCAAGTGGCAGATAAAGATTAACTTTGGGCTGTTTTCAAATTTTAGGCCCCTTGCACCGGAAACATACATGTGCCCCCGAATTTTCAGAAGCTTGCACAGAGTGCAAGATCTGTGCAGGAACTCAAGCAGGCAATATGTTTGCCATGTGATCCAGGAACAGCCTTCAGGGGCATGCACATGTGCTCCTGCACTAATCCTGCACGGACTAAGCCCTGATATGCAAATCACCCCATTTGCAGGAGAAATCTATGCAAATGAGGTGATTTTGCAATCCAGGAAGCTTGCAACAGTCCATGCAGGACTAGTGTTATATGCAGAAATGTGCTCGGTTAGTAACCGAGCACATTTCTGCAAAATCCAAAACAAAGCTGTGACAGCCCCAAATAAAGGCTGCATATCATGTAGTAAGCATGCCAATGGCCAAGAATAAGGCCATTGGCATTGCAAACAAAAAATACAAAAAACAATAAAATAAACCTAAAATAAGCAGTCTAACTAAAATCACTATTCTGCCATGCAAGTCAATGGTAGGCAGAAGACAACCTGGCCAGTGAGTAGTGGTTGCTAAGGGGGGAGGCTCAGTGTGAGACATGTAACTATGCATTATCAGGCAATCCTATGCAAATGAGGGAAAGTATAGTGAATCCCAGTATTCCCCAGCATGTGAGTCAGGTCCCAACAGTGTAAGAGTAGGAATAGCTTGGTGCAAGCCTAGGAGTTAGGTGACATCATGGGGGGTGTGTGTCAGGCATACTGTAAGCAGAATGGAGCCCTGTGGCTCGGGATTGCTCCTAGCTTAGCACAGCTAAGCTAGGGGGGGTGTCTAAACCTGCTTAGCACTCTTTACATAACTTAAGTGGGCATGTGTGCTGCTCACCGGGATTTACAGATAGAAAAAAGAAGTTAAACCAGGAAATAGCAGCACTGTACACATTTGAGCACTCTGTTTGCATGGCACACACCCGGGCTTAAACAGTAAGGCAAAGGGAAGGGAAAATAGCAGTAGGAAGGTAATCAAGGAGAACTAGATTAGCTGGCAGGTGAAATGTATCAGAATCAGCCAATTACACAAGTAGCAGACCAGCCCAGCCCAGAGCACTACTATAAACTATGCAAACACCTTCCCCTCTGTTTTTTCCCACACTCTTCACCACCGGTGTAAACAAGAGGGGAACTTTTAACACTCAGTACAGCAAAATGATAGGGGCTGCAATAGCTATCATGCAACAACATGTGGAGGAGACTGAGGGTGGTGAGGATATGAATGCTGTCCACCAACCCACAGTGAGGAGATGGAGAAGAGTGTACAGACCCAGAGTAACCTACCAGGGGCTACATGAGCTGGAAATAGTGGAGCTCTATAGGGTGGACAGGGACCTCCTACAGCAAATCATTGAGCTGTGCCAGCCATGCCTCACACAGAGCTAACAGAGGGGAACCCATCCTAGTGGATACCAAGGTATATGTAGGCATAAGAATACTAGCTACAGGTACCTTCCAAAGGCCAACTGGGGATATGATGTGGATTTCACAGGTATCAGCATCCAGGGTACTCCACCAGTTCCTGGATGCCATGTCAGCACATAATGGTGAGCATGTATATTTCCCCAACACCCGTGAGGCATTGGCTAGTAATATGCAACTGTTCCACCAAATAGCAGAATACCCTGAGGTAGTGGGTGCTATAGACTGCATGCACATATGCATCAAAGCACCATTCGGTGAGCGGGGTAAGGTCGACATCAACCACAAGGGCTTCCCCTCCATCAACTGCCAGGTCATGTGCAATGCCCAGGGCATAATAATGAATGTGTGGGCTGGCTGCCCTGGAAGCTATCATGATTCCCACATCTGGCATCTGACGCAGCTGTACAAGAGATTTGCCAATGGGGACATCCCTGATGGTCACCTAGTGAGGGATGCTGGATACGCACTGGTGACATGGCCGATGACACCCATCGGAAATGCACACACACCAGAACAAGAACTCCATAATGAGGCACACGCACAGACCAGAATTATAATAGAACATGTGTTTGGGATTCTAAAGTCACGGTTCCAGTGCCTGGACACACTCGATGGAGCCTTACAGTACTCACCAGCTACATGTAACCAAATTGTCATCGCATGTGCCATGCTACACAGTATGATCCTATGGAAACAGCTGCAGCAGGAAAAGCACAGGGCAGGGCCACACAGCCCCCCACCATTGCACAGAGTGACTCGGAGGAGAAACAACCTGAGCCTGCCCCAGTAGGCAGAAGGAGGTGTGCCCAGTATGCCCTGGCCTTGGAAAAGAGGCAATGCATAGCACATACACTGACACAGGAGGGACCCAGGGAAAAACACCTCTCTCTGGCTCTCCAATACAGTAAAAGGGATGCCAAACATTACACTACCTGTGCCTAACCATGTGTAGGGAGTGTACTATGTGCATCCGACATAGGCAGCCCTGCAGCACCACCCTCAATACTGGGACACCCACAAGGAAAGTGACTCACTCAGGTGGGGTCACATACCCAACAACAGTCACAGCCAGCAGGACAGGTATAGACAAACACAAACAAAGGTGGTGATATGGCATCTGAATGTGGCCTATAGTTAACCTACCCCCAGGCCTACACAGACAGATTACATCAGGTCAGGCAGTGGGATGTCAGTTCTGAAGGGGAGGAAGTCAGAAACTAATATGTAGGTAATTAAAATATAAGATCTGTAGTACACTGGTATGCCTCTAGTCAGCATGATAGGTAAGACAACAGACTGAAATGCAGTACCCAACATACCAGTACAGTCCTAGTAAAAGTGTACAAGTGTCAGGTGTGCTCTCCCCATCCTATGTAGAAATGTAGTCACAGTCAGGTGTGCTCCCCCCATCCTATGTAGAAATGAGTCACAGTCAGGTGTGCCCCCCCAACCCTGTGTAGAAATGTAGAAATAGTCAGGTGTGCTGCCCCATCCTATGTAGAAATGCAGAAATGCAGAAATGTAGTAACAGTCCATGCCAAATGATCGACAGATACCCTGCAGAAACAGCATGCTACCTGTAGGTGTACAACACAAAGGTCAGCACTGCAGTACAAATGACCTGGAATTGATCCACACATTCAATACAGATGGCAATACTGGGCATGCCCACACACTTAGAGAAATGAAGGCAATGTCAGTCAAGAACATACTGAAAGATCATACTGGACATGCTCACACACTTAAACACATGAAGGCCATGTCTGCAAACACCAGTGGACCAGACATATCTGGCAGCCACAGATGTTAGTGCAGACACTCCTCAGTATGTCCCACCCATGCTTTGCACTCACAGTGGATAGGACAACAGGCATATATGTAAGGACAATACACTATAATAAGCCAAAGGTAGACATACATAGATGTGTGAAAGAGGATGACTGTGACAAGGAGCCATCCAGACCTGTCCCACCCAGCACACAGGCAAAGGTCCACAACCCACGAGGGTCAGATGTCACTCACTACAGATACTAGCTACCGGTATCTGTCAGCATTACAGAGTATATGGTGCAAGTGCCAGCTGTGCAACATGACTGTACAAGGAAGTAGTCATCTAGCAGCTGCATACACTTACCTGTGAAATATGACCCAGGTTGTGCCTGCATGTGGCATGTCAACCCCTAGATGAATGGGTTATGACCCATGCACACACACTGCCCTCCCCATAGCCCCACTATGACAAGCCTGCTGAGGTCATCCACTGTGAAATACACCTTTGGGAGCATTATACCCCAGTAGTCTCTGTAGCGCATACCATAATTCTGTACTGCTGTAGTGTGATAAACTAGTGAGGTAGGAGTTCTAGCCCTAGCCTTGATAACTGTGTGTTTGAGTGTGTGCCTGTCTGTGTAGAAAGGAATGATTTTAGGCTAGTCATACTCTTCCTTGGTAAGGCTGCTGATGTCATCCATCTATTTTATTTTATTTTACATTTGTTGACCGGGCTAGTCTGGCTGGATACATGTCCATTTTCAGCAGAGGCCCGAGGAGAAAAGCTCCACTATATACTGGTACATTACATAAAAATTGATTACTATAAGATACAGCTAAATAAGGATTAAAGAACAAAATGAATGAAAGATACTCACAATATGAAAGCATTTTTAAAAAATGTACATTTCTTAAATTGCAACAATTGTACAGAATATGTGGATACTTAAATCTCTAAAAATAGTAGAATCAGAACTGGAATAAAGTAGAAAGGAAAAGAGTGGAGGAGTAACAGAGTGAGAGAAGATAGTTAGTCAGGTGTACAGCAGGAGCAAAGCCAGTGATTTTGGAAGTACAGTTTAATTTTCTGTTTGAAAAGTGGCAAAGATGTAGTCAGAGTTATGTCACTAGGTAAGAGATTCCAACTTCTACCTACTGTGTTAGTGAAAAGAGAATCACCAGCTGAGTTGTTGGACTTTATAGATCTGGCCATGAGTTTACAAGAGGAGCGAAGTGAGTTAAGATTGTTGTAAGGGATTAAAAGTTGAGAGAGTATTGGGGTGTTGTCAGGTAGGTGTAATATTTTATGGGCAATAGATAGTTGAGGAATTATAAGGTAGTTTTGGAATTCAAGCCAGCCTAGTAGTTTTAAGTTAATACAATGGTGGGTTCTAAACGGGTTACCAGTGGCGAAGCGAGCAATGTTGTTATAGCAAGTTGCAAGTTTGTTAAGATTAACTTTCTTGAGGTTGGTATAAATAGGGGAGGCATATAGGAGAGTTGATAAAAGATGAGATTGGGCAATCTTGGTTCTAGTTGCTGGAGTTAGAAAAGGTTTAATTCGATATAGGGATCCTATTTTTCTGTTAACTAACTTGATGTTGTTGTTAATGTGCTGATCGAAGGAGAGATTATTGTCGATGGTTATTCCTAACAGTTTTGTTGTTGGATCAGGTGAGATGATAGTTCCATTGTTTGAGGAGATGGTAAAGTTTAAAGGCGGGGACCGAGAGGTGGGGGAGAAAAGGAGGAGTTTAGTTTTTTTGGCATTTAGTAGGAGAAACCGTCTAGAAAACCATGTTTCTACAGTATTAAAGATATTTTGGGTCAGTGAGATCAGTTCTGTAGTGGATGGTGCAGAACAAATAAGGGTCAAGTCATCTGCATATTGTATGCATGTTGCTTGAGGGATTGCAGACTGAAGATCATTAATGAAGAGGGAGAAGAGATGTGGACCAAGAATGGAGCCCTGAGGAACTCCGATGGAAATGGGCAAGAGTGAAGAGATGTGGTTTTCCCATAGTACTGCTTGTTGTCTGTTGCTAAGATAAGATCTAAACCAATTAATGGCAAGGTTATCACAAGAGAGAGATTCAAGAATGTTAATTAAGAGAGAGTGGTTGACCATGTTGAAAGCTTTAGAGAGATCAATGAAAAGAGCAAAAGAGAGAATATTATTGTTGTGATTCTTGTTGATAGTATCTACAAAGGAAAGAAGGGCAGTGGTGGTACTGTGATGAGGTCTAAAGCCATGCTGACAGTTTTCTATTATGTTGTGAAGAGAGAGATAGTGCACGAGTTGCTGGTGAAATACATATGTGGGAAAGTTATATCCTAGTAATCTCTGTAGCATGTGCCGTTACTGTGTACTGCTCTAGTGTGATAAACTAGTTAGGTAGGAGTTCTAACCCCAGCCTTTACAACTGTCTGTGTAGAAAGCAATGCTTTTTAGAGTAGTCACACCCCCTACAATTTAAATGCTCTTCTTTGGTAAGGCTGCTGATGCCATCCACCTAGGAATACACCTCTGGGAAAGTTGTATCCCAATAATGTCTGTAGCGCATCCTGTAACTGCGAACTGCTGTAGTGTGATAAAGTAGTTAGGTAGAAGTTATAATCCCAGCCTTTGAAACTGTGTTTGTGTGTGTGTGTGTGTGTGTGTGTGTGTGTGTGTGTGTGTGTGTGTGTCTGTGTAGAAAGCAATGCTTTTTAGGGTAGTCACACCCCTTACAATTTAAATGCTCTACTTTGGTAAGGCTGCTGATATCATCCACCTAGAAATGCACCTCTGGGAAGGTTGTAGTCCAGTAATCTCCATAGTGTGTTCTGAAACTGTGTACTGCCGTAGTGTGATAAAATAGTTAGGTAGGTGTTCTACTGCCTGACATGGCATGTGTGTGTATGATTGTGTGTGTGTGCCTGTCTGTGTAGGGAGCAATGCTTTTTAGGGTAGTCACATACCATCCAAGTTAAATGCTCATCTTTGGCAAGAATGCTGATGTCATCCACCTAGAAATACACCTCTGGGAAGGTGGTAGCCCACTAATCCCCTTAGTGCATGCTATACCTGTTTAGTGTGATGTAGAACTCTGGTAGGGTTCTATTCCCACCCATGGCAGGTCTGGATGTTTTGTGTGTGTGTCAATGTCTGTGTAGGGTGCAATGCATTTTAGGCTAGTCACACACAGTGCATGCCAAATGTCCTACTTTGGCAATCCTGCTGATGTCAGCCAATGTGATATACACCTTTGGGGAAACAGCTCTCCAGTAATCCCCGTGGTGCATCCTATAACAGCCCCATACTGTAGTGTGATATCAACCTCTGTTAGGGGTTCTATACCCACACAAGTCGGTTGTGGATGTTTTGTGTATGTTCCAATGTCTGTGAAGGGTGCAATGCATGTTAGGCTAGTCACACTCAGTACATGTCAAATGCCCTACTTTGGCTATCCTGCTGATGTCACCCAATGTGATATACACCTTTGGGGAAGGAGTACTCCAATAATCTCTGTGGCGCATACTATACCTGTGTAGTGTAATAAGCTAGTTACGTAGGTGTTCTACTCCTAGAATGGAATAACTGCTGTTAGCCTTTTTCATTCCCTGTGAGCAGGAACTAGAGCTGTTGTTTGGCAAACAGCATTGCAGATGGATTGGGGACTTACCTCTAACAACATACACTGTGGAAACAGGGCAACACACAGGAGGGGGATGTGCCTGACCTGACTACAGACTGTAAGTGCTGCTATACTGCATTTGGAGTAGTGTTGATTTAAGTCACTTTTAATTTTTCCAAGTCTTTTGGGTTTCTAATACCATGACGGGAATGGATCCCATTCCTAAGTCAAAGTACAATTAAAGTTCATGAAATTAGTATTGTTTCACTCTTTGATGTTAAACAAAAGTGCTCTTCTCAGCACCCGCAATGTGCTCAGTAATGACTCATTCTGCAATTCGTATGGTGTTACAGAAATTGGTAACATATCTAAATACGATTGTAAATTATTTTTTATACGACCAGTTGCTCCTACTGCTACTGGAACTGTCTGGGTATCTTTCTTCCACATGGCTCTCATTTCTGCCTGCAGATCAACGTATTTTATGACTTTTTGTCTTTCTGTATGCAAGACACTGCAGTCACTGGGTGTGGTGATTTCAATGATCAATGCTACTTTTGTCTTCTTTTCCTGGACCACTATATCCGGTTTTCTAGCGTCTATCTTTTGAACTGTTGGTATTTGGTGATCCCATGTGATATAAACTTCATTGTTTTCTATGATTCGCTGTGGCTCATGTTTCCAATGTTTTTCAGCCACTTCAATACCATAATGATTGCACAATCTCCATTATAACAGTCTTCCCACATTATAAAGCCTTTCAGTGTACAGTCCCTCTGCCATTAGAGAGTCACATCCAGCAATAAGGTGTGTGACTGTTTCCAATTTGATTCCACAAAACCCACTACCACAAGAGGGGAAAACATACTGGACCTGATCATCACCAACATGGGGACTCTATGCTTCAGACCAGAAGTGTATCCCTCACTGGTAAGATCAGACCATAAACTAATCTCACTAGATATTCACATCCCAACCCCAACCCCTGCCCAGAAAACCACAGCGAAAAACTTCTCTAAAGCAAATTTCACACTCCTCAAAACCAAGGTGGAATCCTTCAAAGCCCCCAGGCCTGTGGAAAATACGGCCCAGACCGCAGAATCTTTTATAAACGCATTCTATGAACACCTTCAGGAATGCATGGATCATGCGATCCCAAATAAAACGAAGACCCAATCCTCCAAAGGCAGATGTCCTGTCTGGTGGACCCCAGCCATAAACAAACTATACAATAGAAGGAGGAAGCTACTAAATGAAAGAGCAAAATCCCAAAAAGGGAAGGCATCACTGATCAGTATTAGCAAAAAACTATGGGCACTCATAAAATTGTCTAATGCCAGCTTCAAGAGAAATATTGCACAGGACACTAAGGATAATCACAAGGCTTTCTTTAGTTATGTTAGGAACCTGGGTGGGCATTCCCAGATATTCTCAGAATTAGTCCAAAATGGCAAAAAAATACACTGAACCCACAGACATTGCCAACATCCTAGCTGACAGGTTCAGCGCAAACTCCCCCCCCTTCCCCACCAAAAGGGCAAATATCTATCCCAGCAGAGTGCTGCCCCCCTGATATCTCAGATGCTCAGGTAAGAGCCGCCCTCTCCAAAGAAAAAAACACAGCGTTAATGGGACCAGATGGTGTCCCGGGCTGCGTCCTACATGAACTCCAAGAAGAACTAAACCCAAACATAAAACTACTGTTCAGTCTCAGCCTTACTACAGGATATGTACCCAAAAAGTGGTGTACAGCAACAGTGGTCCCTCTCCACAAAGGTGGTGCCTCAACAGATCCTGGAAACTATCGCCCCATAAGCTTGACTAGCTTGGTCTGCAAAGCTATGGAAAGGATCATCATGGACCTCATAAATAAAGACATTGGGGACCTACAGACACTGGATCCTACCCAGTTTGGCTTTGTTAAGGGCAGATCCTGCCTCTTAAACCTGGTCAATTTCTTTGAAACAGTCACCAAGGCCATTGACGAGGGGAAGGTGGTCCACACAGCCTACCTGGACCTTGCAAAAACCTTCAATACAATACCCCACTTGGGCATTATAGATAAGCTCACCAGCTTAAATATAAACCCCTATGTCACTAGATGGGTTGCAAACTGGCTCAAGGACAGAACCCACATGGCTAGAATTGCTGGAGCCATGTCAGACTCCAAACCAGTTACAAGTGGCATCCCACAAGGCTCAGTCCTGGGACCTCTCTTGTTCGGTATATATTTCTCGGAGGTACAGGCCAACACGGAAGGACTGTGGCTGACCAAGTTCACAGATGACTGCAAACTGGGTGCCATAATAGACTCTCCAGCCAACACAAGCATCCTACAAAAGGGCCTCATAGAAACAGATAACTGGTGCCAGAGCCATGGCCTCAAGCTAAACGCCAAAAAGTGTATAGTCATCCCCTATGGCAAAAACAAAGTGCCCACAAATTACCAAATAGGTGGTAATCCATTAAGTACGGAAGAAGTAATTAGGGACCTGGGGACCCAAGTTGATAGCAATCTCTCATTTGGCAACCACGTGGCCAAAGTGGTTAGAAAAACATTTTATATAGCCCACCTAATCATGAAGGGATTCACATCTAGATCAGGGGAGGTCATCGTGCCTCTTTACTCATCCCTCATCAGGCCCATAATTGAGTACAATGTCCCTTTTGGGATGTACCTTACCAGACACCTGCAGCAACTGGAAAGACCCCAAAAGTACCTCATCAAGAGGATCAAAGTGCTCAAACAGATGCCATATGCTGCCCGGTTAAAGAAACTCCAGCTCTACTTAGTGGCATACCGCCTGCTCAGAGGCGATCTGTGCCTGACGTATAAAGTCATGTCCAATCCAGAATTAATGGACATGCTGCACCTCAGAAAATCCAAATCCCATTGATCTACGCGCTCGAGAGACTTGAACCTCAGCACTGAAATAAATAGGACATGCTGGAGGGACAGATTCATAACCCAGAGGCTCCCTTCACTCTGGAATAAAATCCCAGTCCAGGTTAGGCAGAGTCCCTCATTGACTCTCTTCAAGAGGAATCTTGATGAGTGGATGGGAGATAGTAGGTTTACCCCGGGTATCACTTCTGTGTCACTGTTAGACAGAGGCACAGTATACTAACCTTGAAAAAGGGCATAGCAAAATTCATTTAAAATGGGTGGCGAAAACCAAACACACTCTGGCTAGGCTTATAAATGCCCTAGGGCAGATAGCCTAGTATGAACCTATGAACCTATGAACCTACATATGTTTGTTTCTCCCTCATGTTTAATGAACTTAGTAAACCAGCATGTATGTAGCCCACTGTCTTGGGCTGCCAATATTAACCTTTCATTTCTTGATGTAAATTCACCTCTCCTTAACCATTCCTGCATCTGTTCTTGATCAACATGAGGCTCTTTCAGAAGTTTTCTATACTTGCAACTATATTTATGTTTTTTCCTCAGTTCTTGCCTTCTCATCTTATACTCTTTATTTTGTTTTTAAGCACATTCAGTTGCAGCCTGGTTTTTATCCACTTCTGGTTTGATTTCCATTCCTGCTTGACGTTGATATGCTTCTGCTAAATTAAGCAGAGATGTCATCTTAGATTTATTCTCCTCGTGTTTCAAAACTTTCACCACATTTGGATCTTGTGAGGTCAGTAGATATGTGTGGAGTCCCACGTTTGCAGAACTGTACACGTAATCAATTTCAAGGAGGCCCATCCCTCCTTCAGAACTGGGAATAATCTTGGTATACACTGATTTTTATAAATCATTTGGTGAGCATCAAGCATCCTTCTTGTTTTAATATGCAATCTATCCAACACTTTTTGGGGCCAGTCAATCACTCCAAAACTATAAGTTAGGACAGGAAGAGCAAACTGATTTATAGCTTGGATCTTTTTCCTAGGTGTCAATGCTGTTTTCAGGATTAATTTAAGTCTTCTAAAGTAATCCTTACTGAGCGTTATTTGCATTTGTTCATGTTTTATTGCTGATCCTTCATCAATTCCCAAATATTTATACAACCCATCTTGCTCAAGTTCTTTTATATCACATTCTTGTCCCAAACTGATGTTTTCCTGATGCTGCAATTTTCCTTTTTAAAGGTTGCTTTTGCACATCTATCAAGACCAAATGACATTCCAATATCATCTGAAAAAGTTTTGACAACCTGCAGCTGTGCTTTCAGTTCCTCGTCTAATGAGCTATACAGTTTTAAATCATCCACAAGTTGAAGATGAGAAGTCATTAGACTTTGTTGTTTTCTAGAAGCCAAATTATTGCCATGACCTAATCTGTTAAGTAAACAGCTTAATGGATTAATGGCAAGGCAAAATAGCAACAGTGACAGGGATTTTTATCCCTGGGATAATAATCTGTCCTTTATCATGGCTTAATTGCAAAGTGGTCTGCCACTGTTTCATGGTTACTGCAATGTACTCAATCAGTGTAGGATGTACCTTATACATTTTTAAGCACTCTTTTATCCATGAATGTGAGATACTATCAAATGCTTTTTTATAGTCATTCCATGCCATACTTAGATTCTTCCCTTTCTTACAATTCTCCACTATAACGTTATTTAACAACAAATGATCCTTTGTTCCATATGACTTTCTTTTATTGCTCTTTTGTTCTACTGCCATAATTGAGTTTTCTTCTAAATGACTATAAACTCTGTCGGTGTCAATCCCCGTGTATAGTTTATACATTGTCGGAAGACAAGTTATTGGTCTATAATTTTTAGGGTAGCTTGCAGGTTCACTCTTAAGTAAGAGCATTGTTTTCCCTGTTGTTAACCAGTGCGGTGTCTGTTCGGGATGTGCATATAAATAGTTCTTACTCATGGCTAGATCCTCATGTAAAGAAGTTAATACTTTAAGCCAAAAGTTAGGCACTACATCTGGTCCTGGGGTTTTCCAATTAGAGGCTTTTCTCAACTTTGTTTCAATCTCTCTAGCTGTTATTTCATCCCATTTCATATCCTGTACCTTTAAACTTCTTATTCTTTCTTTTACTTATTTTATCCATTTAGTATCTTTGTTATGTTCCACAGGATCTTTATAGATACTTCTCCGAAATGTATCTAGTTCCTCTTTTTTCAGTGGTCTATCAATTCCTTTTACCTTATTTCCCAGTTCTCTATAAAACTTTTTTGGGTCTTCAGTATAGTGCTTAGTTTGTGTTTTTCCCTTATATTTATTTTCGTATCTTCTGAGTCTTTCTGCCTGTTTTGAAATTTTTAGTTTGTTATCTCCAATAGTACATAATAGATCCTGGTCTGTTCTAATACTGCACACTGCTTTTATCACATCCATCTTTCTTAATATTTTTGTTGATCTGTTCCCTCTTCTATAATCTTCTAACAATGACACTTCTTGTCTTAGCTGCTTTATTGTTTTCTCTATTCGATATTTCCATGATGGTATTTGCTTTTGCCCCCCCCCCCCCACTTTTCCCTTGCTACCCTATGTTCCTGTGGTAGAATTTTATCAGTTATTAATTTAGCAGCACAATAATATATTCTGTTTACTTCTGTTATAGCGCATGGACAGTCCTAATTACTGTGTTCATTTGTTTTATCAGGCTTCTGACTTTTGAGGTTTTATTAACCTTCTGCAGTTAATTTCTCTCATTGATCTTGATATATCTGTCTTTGTCTATTAAATCAAGCAACTCTTCTCTTAACTCCTTTTCGTCCATACTGAGGGCACATCCCTTGTTTTCCATTTCCCGCGGGCATGCTATAGAAAGTTCTATAATATCATCGTGTGGCACATTCTCTTCAATTTCATCCTGTGCCATCTGTTGTTTTGTCATATGGAAACTCACTGGCCTATTTAACAGTGTGTTTGTGGATATGGCTGTCCTACATGTTTTAATACCTGCCATGCCAGTTCTATGTTTATGAGGAATCTCCATCTGCAGGGTCATCTGCAGACTGGGCAGTGTTGTGCCTTTGGTTTCATGTGTTACCCACAGACCATCTATCTGTGAACTGCAGAAGGTAGTGGGAGGATTGCAGTCTGTAGATAGTGAAAGCCATGATAGTTACTGACCTCATAACCCTCATAGGACATATGTTTCAACAAACCCTGTTACAAAAGTAAATGTATGTCGTTATCACAGCAACATGTCAATATTGGCCCTATGCCGTGAATTAAGAGGTGCATATGTGCTGTACACCATCATTAATGTCATCATATCTCATAACAAGCCAGTGAGATATCAGACTGCTACACATGTTATGTACAGTAGGGGTTATATTTGATGACATGACCTGGACATTCTGTGGTTGTTTGTACAGTACTGGGGTCCGTGTACTTATTGGTGAATACCAACAGTGTGTGTATTGTTAATATGTACCTTGGCCTGTGTACAGACTGTGGTAGATGTCATCATCCTAGGTCCCATCCTATCTGATGTTATATGCTGCTCCACTTTATGTTACCATATTGGCTTACATGTTTGTAGGGCCATACACACACATGTCCCATACCACAGATGGGCATCAGACCAGACTGTGTAGCAGCCCAGTATATGTAGGGTCATTGTGTGAGTGGCAGATAGGAGGATGGTGTTGAACAGATAGTCCATATACTGTAATATTATGCTAGCTTACCATATGTGGCTGTGGTAGTGTTCACATTGGTTGTGGTTATACACTTTCACACAGGTGTATCTTAACCTGTGCTGTGACATGCCTGTAGAGACTGCTATATATGCAGGTACATGTGCATTCCCCCATAGGAGATGCAGGCCAGTGTTGAGCCAGTCTGCCTGTAGCCTGCACAGTGCTTTCTTACATGCCTAGCAGCTTAGTGTACTTACCCAGTGAGATGTCATGTCCAGATACTTTCCAGATGTACTGCTGCCGGGCCTCCCTTAACAGTCATGTATGTCAGACAGAGAGGTGGGATGCTGTACAGATGTATGTCAATATCTCGTGGGTAGTATATGGCCATGGCACCTCTGTACCAGCAGTTATTATGTGTCAGGACAGACAGAGGTGTGTGAATGCATAACCAATGGGGGCAAATGTATACCAGTCGTTATGTGCTATACCCATCTACATGGCTGTTAACATCCATATTGTCAGGCTTGGTCCACATGTTCTGCACTAAGAGGTTCTGTGTATACCTCTGGACTGTACAGAATGTGTCAGAATGTCCACATCTATTGGACAATATCTCTGCTGTAGTCGACAGGAGCATTACGTGCTTGCAGCGGTACTGTACTGATTGGGAGGGTGGCCTAATGGTTAAGGTGTTTGCCTTACAAACACAAGGTGCAGGGTTTGAATCTCACAAGGGATAATTGGTTAACCTATGAACCTATAGGACGTGCTGGGGGGACAGATTCATAACCCAGAGGCTCCCTACACTCTGGAACAGAATCCCAATCCATGTTAGGCAGAGCCCCTCACTAACTCTATTCAAGAGAAGTCTTGACGAGTGGATGGGAGATTGTAGGTTTACCCCGGGGGTCATCTCTGTGTCACTACTAGACAGAGGCACAGTAAACTAAACCCTAAATGGGCATAGTATTCTCATCCTAAGGGGTGGTGAAAGCCACACACACTCTGGCTAGGCTTATAAATGCCCTAGGGTAGATAGCCTAGTACGAACCTATGAACCTATGAACCTATGTCTGTCAGTAGCCGATGGCGCACATATGAAAAGCAGATGTGACCTCCCACACACACCATGTCTATGAAGACAATCCCTATTACAGTAGCTATAGTCTGATAATATGCCTGCTATTCATGCCTGACATCCCCTTGCACTACAAAGGTGGGACTATAGGGGCTGGGGTAGGGCTACACCCCATGATCAGGACATATGGTGAATATTTATGTACATATGATTATCCAGATATCTATGTAGGTAATTGCACATGTACATATCAACATATATAGATGGGTGTGTATATGTACATAGATATGCATATACACACCCAGATATATACATATACAGAGCAGTATATGTTTACACATATACAGATAGAGATACATATTCACATATATGTATACCACGCTGCCATGCCTGCCAGCAGTACACTGCTGTTGTATCTCCCACACATACGGTGGGTCTGGGGCCATATATGTGTTGCCTTCACCTACACAATACATGTGTACCCATATGCACTCCAGAGGCCAGTGTATGTAACAGTGGTATATGGCCCTGTATTAATGAGTCTGGGGGGGATGCACCATACATAACATAGGCTGTTACAATATGTGGTATTATCATGGGTGAGCTGCCTTAAGGTATCTGGATGTACAGTACCATACATGTCACCTATCTTGACATTACTTACATAAAGTTGGTTACTGCAGGCCTACTGCCTCCTGCCATACAGACTGTTCTGTGTACCAGTGTGCCTGGGATGGTGCCAGTTATGCCTTGTTATGTAACAGTTATATCCCATTTGGTCAATTGAAGACTTTACCACCTAGCGATTGTGTACAGAGTGTAGATAGAGGCTGCTGGACTATACACCTGCATCTTACTGTTGATTGTGTGGTATCCTGTGTAATGTACGATCTGAAGGGCTTGGCCTGGACAGCAACAGTTGTAGACCTTTCCAGACTATTGTATTAGTATAACTTTTTCACAGTTGGATTACTCTTGTTTATATGGATGTCAGTGCCTGAACAGCTATATGATGTGGCATGTAATATTGTAATAGTACACAAATAAAGGTATTCCATTTCTCCAAACCTGTGTGTGGCGTTTATCCTATGACCTCTCTGTGGGTATATGTTGCAGGCAACGCATGTCATTTGTATTGGTGGGTCATCCAGTGTCCAGTTGTTAGGGTGTTCACTGTAGGCATAGTGGGTGGACCATATTGTGTGCACCTACTACATAAGTATCTTACTGTACATATGTCTGCGTTTTTTAATTTATCCAAGTCTTTTGGGTTTCTAATACCATAATGGGAATGGACCCCATTCCTAAGTCAAAGTATGATTAAAGTTCATGAAATTAGTATTGTTTCACTCTTTGATGTTAGAGAAAAGTGCTCTTTGCAGCAACCACAATGTGCCCAGTAATGACTCCTTCTGCAATTCGTACGGTGTTACAGAAATTGGTTGTTGTTGTGTGTTTCATCTTTTCCCGGTTAGGGGTCGCCACAGCAGAACTCCAGTCCGCTAATGATTGGCAGTGGATTTTTACGTGCCGAGTTGCCAGCCCTGACACACAACCTTCAATGAAAGCACGCCCATTCATGCATGTCTTCACGGTGTTACAGAAATTGGCAACGCATCTAAATACGATTGTAAATTCTTTTTTATAAGACCAGTTGCTCCTACTACTACTGGAACTGTCTGGGTATGTTTCTTCCACATGGCTCTCATTTCTGCCTGCAGATCAATGTATTTTATGACTTTGTGTCTTTCTGTATGCAAGACACTGTAGTCAATGGGTGTGGCGATTTCAATGATCAATGCCACTTTTGTCTTCTTTTCTTGGGCCACTATATCTGGTTTTCTAGCATTTATCTTTTGAACTGTTGGTATTGGGTGATCCCATGTGATATAAACTTCATCATTTTTTATGATTCTTTGTGGCTCATGTTTCCAGTGTTTTTCAGCCACTTTGATACCATAATGTTTGCACAATCTCCATTGTAACAGTCTTGCCACATTATTATGCCTTTCAGTATACAGTCCCTCTGCCATTAGTGCGTCGCAACCAGCAACAAGGTGTGTGACGGTTTCTAATTTGGTTTTGCAAAACTTGCATATATCTGTTTCTCCCACATGTTCAATGGACTTTGTAAACCAGTGCGTACATAACCCCCTGTCTTGGGCTGCCAATATTAACCTTTCATTTCTTGATGTAAATTCACCTCTCCTTAACCATTCCTGTGTTTGCTCTTGATCAACATGAGGCTCTTCCAGAAGTTTTCTATACTTGCAACTATATTTATGCTTTTTCCAAATTTCTTGCCTTCTCATCTGGTCCTTCACCTTATATTCTTTCTTTTGTTTTCGAGCACATTCAGTTGCTGCCTGATTTTTATCCACTTCTGGTTTGAGTTCCATTCCTGCTTGGTGTCGATATGCTTCTGCTAAATTAAGCAGAGATGTCATCTTAGATTTATTCTCCTCATGTTTCAAAACTTTCACTACATTTGCATCTTGTGAGGTCAGTAAATATGTGTGAAGTCCCATGACTGCAGATCTATACATGTAATCAATTTCAAGGAGACCCATACCTCCTTCGGAACGGGGAATATATAATCTTGGTATACACTGATTTTTATAAATCATTTGGTGAGCATGAAGCATCCTTCTTGTTTTAATATCCAATCTATCCAACACTTTTTGGGGCCAGTCAGTCACTCCGAAACTATAAGTTAGGACAGGAAGAGCAAATTGATTTATGACTCGGATCTTGTTCCTAGATGTCAATGCTGTTTTCAGGATCAATTTAAGTCTTCTAAAGTACTCCTTACTAAGCTTTATTCACATTTGTTCATGTTTTATTGCTGATCCTTCATCAATTCCCAAGTATTTATACACTCCCTCTTGCTCAAGCTCTTTTATATCACATTCTTGTCCCAAACTGATATTTTCCTGGTGATGCAGTTTTCCTTTCTTAAAGGTTGCTTTTGCACATTTAGCAAGACCGAATGACATTCCAATATCATCTGAAAAAGTTTTGACAACCTGTAGCTGTGCTTTCAGTTCCTCATCTGATGAGCTATACAATTTTAAATCATCGACAAGTTGACGATGAGAGGTCATTAGACTTTGTTGTTTTCTAGAAGCCAAATTATTGCCATGACCTAAGCTGTTAAATAAACAGAGAAATAACTTCCAAGAAACCAAGGCAAATAAGATAAAAGATAATCCACAGACAGGAAGAACCAAACCAAAAAGCATAAAGTGCAGCTTTATTGAACAACAAACAGGTCAATAAATCAAGCGCTTTCGCCAGGCAAATACCTGGCTTTCTCAAGATAAAAAGTAGTGACTGAAAAGTTTAAATACTTAAGCATCTGATCACATGGTACTTAATTAGTTCAACAAACATCCACTTAAGAAGGCAGTTAATTAGTAACTGAACTCAGTGAGTGAAAAGTATGCATATGAAAATGCAGAATAAAAGTTCAAATAGTAAAAACACCAAAAAATCATTGAAAAATCATTTAAAAATCATTCAAAAATGATGTACAAATGTGTGCATAAAAAATCACAAATGTGTAAGATAAAAGACATTTACTAATTGTAACAATAAAATCATAGCCTAGCCCTTCTCAGCTTTAGTACACTGGATATATTAATGGCCTCATTGAGACCAGGGGATTTTGCAGCATTAAGTCTAAGCTGACATAAAAGTTCTTTATGTTCAAGGCGGGCTTCCCAGTCAACACCTCTGGCATCCTGGGTTACCTGTTCAAGAACCATAAACTTAAGTTTCATGTTAGGGCAAGAAGCAAGATGTTTAAAAAAAGCATTAGTGTCCTTCTTTTTTGTAATGTCATATTGATGTTCATAAATTCTTTTTCTAAGGGGTCTCTCAGTCTTCCCTATGTAGAAACTGCAACATTCTGTGCATAATCCTAAGTACACCACCCCTTTTGCTCCGCAGTTGTAATATCAGTCAGCATCAAATCTAAATTTTCTAGATGGAAGATAAAAAGAACTATCATTCATGATAAAGGAACACTGCTTGCATGCCCCACATTTATAGGTACCAAGTTTAGGGGAACAATGCCTTGAATCTGATAGATGCTTTCTTTCAAATAACCCTTTTAGGTTAATATCCCTTCTAGTCACAAATTTGGGATGTTCCTGGATTATCCCTTTAAGTCATCGTGTAGCGTCAAAAGTGGCCAGTGTTTAAGCACTGTGTGTTCCACCAGTTGGGAATCCTGTGAAAATGTGTGAATAAAACTATTATGCAAGTTAAAGTATTCCAAATTCTCAAACTGCTCAACTTGCTGAAAGCCACTACCTAACAGCGGAAAATACTTGGTTTGTCTATTATCTGTCACTTCTTGGGCCATGTTGTTAACCAAGGAGGCAGGGTAAACTCTTTCTAAAAAAAGTCTTTTTAAAACTCAACTTCTTCAAGAATATATTCATCAGTGCTAGACATCTTAGATGCACAAATGAATTGCCCGTTAACTAAGCCCTTCTTCTGGTGAAATGGGTGACCACTGTCAAAATGAAGGTATGAATTAGAAAAGGTGGCTTTCCTGAATACCTTGGATTTAAAGGTGTGATACAGTAGTCCTTCTGCATTGATATATCCAGGTAGTTCAGTACGTCCTTACTAACATTATAAGTGAAAGATAGAAAGTGTGTGGTAGAATTAATATAACTCATGAACTCAAGAAAGTTGCTCAGGGTTCCTTTCCACAATAGGCAGATGTCATCAAGGTATCGCTTATAATGGACTATGTATTGTACCCAATGTGTGGAAAATATAAAATTGTTCTCCCAGTAATGCAAAACTATGTTGGCGTATAATGAGACACATGCAGCACCCATCGCAACCCCCTTTTTCTGTTTAAACAGTTCTCCATTGAAAAAAAGAAAATTATTATCGAGAACAATTTCCATAAACTCAACAATTAAGCTGATTGTGTTGGAACTAAGGCCGGATTCAGAGGCTAAAACTTCATTGAACCACTCTAATCCAATAGAGTGTGGGATGCTGGGGAACAATTCTACAATATCAATGGTTGTCATAAGTAAATCAGGATGAAATAACCTAATTTCTAAACCCTTGAGACAATCCCAAGAATCCTTGCATACATGCTGTAGCGTAGAAGAGAATTTCTTTGTAATGTGGTCAATAAACTTGCTCAACGGTTTGATCCTCTTGGTGAGGTACTTTTGGGGTCATTCCAGTTGCTGCAGGTGTCTGGTAAGGTACATCCCAAAAGGGGCATTGTACTCAATTATGGGCCTGATGAGGGATGAGTAAAGAGGCACGATGACCTCCCCTGATCTAGATGTGAATCCCTTCATGATTAGGTGGGCTATATAAAATGTTTTTCTAACCACTTTGGCCACGTGGTTGTCAAATGAGAGATTGCTATCAACTTTGGTCCCCAGGTTCTTAATTACTTCTTCTGTACTTAATTGATTACCACCTATGTGGTAATTTGTGGGCACTTTGTTTTTGCCAAAGGGGATGACTATACACTTTTTGGCATTTAGCTTGAGGCCATGGCTCTGGCACCAGTTGTCTGTTTCTATGAGGCCCTTTTGGAGGATACTTGTGTTGGATGGAGAGTCGATTATGGTGCCCAGTTTGCAGTCATCTGCGAACTTGGTCAGCCACAGTCCTTCCGTGTTGGCCTGTACCTCCGCGAAATATATACCGAACAAGAGAGGTCCCAGGACTGAGTCTTTTGGGACACCACTTGTAACTGGTTTGGAGTCTGACATGGCACCAGCAATTCTAACCATGTGGGTTCTGTCCTTGAGCCATCTAGTGACATAGGGATTTATATTTAAGCTGGTGAGCTTATCTATAATGCCCGAGTGGGGTATTGTATCGAAGGCTTTTGTCAGGTCCAGGTAGGCTGTGTGGACCACCTTCCCCTCGTCAATGGCCTTGGTGACTGTTTCAAAGAAATCAACCAGGTTTAAGAGGCAGGATCTGCCCTTAACAAAGCTGAACTGGGTAGGATCCAGTGTCTGTAGGTCCCCAATATCTTTATTTATGAGGTCCATGATGATCCTTTCCATAGCTTTGCAGACCAAGCTAGTCAGGCTTATGGAGCGATAGTTTCCAGGATCCGTTGAGGCACCACCTTTATGGAGAGGGTCCACTGTTGCTGTACGCCACTCTTTGGGCACATATCCTGTAATAAAGCTGAGACTGAACAGTAGTTTTATGTTTGGGTTTAGCTCTTCTTGGAGTTCATGTAGGAGGCAGCCCGGGACACCATCTGGTCCCATTGATGCTGTGTTTTTTGCTTTGGAGAGGGCGGCTCTTACCTGAGCATCTGAGATGTCAGGGGGGCAGCACTCTGCTGGGATAGATATTTGCCCTTTTGGTGGGGAGGGGGGGTGGGAGTTTGCACTGAACCTGTCAGCTAGGATGTTGGCAATGTCTGTGGGTTTGGTGTATTTTTTGTCATTTTGGACTAATTCTGAGCATATCTGGGAATTACCACCCAGGTTGATCTGTTCCCTCTTCTCTAATCTTCTAACAATGGCACTTCTTGTCTTGGCTGCTTTACAGTTTTCGCTATTCGATATTTCCATGATGGTATTCGCTTTTGCCCTTCCTTTTCCCTCGCTACTCTATGTTCCTGTGGTAGAATTTCATCAATTTAGCAGCACAGTAATATATTCTGTTTACTTCTGTTATATTGCATGGATCTCTATGGACAGTCCTAATTACTGTGTTTGTTAGTTTTATCAAGCTTCATGCATGTGTATGTGTAGTCACATGTATATCTATATATATGTATATATGTATATGTATATATATATATATATATATATATATATATATATATATATATATATATATATATGTATATATATATATATATATATATATATATGTTACCAGACTGCACAAAAAAATGAAGATAATTATCACTAAAAATCAACAAACTCCGTGACACAAAAGAAAGCATTCAAAACAAATTCACAATGACTTGAAGAGTAAACACCGAGACTCCTGTATTATTTAGTGCTTTCATCTTCCTTATTATCAAGACTTCTTCAGAAAGACATGTTTCATTATTAAACGCAACCATTTTATCATTGTTTAAATACAATATTTTGAGCCTTTTATTTAAATTACCAACACAGTTCTTAACCAATAATACTGTGAGACCAGTGGTCCTGCAAGGTGCTGTGTCCATCTTCGTTATCATTATAATAAAGAGGTGATTCAGTTACCAGTAGTCCTGCAAGGTGCTGTGTGCATCTTCATTAGAAAAACATTTAGTTATCAGGAGGGGAACCTGTAGTGCTGTGTGTATACAAGGGTTGTGTGTTTCCATACACCTGAATTAGATGTTCCTATTAGGTATCGTGTGCATACCGGGCAACCTTGTGTACCACGTATGCTTTGCAATGCTTAAAAATAAAATCATTGGTGTAAACAAAGTCACCCGTGAAGTCTATTGCTATTACCAAGAAAACATTCATCCCATGTGGGACGACCCAAAAATTAGGTGTCTTTCTTTGCGGTAACCCCAAGTCTCCACAGATAAGCATGGCTGTGTTCATAAGTGCATGGACTACAGCATGTACAAGACCGAAGATACTTGGGTCGGGACAACATACAAGATGAGTCCCGAGGGGAGGAGGAGTGGTGGGTGGCCAAAGTGTGGTGGTATGGTTGCTATGGGCTGGTAACCATAGAAGTGATGGTGGCTGCATGTGTGCACTGGGGAGGGGGAAGTGGAACTGTGGGTAAGAAAATATTGGTCGAGGAGAGGCTGGGTTAGATGGGCCTCTACTGCTCAGCCCGCCTAGTGGGTGGGGGAGAGAGGAATGAAATATAAAAATATATAGAATAAAAGAAAAATAATTTAAATCCCTATTTAAATAAAACAAATAGAATACAATAAACTTGGTAGTGTATTGCAGGGCGGACGTGTTTGGCTGTGGGGGGGTATTGCAATTCGTACAAGACATATATTGTTTGGGGCCTCTCAACCCCATTAATGGTGCATGTAGACATATATGTTTCTGTTAATCTACCATTGCTATCTACAGATGTATGGCCATATATACCTATGGAAATATATATCTGCGTACATATATGTAACTTGCTGTGTATATATGGACATATAGGTGTTGACATATATATGTGTAGATGTCGGCATTTGCATGTATATATGTCCATCTATATTTATATATATATGTATATATTTCTGAATATTTATATATATATATATATATATATATATATATATATATATATATAGATAGATAGATATGTTGAATCTGTTTAGATATTAATATATTTACACACACACATATATATCTAGATGTTGATATGCATTCTCTGTACTGTTGCATGACTGGGCTGGATGTTATGTTTCTGAAAACATCAGATTTTATGTATGTCTGGCATGGCTTAGAGGTGAATCACTTTGTGTATGGTGTGCATAGTCCTGCGTTCGAGCCTTGCAGAGGCTGTTTATTTGGTTGCGGGGCAGAACACAGTCCACTGGGTACAGTGTGGTTAAGGCACTTTAAAGCAGTTGTAAGCGGGTAAGCGTGTGTTTGCACAGCGGTAAGCACTGCTGACTTCCAGTTACAGTTTCTTATACTCAGTTACCAGGAGCCATACCATGAATCTGGACTCCTGTGTGCCCCAACGCTGTACTCTAAATTGAGTGCCTTCCCCAACTCCAGCAATTCTGCCTACAGTAGAGAGCTGCAACCAGTTATGGGAAGTAATCCCACTTGTGGGGTTTAAATATGCCCGATTTTCCTCACTTTCTTGTGATTGGATGGTTTTGAAAAGGGCAAGCTATGGGAACACCTGTTTAACTAATTTTGGCATTGCTTAAAGGGGTATACCACTGGGCAGATTGAGTTAGCCATCCTACACATTGCTTACACCAAGTAAGCTGAGCTGTGCAATGCTTAGCATTGCTTAATATTTAATTAGCATTATATTTTCCTGTTGGCATTGATTTATTATTTGTTGCATTTTATATCTGTGTCTGGTATCTGTGATTCATGTGTATGTACACTGTATGGAGTCCTGGGGACTTCAACACTTTATTACAATAACACCTCATATCTGGCCTTATTGCAGTACTCCAGTTCACATATTTATGTTATGTAGCAGGTTATACAACATCAACCTGTACATACATTCCTTTCACGTGTTCAGTTTGATTTTCCTGTGGTGAGGATTTGTTTGTTGAAACCTCTGTCATATGTATTAGTATGATGGCTTAGTGGTTAACTACTGTGACTATAGGGTACAGGGTCTTGGGTTCAAGTCTTGCAGAGGCTATTTATTTTGTTCCTGTGTGGAACACGGGCCATTGGATACAGAGTGGTTAAGGCATTTTAAAGAAGTTGTAAGCGGGTATGCACATGTTTGCACAGCAGTT
The DNA here is from genome assembly GCF_019279795.1 of Protopterus annectens. Classification (NCBI taxonomy): domain Eukaryota; kingdom Metazoa; phylum Chordata; order Ceratodontiformes; family Protopteridae; genus Protopterus; species Protopterus annectens. Next base: position 1,428,620,497 of record NC_056726.1, read on the forward strand.
AGCACTGCTAACTTCTGGTTACAATTTCTTATACTCAGCTTCCACACTGCTTAATCTGTGTAGGCAGTGCTTACCCCAGTGCAAATGCACTTAAACACGCTTACTAGTGCTTACATATGCTTACTACTGCTTATTTGTGCTTAAACCTGCTTACTAGTGTCTTATTCATTCTGACACTGATACTTCACATGTGCATTTCCTGCAGTACTCCAGTTCATAGATATGTGTTATTTAGTGGGTATTGCAACAAAAATATTGGTTATAACGTGCTTTGCCATGTAAAATAGATTGTGCTGCAGTGGGACTCGAACCAGGAATTCTTGCTTGCTAGGCGAATGCTCTGCCCACTACATTATTGCTGTGCTGCTTCATCTGCATATATCTTCCTTGTTATCCTCTTCAGCCTTTAAGCTGCTTTAACCATAGCTAGGCGATGGGCATACCCACACACCTACAGTTAACTGTATTCAGATTTTTAAAAATATAAACACATAGGTTTCTTCATTTCCTTTGTATGTACTGTTGCTGTTGTACACATGGGGGACTATTGGTGGAGATATGCAGACACCTATGAGCGGTCTCACTCATTTCTTACCACTTTCTGCTGTTCTACATTGCAGGAGCATGTTTATTCTGAGAGCTCTCCTGTCAGACGTGCCCCCAGAACTTGTACATGCTCCGTGTAAGCCTAGTAGCTCGGGCAGAGTGCCTTATTAATATGCATGGCACACTGCTGTCCTGCTCCTAAATGGGTGCTTCCATGCAGGACTATGCTAGTCCTGCACGTCAGTTTAGTAAATCTGGAGGGGTGTTCTTTGATACACCTTTCTGACTGTATTAAATTATATTCCTTGTATAATACAGTACATCTGTTAGAGGCCATTTTAAATGTATTGTTTTGAACATTTTCTAGTTAACAATGAAACAAAATGCATGCACCAGTAATGACAAAACTGCTTAGTTCAGAGCATTTCCATCATAAAAGTCTATTCAAACTTCTACAATCCAATAGTATCAGTAAATATGCACAATCTCTGCAGAAGTAAAAGTCATCTAAATAATTCCATATTTTGTCTACAAATAAATTGCCTGTTGCCATTGAGGAATATGTTACATTAAAAATATGATAAGCTAGGGAATAGATGGCAAACTGATAACAGGTTCATCGTTACTAGGTATCTCCACAAAAGAGGACATTCTCAGGACTGTGCCATCCACCCCCTTTAAAAGTACAACACAGTACAGTATCAGCAATGCATCTATATACTGTGAGAGTAGAACCCACAGCCTTCTGCATCAAAAGCAAATGCACTACCTGTGGTGCTATTAACAATGCAAGCCGAGTCACCATAAGCAGTATTAAACTTCTCTTCAAGCTCTCAGTTCCTTGTAAACATCCACTCAACACTGAACTGTATCTCTCAACTTTGAAGCACAAAAATCTGGAAAAAGCCAAAATTTATTTGGGGGGGGGGGCAAAAGCCCAAAAACTAGGGACACATTTTAAACATCACTTGCATAATCTTGGAAAGTTGCTACAATAAAATGTTTGGTTATCAGTATGCATTGCACTGCCATGTCTTGATCCCTGGACCCTATGCATTAGGATCAAAGCAACATACCACTATGCCAAATCAGCTGTTTGTTGAAAGACACGTAGACTGAAACTTAAATGGCTATCATTTAGTGCATTCAGTTCTCACCATAGCTCTCAGCCTCTTAACACAAAAAACCTGGACAAAGCCAATAATGTGGGAATACAACCCCAAAAATGGGGACAAATTTAAAATATTGATCTTATAAACAGAAAATTGCTAGAATAAAAGGTTGTGTTACCTTGTACTTTCCGAAGGATATGAAGTCTGAAATTCAAATGCCTGTCTATTTAGTGAATTCAAAATCCAGAAAACCACAAATTTCACAAGAACAAAATTATGAGGCAAAATTTCACAAGTGGTGGTGGGTAGGGAATTCTAGCTCTTTCTACCTGCTTCCCCAAGGTACAGGGTTTGAGTCTAGCCACCAGGTATATTTCCTGGGCTTTCTCTCCCTCCCTCTCTCTCTCACACACACACACACACACACACACACACACACACACACACACACACACACACACACACACACACACCCTACCTGAGCTCCATTGCTGCAAAGTCCGTTGTACAAGTTCAAAGCCCAGTTTCCTTCCTGCAGTAAAATCCATTGCCGCAAAGTCCTTCCTGTTCATCCATTCCTGCAGTAAAAAGCCCAGCCTGCGAGAGCATGTCCTTCCCCTTCCTGCGAGAGCAAGCTGCTACCCAGCCTGCAGATGTTGCAGTCTGATCCATTTCCAGTCTATACGGTTGTAACTGCATAGCCTTCTGGGATCTCTGCTATTGAATGCTGTCTTCCTAATCTGGTCTGTCTCACCAGCAGTCCAGATTCTGTGCACATGCTCCGGACTGGTTAACCAGCAGTCCGGATATCGGGAAATACTGCGAGTATGCATGCGCAAACCGCTGGGACTCATGTTTGTTTTCTTTCTTTTTTATTTTTCATTTTTACTTTTAGTTTCCTTTTCTTTTTTACAGCTGGGGGGGCCTGCAGTCCTGCAGCCCAATAGCATGAGCCACCCCTGTGAGCTTTTACATGAGAACAAGAAATTCCTCTACATGTGTATGTTTATTGAAATGATTATAGAAATATGAGAGCATATGCTTAATTGTACAATAAGCAAAACAAATAATATTGGATATCTCTCAAGATGTACAACTTACAGAGCAAAAATCAAAGACAGTTTTCTCCAACAGCATCTAAGGTTTCATTTAATGTTATGCAACTGTTTGTAAGTCACTCATTTTTTGAAGTGCTAAGCACATATGAAAATATTGCTTATTTTCATAATTGTTAAGAAACAACTAGCAATGTTTACACTATAGTGTGATATAAAACAAAACTGACGGAATTATCCTGTCTCCCACATTGGTGTTTCACACCATACATCTCAATAAAATGTAGGGCTCTTAGTTATTAAAATATGAACATAAATTTGAAAATATGAATAATAAGTGGCAAAGATTAATTTTGTTTATAACTCCTTGCCCTTCCTAATATTGCCTACTATTAGTTGATAAGTTAGTTAAAAAAGCCAGACCCAAAAATTTCTGGATGCCATAAGTAAGCATGGGTGTGAACTGGAAGTATACAAAAAGGCTGTTTAGGCTTGAGTGAGTTACAATACAAAAAAGATAGGATTTACAAGTAATTATATTTATGGAAATATATATGCAGAATAATGTAGAAACACAATCTTCCCACAGCTGCAAATTAAAATAATAACGTAAAAGCAAAAAAAGCACAACCAGAAAGTAAATGCTCCTGTGAACGGTGAGGTAAATAAAACAAGAAATACGCCAAGCGTGTAAATCATTCACAGGGCAAACCATGACTTAGTCAAACTCCGTCAAAGGAAGTACACAAATATATTATACGTATAAAAGTAGTAAATGAACATAATGCATGAATGTAATAAATAAATGAGTTTATTGAACAGCGAGCGCTTTCACCATACTGGCTTCTTCAAGCTTTACGTAACCCAAAAAAACACAGATATTTAAATACTGCTGCAGGTCTAACGATTGGTTTGCATCACTGGTGACATCATCACATATCAAACTCAAGACAAAAATAGAATATAAACATTTAACAGTAGAATATACAACTCAAAGATATAGACATTAGGTATATATAAAAAACTCAACATTAAAAAGCATAAAACACTGAAATTCATAAAACAAGCACAAAGGTTATAGAATGGTACTATAACTTCCTTAGACATGGATACCATACATCACTTATAAGCTGGGTGACATAGAATTATTTTCTCACTATCTTAGTTACGTGTTGGTCAGAAGGCCAGATTACTGTCTGCATATGTTCTCAGATCCCTTACTTCCGGGTCAACTCTTAGATATGTATTTTCGATGGAGTCATTAACTTAAGTTGACAGTTTCCCAAAGGGCATTAAAATTCATTCTTTTGGCACTGAGCTTCAGGTCATATCTCTGACACCAGTCATTTGTCTGCATTAAACCTTTTTGCAAGATGTTAGTGTCAAGGGGGAACCTGTAATAGCTCTCAAATTACAGTCATCTGTGAATTTGGTGAGCCAGAGACCTTGAACATGAGTCTTGACTTCCGAGAAGCAGATGCCAAAAAGGAGTGGGCCCATCATAGAGCCATGAGATACTCTGCTGATGACCATTCTCTTGGTGGAGGTGGTCCTACCAATACTGACTTTCTGAGTCCTGTCTGTGAACCAGTCAGCAATACAGCAAGTTATGCAGGGATTCATGCCTAGTTCAGAGACCTCATCAAGAATGCCTGAGTGGGATATTGTACTGAATGAATTAGTCATGTCAAGATTCACAGTATGTACTATTTCACCCTCCTCTATTACCTTAATGACCCTCTTAAAGAACTCCACCAGGTTATGTAGGCACAACCTTAAAGACAAATGGGATGGGTGATTGTAGGCTTCCAATGTTCTTGTTTATCATTTCCATGATAATTTGTTCCATGACTTTACATATTTTTTTGTTCGACAGATGGGTCTGTAGTTTTCTGAGTTGGTTAATGGTCCACTCTTGCAGAGGGGAACTACTATTGTAGTCTTCCACTCACTTAGAACATAGTCTGTTTCGAGGCTGTAGTTGGAGTACCTCAAATTGTCTTGAAAGGTCATGTTTGAGACTGGTCAAGAGGTAACCGGGGATATTGTCAGAACTCAAAGAGGTGGTGTTCTTGACTTTAGCTAGTGCTGCCAATACCTGCTCCCTGTTAATACTTGGGGGAAGTATGATGTGGGGGGGGGGGTTCACCTAGAGGAGCTGGGGGGTGAGAGTGGGGTGAAATTTAAGCTGAATTTATCAGCTAGTAGATTTGCTATGGCACCCTGATCAGTGAAGGTACCCGTCACTACCAGTTCAGCACACGTTTATGTATTACCTTTAAAGTTCTGTACTTAGCTGAAGGAGTACTTCTGATTGTCCTTAGGTGCAAGGCTATCCTGACCGCATAGTCTGCCTTTTTGGACTTAATTAAACCTCTTAGTTTCTTGTTTAGTTATATAAGAGAGCACTTTTCTCTAAGGGCCATGAGGTTTTTTCTTTTGCTATGTACTGTATTTAGGTGAGAATTCCACTACTGGGAGGTTGTTTTTAGTGTTTGTTTTGTATTTACATCTGGTAGGTATTGCAGCCTCTATGCAGCCATTCACATGTTTGTGTAGGGACTCTGAATAATTCTGCATAAGCAGATGTGGTCTCAGAATAACTGTGAGCTTTGAATTTTGGCAAAATGTAAGGGCTTTATTGGCCTGAAATTGTCCATTGAAACGACTTAAAAAGAAATAAGTCATGGGCATCCAGAATCACCATATAGCTGAAACACCTGATGTTCATAAGGGTCATTTGCATATATCTCAATTGCCTCTCATACAAGAGGTTTGAGAGGTCACTCAGTGGAAGTTCTAGCTTGGCTGGAGTTTTCATTTAGTTTTTACTAATTGTTTTTTCTGTGTGACCTTCTCATTCTTTGTTTTAGTCTGTTAGTTGGAATATTTTACAGCCACCCTAATGGTAATGGACATCAGCTGAGTATAACAGCCCTATGTTTCTTATTCTTGGCCAAACACTTTGCTTGTACTTTGTTGATGTGGTTATAACAAGGCTGAAGTATGCATAACCACAGCTAGTGAGGTTTGGTTTTATTGGTCTGCAATTGTCCATTGAAATGACTTAAAAAGAAATAAATTATGGTTATTCAGAATTGCCGTATAGGTGAAAAACCTGATGTTTATAAAGGTCGTTTGTATATATCCCATGTGCCTCTAATACAAGAGATTTAAGATGTCACTCAGTGGAAGTTCTAGCTTGGCTGGAGTTTTCATTTAGTAACTGTAACTTACTAGGATGTAGTTTGCCTTAGAATAGCTCCTAAATGTTAATGGTTTAGTTGGGTTTTCCATGCTGATTTTTTTTTTTTAAGGGAGACAGCTTTATGATCTTACACGGGGTGGGGGGTGCAATGCTCTCTCATGTTGGTGAGTGCCAGATCCAATATGTTTGATTCTCTGGTTGGACCATGTACTATCTGTTCCAAAATGTTTGTGTACCTAAGTTCAGGAAGCATTGTGGCTGTGAGTTTGAGGCAGTGTAAGTTTTCCAGTCTATAGAGGATTATTTGAAGTCACCCATTAATAGGGTGTTTGATTGGATGGTGAGCATCTCTAGTAGATTTAGATAGAATTCTTGAGACTCTAGGATGTAGATGATAAACTATAGCTAGCTATGATATGGTGAGGGACCTTATCTAGGGTGACTTGCACATGGATGAGCTCTATGGTATCATCCTGTTTAAGCAAGTTGGAAGTATGCTTGTTGCTAGCATAGATTGAGACACTATCATCGTTGGCTCCAGTCTATGTTGTTGTTGGTCTAAATTTCTGGAAGGCACTGTAGCTTTGCACTGCCAGAGTACTTTCTACAGCTTTAAAATGTTGCTCAGTGCAGGGTTCATACCTATCTGTGACACATATTCCAAGAAATCCATTATGTCTGTTTTCATGTAGTCTAGTGAGGTATGTCTCAGGTCATTTACACCAACATGGACTGTGATAGAGGTATTCTTGAAAACCTCATTTTGTATGCGAGTTTTTGCCTCTAAGGAAGTTGTGTATTTATATCTCTTGCATACTGTGTTATTTTCTTTAATGATTTACTGGTTATCTGAGAACATGAGCTAACTGATACAATGATTTAAGACACCTGAATCTACCAAGCTGGCCACAGAGACATTAAGATATTTCACATCCATGTTGTCCAGTCCTGAAATAGGATGGGCTGTTTAGGATTATTGATTTAGTTTTAATAGGGATCTTCTAGGATATTTTCTGTTATATAGTGCTAGGATATGGGTAGTGCTATTTGAAATACAATCTAACTGCTCAAAGCATAATTATGCACAGTGCTATGCTGCTTAACAGGTTTTGGACCTAATCCTCACTTTATAGGGAACATTTATAATCTAACCCTTTGCTACTATACAGGACACTGCTAACTGCCACTGCACAAGGTCTTCTGTTTTGTAGCTGTAAAAAAAGGCTTGAAGACTGCCTCCTATGCCCCTAGGCAATAAATGACCACACTTTGAGTTCACAGGTGCACTTCCAACCAAGAAAGACTAGGTAAACAACTTCTGCCTCAAGATAGGTGATCCTTGAATTTTTTAATGTAAAAGTGCAGAAAAAACTAGCTCTCGAGTGCAGATAAAACAACAAACAACTACTAAACACCTAAGTCCATGGCTAATTCACCCTTCTCCATGGTAATCTGGACGCAAACAGAACTACGAGAAGCCAACAAACAGAGAAATTATAATTTTTAACGCAAAATTAAATAAATGCTTTAAATGCTCAAATACAGTATCTGTCACTATATAAAGCAAGCACAAGTGCAGTAAATCAAGAAAATATTCTTGTCTTAGCCTGGATCGATCTGGATGCAGTTAAAACACTTGGAAAGCTTTGCAGAACTCTGTGGAAGTCCACACAGGGCGTTGCAAACTCACCTGATTTATAGCAGAAGAAAATAACTTGAAAACTGACTCTTATGGCCTCTAACCAATAAATAACCATACTATGAGCTTCTTGGAGTGTGTCCCATCTGAGAGCAACCATGTAAATACCTTCTGTGTCAACATGGATGATCCTGGAATTTCTTAATGTAAAAGCACATAACCATGACTCTCAATATTTTTTCTTTTCAATCAAATGCATTTTCTCTATCAGACCTTAGATAATGTTGAAAATGTTTATTGATATTTTACAAGAAATTGTAGATCATGAGAGATACTTAGTATTATCAATATGTTAACTATACAGATGAGTATAATGTTTTATATTTCTGTAAATATCTCAAATTAGCACTCAGACAGGAATTTCTTTCTTTCCTGTGAAAGCTCAAGCCTCACTTGAAGATGAATGCATCACACACTGTACCCCACTCATTTCTGTAAAATAATTCTACTCTTCCAGAGCATGAGTCTGTGCCACTTACTAGTCATAATTTGTCTAGAAAAAAACATGCAAAAACACAGATTGAAGTTTTCAAGATATGGAAAGTTATAAGTGGAACTTTAGAGAAACAACAATTCTGTGTTTGAGTGCATTACAATATATTATAGTAGTGATGTAAAAACTGAATGCATTAAACACTTTTTATAAATTATTGCTAGTTTTACCTTTTAATAACATTCACTTATTCTTCACAATATCTTTGCTATTGCTTAGCTTATGCTTTTTAACATGGTTCTTCAGGAAATGCTCCAGAATTTAAGGATGTATGTATGCTACTGGAAGTTATGACATTCCACATCTCAGAAACATTACTGAATCCACTCCTCTAAAACAAAGACATCCTACTACTCTGAACCTACTCGTATATCTTTTCAATTTCTTTGACACACCTCTCTTGGCTGGGGACATCCACCCAAATCCAGGACCACCTGCCTCTACCTTTCACAACATCTCAACTCAAACCTCTCCTCCTCACCTACTCTTTTATACCAACATTCCCTCTCCCAAACCACTAAAAATCTTTTCTTTTAATATTCAAAGCATGGTTAATACACTGCGGTGGTGGTGCTGTGGGTAGCGTTGTCGCCTCACAGCAAGACGTTGTCCCATTCGATTCTCAGCTAGAGCATCTTCTCTGTGGAGACATGCGTGAATGGGCGTACCTTCGTTGAAGGTTGTGCATCAGGGCTGGCAACTCGGCATGTAAAAATCTACTGCCAATCATTAGCGGACCGGAGTTCCACTGTGGCAACCCCTAACCGGGAAAAGCCGAAAGAAACAAACAAACATTCAAAGCATGGTTAATAAGGTAACAGAGCTTTACTCTTGGATTTCTAACACTACTCCCCATATCCTTACCCTATGTGAAACCTGGCCTAAACCTCACATCCTTAATACAGAAATCTAACCTCCTGGCTACAGCATCTTTTGCTCAGATAGAACCAACAAGAGGGGTGTGGGGGTTGCCATCCTCTATTCCAATCAACTTAACCTTTCCCCCCTCTCTGTCTGTGTTCCTAGCTTTAAACCTGCTGAAAATGTTATCATAAACTGTCACCTTAACCCACACAAAAGATTTGCCTTAGTCTCTATATACATACCACCCTGTGATAATATTTTTATCCTAGAGAACTTTCTCTCCTGGCTCGCTCAATATGTCCTTACAAAACCAATATACTCGGAGATGTTAACATAGACTGGTCTAAACTGTCTACCTCATCCCCTACTCACCAACACATATCTACCCCTACTCAAACTAACAAAAACTCCTTACCTGGACCAATTATTGACTGTATCCTTACCTCACATCCTACCCATTACCACAACCCTGGCATACTTCCTAACTCTTTAAGTGACCACTCCCCTATCTATATTCATAGATTCACCCAACATTCACCATACATACAGAGTATGTTGAACCTTACCCACTTTGACCCAGATGCATTTAAATCCAAACGTTCTAAAATTAAGTGGTCTTTCCTATATCACCTTCCTCTCAATGAGGCAGTAGAATCCTTCAATAAAAATTTCCTTGCCCCACTTGACTCAATTGCCCCTTCTAGAAAAATCTAAATTTAAGTCTAACTTTGCCCCGGCTCATAAAACAAACCCGCTCCATTATGCACAAAAGAGATAGTACCTGGAAAGCCTGGCTTAAAAACAAATCCTCTCTCCTTCTTCAATGATAGAAACAGCTCAGAAACCTGACCAAAAACTAGTCAACAAAGATAAGAAAGCTTTCTTCTGCTCTAGCCAGTGTAGCCCACATAAAAATCCAAAGAAACTCTGGACTACCATAAATAACCTGCTTCATCTTGGCAACCCATCTACTCCCAACCCCTTCCCACACAACACTGCTACTGAAACTGTCACTGTCTTTAACAACTATTTCATAGAAACAATCCAAAAACTTACCCAAAATAGTACTTCTAACTCAACCCCTCCATCTCCCCATAACAAAATCTTCCCCAGTGCTTTCACTTCCCAACCAGTTCCCACTTCCATTATTAAATCTCTCCTAAATAAACTTAAACCTTGCTCCCCCTACATTCTTAAAGTTGCTGCACAGTCTATTACATATCCTATCTCTATACTTATCAATCATTCCATTTTTGAACCCCATGTCCCAGACATATGGAAATCCTTTTATACAATCCTTTTTCCCAAAGGTGGAAACTCTACTTGTCCTTCTAAATTCAGACCTATTGCTATCCTGTCCCCCTATCCAAAATCTTGGAAAAGTGCATCCATGCTCAGTTACTCAAATGCATTCTTGACAACAACTGCCTAACTCCCACCAAACATGGCTTTAAAATGCACCATAGTACAGCAATTGCACTACCCTCTTTTACCCAAATCGTAGCTGAAGCCCGCGACAATAACTTGCTTGTCTCCTGTTTATTCCTTGATCTGTTTAAGGCCTTTGATACTGTCTCTCATTCCAAACTTCTAACTAAACTCTCTGACCTTCATCTCTCTACCTCCTCTGTTAAATGGTTTTCTAGCTACCTTTCCAGCAGGCAGCAGTCCAGTCGCTGGCAAACTGCCTTCTCCCCTTTCCTCCCAGTAAACACTGGTGTCCCTCAAGGATCTATCCTTGGACCCCTCCTGTTCAATATTTTCACTAACAAACTTCACTCTGCTACTAACCTCTCAACACTCCTACAATATGCCAATGATTCCACTCTCATCACCTCTGCCCATAGCATTCCAGAACTTCTAGCTCTGATTCAACACACATTCTCCTCTGTTGAAACCTGGCTTTCTGATAATCAACTCATACTAAATCCCCCCAAAAAATAAACTCCTTCTCTTCCTTCCTAAAACATTTGCTCTACACAAACCCTCCTTCTCTATCACCTCCCTCAACAACACCACTATCAAACCTGAACCCCGTACCAAACTACTTGGAGTAATCATTGTAGTAATTGGTTGTTTTGGACCATTTCTAGCTCTTTTGAAGTTCCCTGTTTAAAATCCGCCTCTGGGCGTTTTTTCTGGCTATACTGCTCAGACAAGCTCCTCGTGGTCCTGCAGAGTGGTCCTAGCTACAGAGAACTCAGAAAAGTGACTACTTTCTGGATTTAAGTATCTTTGCTGTTTTTTTACTTGAAATTGCTTCTCTAGCTTACCCTAAACAAGCTTAAACTGTTTTTTAGCTGTTTGCTGCATTATTTCAATATCTGCACTTAAAGTTACTTTTTAGTCGAATTTGATCGAAAGTTTGTTTGTTTGTTTGTTTAATTTAACTGTTGAGGCTGCCCACTAAAGTGTGCTAGCCTGTGTAACTGATTTATTACTGTTTCTGCATTTTCTGTGTGTTTCTATCTAAAAACAAAAAAATAATCCTTGTTTTCCCGCCTCTCCTCGACTAGTTTAGACCAGTTTACAGGCATTGCTGTATTCTGGGCTGTGGTGTAGTTCCTGTGTTGTCCACTACCTTACTTGGATAGAAGGAAGTTTCTTTGCTCACCAGTGGGAGTGGGGAGCCTTGAGCAGCCTACCTGTCCCTGTAGGAAGTGACCTCAGCACAAGAGCTGTAGTAATTGGTTGTTTTGGACCATTTCTAGCTCTTTTGAAGTTCCCTGTTTAAAATCCGCCTCTGGGCATTTTTGCGTGGTTGTGCACATAGCGCAGCGTCGGTTAAACAAGGTTAAACTTCTTCTGGCTCCGCCAAGTCTGCTCTTCAAATTTTCCCTTACGGAAGCTCTACTCTTAGTATAATCAGACTACTCGCTATATTATAAGCCTAGCACTTGTTCTCAAAACTTCTCTACTAAGTAAGCACTCTCGTACTAAGTAAGCACTACATCCACCTACCACCCCTGTGAATATCTACTTCCCTTAAGGCACAGCACTCCCTTATACTATTCTAGCATGTATAGTGGTAGATTACTGGCGTCCTCTCCAGTTCAGCTGGTTAATCTGGGTATCTTGAGACAATGCTACAATTGTCTCATGTACACAGACAACCCTCTCCTCCTCCCAACAAACACAAATACATGTGAGAGATGCAACTATATAGCCAAACTGGAGGCTAAACTCTCTCAACTCAGGGCTGGCATGACCAGACAGGAGGAGATGGTAACCACACACACAACAAACCCAGTCCCACATAGACCTACCACAACTGCAAACCAAACACATAAAAACACAAAGACATACTCGGAGGCTCTAATAAAAAACTTACCAAAACAACAGAGGCTCCCAAAGCAGACATCCAAAAATCCACCACCTCAAAACAAAACATATGCAACACATACTTCAATAAATCAGTGTGTCAATCAATCACAGCCCTCTATAGTCAGACACACTGATGTCCCGCTTACCAGGCTGAACAAGGAGAGGGTGACTGTGAGCTGCCTATCGGGAGCTAGGATCTGCCACATAACACACGCACTCAGGTCACTCCAAAGCAAGTACAAATATGACTCAGTCATTGTCCATGCCGGTGTGAACGACCTGAGACGTACCTCCCTGGACTACATGAAAAGACATAGAGGATCTCTCTGATTATGTAGCCCAGGCTGGTATGACCCTGACCCTGAGCAGCATCTTGCCCTCACCAAGAATGATGCCACAATACAAAGACAAGATGATCAGCTTTAATAATTGGCTCAAGTACTGGTGTCATTCTAAGGGGATCCAATGTCTGTCTGCCTGGGATGATATGTTGGACAAGCCACGCTGCTTCGCAAGGGACGGCTTGAACCTGTCACCACTGGGCTTCCGGATATTGGCTAAGGCTCTTGCCACCCCCATAGTGCCTTTTTTAGGCAAGGCTCAAAAGACAAACCCACCTCCTTAGAAAACAAAAATGGAAAAAAGCTAAGGGTAATGCTGCTCAATGCCAGAAGTCTAAATCTCAACATGCAGGCACTTGATGCACTCCTCAGTATGGAGAACATCGACGTCTGTGCAGTAACAGAAACCTGGTTCAAGGCTCCTGAGAGCACCCCAGTGCTACCAGGCTATACCTCGTATCATGCTTTTCAGCCCCAAAACCCGGGCTGAACCACAAAGGGAGGGGGAGTGTCCATATTCATCAAGGACACCCACACCTCCAGGTTAGTAGCAACACATGAAGCATCGGAGACCATACAGGTACAACTAACCATAGGCAAAACTGCTATACAACTGGTAGCATGTTACAGACCACCCTCCCAATCTCAGGAACCCCACTCAACCTTCCTGAAGACATTGGAGGATATGAATGTATCACAAAATACCATCATACTGGGAGACTTCAACTACCCAAACATAGATTGGGTACATTATTCTAGCCCTAACACTCTAGCCCAAAAGTTCCTGGAATTCATAAATTCAAATGCACTGGAACAACTAGTCACCTCTCCCACTAGGGGAGATAATATACTAGACCTGATCATCACAAACATGGGGACAAAATGCTCCACACCGGAGGTATACCCCTCACTAGTGAGATCTGACCACAAACTAATCACCCTGGATATACATATCCCACCTCCACCCCCAGCACAAAAGACCACAGTGAAAAACTTCTCAAAAGCAGACTTAACTCTTCTTAACACTGAGATGGTATCCTTTAAGCCCACTGGGCCAGTGGATACCACATCCCACAATGCCAAATCCTTCACAAATGCTTTCTATGGACATCTCCAAGAATGCATGGATCATGCAATCCCAAATAAATCCAAGTCCCTCTCCACCAAAGGCAAGCGTCCTGTCTGGTGGACCTCAGCCATTAACAAATTGTATAACAAAAGAAGGAAGCTACTGCACGACAGAGCAAAATCCCATAAAGGGAAGACATCTCTGATCAACACTAGCAGAAAACTACATTCTCTTATAAAAACATCCAAGGCCAACTTTGAGAGAAAAATCGCTAAGGACACTAAAGATAACCACAAAGCCTTCTTCAGCTATGTTAGAAACCTGGGTGGAAACCCTCAGATATGCTCAGAGTTAGTTCACAACAACAAAAAATACACTGAACCCACAGATATTGCCAACATTCTGGCTGACAGGTTCAGTGCAAATTTCTCCCCTCCCTCACCCCCAAAAGAAGAAATACTTATCCCAGCTGAATGTAATCTCCCTGTCATCTCAGATGTTCAAGTGAGAGCTGCCCTCAACAAAGCTAAAAACACAGCATCAATGGGACCTGATGGTATCCCGGGTTGCATGCTATGTGAACTCCAAGAGGAGCTAAACCCACACATAAAAATGCTATTTAACCTTAGCCTTACTACAGGATATGTACCTGAACACTGGCGTACAGCAACAGTGGTCCCACTCCACAAAGGGGGTACCTCTACAGACCCTGGGAACTACCGCCCCATAAGCTTAACCAGCCTGGTCTGCAAAGCTATGGAAAGAATCATCATGGAACTCATAAACAGAGACATTGGGGACCTACAGACACTTGACCCCACCCAGTTTGGCTTTGTGAAGGGCAGATCCTGCCTTTTGAACCTGGTTGACTTTTTCGAAACAGTCACTAGAGCCATTGATGAGGGCAAAGCAGTCCATACAGCCTACCTGGACTTGGCTAAGGCCTTCGACACAATACCCCACTCAGGCATCATAGATAAGCTCAACAGCTTAAACGTAAACCCTTATGTCACTAAATAGGTTGCAAACTGGCTAAAGGACAGAACCCATAAAGTTAAAATCACTGGAGCAATGTCAGACTCAAAGCCAGTCACAAGTGGTGTCCCACAGGGATCTGTCCTGGGACCCCTCTTGTTCGGCATTTATTTCTCAGATGTTAAAGCAAACATAGGAGGGTTGTGGCTGACAAAGTTTGCAGATGACTGCAAACTAGGCGCCGTAGTCGATACACCAGCGGACACATGCATCCTACAAAAAGGCCTCACAGAAATGGACAACTGGTGCCGGAGTCATGGCCTTAAACTAAATGCAAAAAATGTATAGTCATCCCCTTTGGGAAAAACAAAGTACCCACAAATTATCACATAGACAGCAACCCACTGAGTACGGAAAAAGTAATCAGAGACCTAGGGACCCAAGTCAACAGTGACCTCTCATTTGACACCCATGTTGCCAAAGTGGTTAGAAAAACATTCTACCTTGCACACCTTATCATGAAGGGATTCACATCCAGATCCAAGGATGTCATTGTACCCCTATACTCCTCCCTCAATAGACCCATGATTGAGTATAATGCCCCATTTGATATGTACCTCACCTGGCATTTGCAACAGCTAGAGAGACCACAAAAGTACCTCACCAAGAGGATCAAGGGTCTCCAACATATGTCTTATTCTGCCAGACTAAAGAAACTCCAGCTCTATTCAGTAGCATACCGCCTGCTCAGAGGTGATCTCTGCCTGACGTACAAGGCCATGTCCAATCAGGAACTGATGGACATGCTCTACCTCGAAAAATCCAAATCCATCAGTACCACGAGAGCTAAAGATTTAAACCTTGGTACAAGTATGAATAGGACATGCTGGAGGGATAGATTCATAACCCAGAGGCTTCCCATGCTCTGGAACAAGATCCCAGTTCATGTTAGACAGAGCCCCTCACTGACTCTCTTCAAGAGAAATCTTGATGAGTGGATGGGAGATTGTAAGTTTACCCCAGGGGTCACATCTGTGTCACTACTAGAAAGGGGCACAGTAAACTAATTCTATTATATAAGGGGACCTTCACTGTGTCACTACTAGACAGAGGCACAGTATTCTAAATCTATTCTGTGCATTTTTGTACCATTTCATGGGGTGGCGAAAGCCACATCACTATGGCTAGGCTTACAAATGCCCCAGGGCAGATAGCCTAGTACTAAACTAAACTATGAAACTATGAACTAAAATTCAATATACATATCCAACAATGTATAAAAACAACCCACCAGAAACTTGGTCTCCTCTATCGTAACCAAAATTTTCTTACACCCAACTCCAAACCCTCCTAGCTAAATCACTCATTCTACCATGTCTTTTTTATGCTTCCCCTGTCCTTACTAATGTTCAAACATCTCTTCTCTACAAACTAGAGCAAACATATAACAAAATAGCCAGATTTGCCTCCAATCTTCCATAAAAATTCCATTACTGCCTCGCCCTTAAGACACTCCAATGGCCTGACTTTCCTAAACAACTACTTTTTTCTCAACTACGTATTGCACACTCTACCTGAATGATCCCTCTTTCTGCCCCTTCATTTCTAATCTACTGTCCTACTATAACCCCCAATGTCCCCTCTGTACTACAAGCAAACACATTCTTGATATATACAAACCCAATAAAAATATTGGGAAGACATTTTATAAATGCTCCATAGCCCATGCTTGGAACTTGCTCCCTCTCAATATAAGAAGCACTTCTCAAAAATACCTGTTCAAATAAGAGCTTAAATTTTATCTACAAAAGACATGGTCCTGCCCTTGTCATACCTCCACTTGACTTATTCTCCCTTCTTATATACATAATTTCTTTTTCCTCGTTTACCCTGCACCTTCTGCTGCTTTTCCCTTTTCTTCCTATTTTAAATGCACCCCCCAAAAAAAAAAAAGGTTATTGTACTACTATTGAGTCTGTGCATTGAGATGACCTCATGTATGGTATTCCACTGAATTTCATATTCTGTCTTTTTTAATATTTAATATTTATAGATCTGTTAACTGTTAATAGACTTGTGTCATGCTATTACTTGCTAGTAGACTTTTGTTATCTGTAATAATTGTTAATTTTCTGGAGATTTTCTCCTCGAGTCTCCACTGAAAATGGGTCCCTGGCTCAGCTGGATTAACCCAGTTAACAAATGTCAATAAATAAATGACATAAATAAATAACATGAATGAATTAAAGACAACATACATACCAGAGCACCGGACTCCAGCATCTTGATAATGGGAGCAGGTACCTGAATTCCTTTCCCTGGAAAGGCATTCCTTCAGTTTGCTTTCATTACCTTGACAGTTTACAGCATCCAGGATTATTGATCCATTTCCTTCTCCATATTCAGTAATTCTTGGTATTGAAATGGCAGATCCACATCCCAGGTATCTACAGACAACTTCAGCATCCTTCATGTCCCAAGTAGTATCACAAACTGTACCCCAATCATTTCTATAAAAGACTTCTACTCTTCCAGAGCATGAGTCTGGGCCATTTACTAGTCGTAATTCATCTAGAAGAGAACATGCAAAAATACATAAGACAGTAAAAGAATGTTTGTATCTCACATTAATAATTTAATAAGACGAACAATGATTAGCGTGATACCAAACAATCTAATAGAAACATTTTAAAGACCTCAGCAGTTTATATAGGTAGGTTCATAATTTCTTATGGCTATAGGTTTTAACAAGAAAAGTATTCTTTTGTTTAGAAGAAGTACATGCACTACTGAATAGTGAAATAGTGTCAGTGGTCCTCATGTTTCCAGGCCCCCAAATACAGCAGTTGTTAAATTATGTCAATTCTCCTCCTTTGTTATGGCAGCTCACCATAAACTACATTCTAACAGTGTTAGAGAAGATTTACTTACTTCACAAAGAATTTCTGACTCCTTACTCATGGTAAAATGTATAAAACCTTTCTCTAATGTTTCTGAAGGAGTGCAGAGCCATCATAAGTGACAAAGGACATACATGTTATAATTATCTGATCTGAAAAGACAGATCAAAACAGCATAATCACACAGGCAGCTATGGGGACCTTACTTTCTGTATGAATAGCCATTTGTAATTCTCACTGACGCACGTCATTTCAAAATCCAGCTGGTACCTAATCTGAGCAGTTCTGGCTGTAAGAAAAGAAGAATCTAAAAAGAAAATGGAAGGGCATCAATCTGACAGTACTATAAGACTGTTTTCCTTTCTCCAGGACTTGTTCCAAAACCACTTACCTAACTCAATAAAGTAGTTATGTTAGATATACAGTTTGTTTGGACCTTATTGGATATCTGCTGAATATTGCAGGTACACACCACTAAGACTCATGTACTTTTCAAAAATATACTGCAGCAATATATAAACAGAATGCAGTTTTTCTTGAACTGGAATAAATTTTTATGAACATGTCAGAGAGCACAGAGGATTAAGTGTATACAGTATAATTGAGCTTCATCTTGCAGTCCAGGGTTTGACTCCTTCAGCCTCTTTTTGCCTACTGTAGCCCCCCTGAGCAAGTCAATTAAGCAGGCAGTGCTCCTATATTGTCTTAAAAATGTTTGAGGATTAACATTCTATCCGGTTTAACAGCTAGTCAATCTGTATAGAGTTTACTGTTGCATAATTTATACTTCATCAACTCATTATATCTGAATGACACCTCCAGGTGCATATATGTTCATAGGTTCATACTAGGCTATCTGCCCTAGGGCATTTATAAGCCTAGCCAGAGTGTGTTTGGCTTTCACCACCCATTTTAAATTAATTTTGTTATGCCCTTTTTCGAGTTTAGTATACTGTGCCTCTGTCTAACAGTGACACAGAAGTGATACCCAGGGTAAACCTACGATCTCCCATCCACTCATCAAGATTCCTCTTGAAGAGAGTCAATGAGGGACTCTGCCTAACCTGGACTGGGATTTTATTCCAGAGTGAAGGGAGCCTCTGGGTTATGAATCTGTCCCTCCAGCATGTCCTATTTATTTCAGTGCTGAGTTTCAAGTCTCTCGAGCACGTAGCTCGATGGGATTTGGATTTTCTGAGGTGCAGCATGTCCATTAATTCCGGGTTGGACATGGCTTTATATGTCAGGCACAGATCGCCTCTGAGCAGGCGGTATGCCACTGAGTAGAGCTGGAGTTTCATTAACCGGGCAGCATATGGCATCTGTTTGAGCCCTTTGACCCTCTTGGTGAGGTACTTTTGGGGTCTTTCCATTTGCTGCAGGTGTCTGGTAATGTACATCCCAAAAGGGGCACTGTACTCAATTATGGGCCTGATGAGGGATGAGTAAAGAGGCACGATGACCTCCCCTGATCTAGATGTGAATCCCTTCATGAATAGGTGGGCTATATAAAATGTTTTTCTAACCACTTTGGCCACGTGGTTGCCAAATGAGAGATTGCTATCAACTTGGGTCCTCAGGTCCCTAATTACTTCTTCTGTATTTAATGGATTACCACCTATGTGGTAATTTGTGGGCACTTTGTTTTTGCCAAAGGGGATGACTATACACTTTTTGGCATTTAGCTTGAGGCCATGGCTCTGGCACCAGTTGTCTGTTTCTATGAGGCCCTTTTGGAGGATGCTTGTGTCGGCTGGAGAGTCGATTATGGTGCCCAGTTTGCAGTCAGTCCTTCCATGTTGGCCTGTACCTCCGAGAAATATATACCGAACAAGAGAGGTCCCAGGACTTAGCCTTGTGGGACACCACTTGTAACTGGTTTGGAGTCTGACATGCCTCCAGCAATTCTAACCATGTGGGTTCTGTCTTTGAGCCAGTTTGCAACCCATCTAGTGACATAGGGGTTTATATTTAAGCTGGTGAGTTTATCTATAATGCCCCAGTGGGGTATTGTATCGAAGGATTTTGCGAGGTCCAGGTAGGCTGTGTGGACCACCTTCCCCTCATCACTGGCCTTGGTGACTGTTTCAAAGAAATAGACCAGGTTTAAGAGGCAGGATCTGCCCTTAACAAAGCTGAACTGGGTAGGATCCAGTGTCTGTAGGTCCCCAATATCTTTATTTATGAGGTCCATGATGATCCTTTCCATAGCTTTGCAGACCAAGCTAGTCAGGCTTATGGGGCGATAGTTTCCAGGATCCGTTGAGGCACCACCTTTGTGGAGAGGGACCACTGTTGCTGTATGCCACTCTTTGGGTACATATCCTGTAGTAAGGCTGAGACTGAACAGTAGTTTTATGTTTGGGTTTAGCTCTTCTTGGAGTTCATGTAGGACACAGCCTGGGACACCGTCTGTTCCCATTGATGCTGTGTTTTTTGCTTTGGAGAGGGCGGCTCTTACCTGAGCATCTGAGATGTCAAGGGGGCAGCACTCTGCTGGGACAGATATTTGCCATTTTGGTCGGGAGGGGGGGAGAAAGTTGCACTGAACCTGTGATCTAGGATGTTGGCAATGTCTATGGGTTTGGTGTATTTTTTGTCATTTTGGACTAATTCTGAGCATATCTGGGAATTCCCACCCAGGTTCCTAACATAACTAAAGAAAGCCTTGTGATTATCCTTAGTGTCTGGTGCAATTTTTCTCTCGAAGCTGGCCTTAGACGATTTTATGAGTGCCCGTAGTTTTTTGCTAATACTGATCAGAGATGCCTTCCCTTTTTGGGGTTTTACTCTATCATGTAGTAGCTTCCTCCTTCTATTGTATAGTTTGTTTATGGCTAGGGTCCACCAGACAGGACGTCTGCCTTTGGAGGATTGGGTCTTGGTTTTATTTGGGATTGCATGATCCATGCATTCCTGAAGGTGTTCATAGAATGCGTTTATAAAGGATTCTGCGGTCTGGGCCATATTTTCCACAGGCCCGGGGGCTTTGAAGGATTCCACCTCAGTTTTGAGGAGTGTGAAATTTGCTTTAGAGAAGTTTTTCACTCTAGTTTTCTGGGCAGGGGGTGGGGTCGGGATGTTAATATCCAGTGAGATTAGTTTATGGTCTGATCTTACCAGTGAGGGATACACTTCTGGTCTGGAGAATAGAGTCCCCATGTTGGTGATGATCAGGTCCAATATGTTTTCCTCTCTTGTGGGAGTGGTAACAAGTTGTTCCATAGCATTTGAGTTTATAAATTCTAGGAACCTTTGGGCTAGGG
Source organism: Protopterus annectens (assembly GCF_019279795.1). Taxonomy (NCBI): domain Eukaryota; kingdom Metazoa; phylum Chordata; order Ceratodontiformes; family Protopteridae; genus Protopterus; species Protopterus annectens. The sequence continues at coordinate 1,428,641,349 of NC_056726.1, forward strand.
TGTTGGAGCTAGAGTAATGCTCCCAGTTTATGTTTGGGTAGTTGAAGTCGCTCAATATAATAGTGTTTGGAGAGACCTTCATATTTTCCAGTGTTCTCAGAAAGGCTGAGTGGGGTTCCTGGGTTTGGGAGGGTGGTCTGTAGCAGGCTATAAACTGGCAGGCAGTTTTACCCACTGTTAGTTGCACATGGATAGTCTCTGATGCTTCGTGCTGTGCCACCAACCTGGAGGTGTGGGTATCTTTGACGAATATTGATACTCCCCCTCCTTTTGTCGTTCGGTCCAAGTTTTGGGGCTGAAAAGCATGGTATGAGGTATAACCTGGTAGTGTTGGGGTGCTTTCGGGAGCCTTGAACCAGGTTTCTCTTACTGCACAGATATCAATATTCTCCATGCTAAGGAGAGTTTCGAGTGCGTGCATCTTTAGGTTTAGACTTCTGGCGTTGAGTAGCATTACTCTTAGTTTCTTATCCCTTGTGATACCTATGGAGGTGGGTTTGTCTTTTGAGCCTTGCCTAAAAAAGGCACTACGGGGGTATCAACAGCCTTTACCAATATCCAAAAGCCCAGGGGTGACAGGTGCAAGCCATCCCTAGCAAAGCATCGTGGCTTGTCGAGCATGTCATCCCAGGCTGACAAGCATTGGATCCCCTTTGAATGACACCAATACTTAAGCCAATTGTTGAAATGGATCATATTGTCTTCATATTGTGGCATCATTCTTGGTGAGGTTAAGATGCTACTCAAGGTCAGGGTCATACCGGCCTGGGCTACATGCTCAGAGAGCTCCATTATGTCTCCTTTCATGTAGTCCAGGGAGGTACGTCTCAGGTCATTCACACCAGCATGGGCAATGACTGAGTCATATTTGTATTTGCCTTGGAGTGACCTGAGTGCTTGTGTTATGTGGCGGATCCTAGCGCCCGACAGGCAGCTCACTGTGACCTTCTCCTTGTTCAGCCTGGTGAGCAGGATGTCAGTGTGCCTGATGATAGAGTCACCTATTACAAGTGTATCAGGTGTGTTGTTTAGCCTTAAGGGCTGTGACTGTTTGGCACACTGGCTTTGTGAGCTATGTGTTGCACGTGTTTTGTTTTGGGGTAGTGGTTGCTTGGGTGTCTGCTTTGGAGGTCTCTGCTGCTTAGGCAGATTTTTATTTAGAGCCTCCGAGTATGTTTTTGTGTGTTTATGTGTTTGGTTTGCTGTCATGGTAGGTCTATGTGAGACTGGAATTGTAGTGAGTGTGGTTTCCTTCTCCTCCTGACTGGTTACGCCAGTACTGAGTTGAGAGCTTAGCCTCCAGTTTGGCTATATGGTTGCATCTCTCACATGTGTTGGAATTTGTTGGGAGAAGGAGAGGGTTGTCTGTGTACATGAGGCAGTTGTAACATTGCCTCAAGATTCCCAGATTCACCAGCTGGACCGGAGACAAGATTGACAACTGACCTTTGGACATGCTAGAATAGTATTGGGAATTCCTTTATAATTGAAAAAAAGGGCCAATGGGGAACAAGGTACTCAAGGGGAGTTTGTGAGGGTGTAGTGCTTTTAATTTTTTAGTGCTGACTTATATAATTGCTTTAGTGAGCAAGTGGCAGGTAACTTAAATGCAATGTGTTACAGGTAACTTAAATGCAAAAATGACAGACAGTAACTTTCTTTCAAGTGAAACAAGGAAATAAGTACAGTAAGCAATGCAGATATCACTAGGGATCCACAGAAGTGCTGAATAGCCGTGTTTTAGGTGGAATTAGCGTTTCAGGGAAATAACAAGCAAACAAACAACAAGCATTTAAACAAAGCTAGATTCAGCAGGCCTGGATCTAGTCTATGCTACAGCAAACAAGGTGTACCAATTCCAGTAAGAAACAGTTCAAATATGCAGGCACTATAAGCCTTTAACCAGAAATTCCAAGCTCAGAAGGGCAAAGTCCAGCCTCTCCTCCCACAAGAGTGCAGATCACAAACCTTCTTAATGTAAAATAACTGGCCTGAAGCCCAAGTGCTTAAACCAGAACTAATACACTTTTTGAATAACAGACACTGAGCCCTCAATCAGCAGTTCCCAACTTAGAAGGATGTAAGCTACCTGTCCTGCCACCACAGTGCAGGCCACAAACCTTCCTAATGTAAAACAACTGGTCTGAAGCCCAAGTGCTTAATCCAAAAGACTTAGAATGATAGCTACACTTTAATCAAGTTACTACCAAGCAGTAATATATGCAATTGAATACTTTAAAGAATGCCTGGATTAGTGCTCAAGATATACAAACAAAGCTAGATTCAGCAGGCCTGGATCTAGTCTATGCTGCAGCAAACAAGGTGTACCAATTTCATTAAGAAGCAGTTCAAATATGCAGGCACTATAAGCCTTTAACCAGAAATTCCCAGCTCAGAAGGGCAGAGTCCAGCCTCTCCTCCCACAAGAGTGCAGACCACAAACCCTCTTAATGTAAAATAACTGGCCTGAAGCCCAAGTGCTTAAACCAGAATTAATACACTTTTAGAATAACAGACACTGAGCCCTCAGTCAGCAGTTCCCAACTTAGAAGGATGTAAGCTACCTGTTCTGCCACTACAGTGCAGACCACAAACCTTCTTAATGTAAAACAAATGGTCTGAAGCCCAAGTGCTTAAACTAAAAGGCTTAGAATGAGTTACACCAAGCAGTAATAAATACAATTGAGTACTTTTAAGATGATGCAAAAGCAAAATAAAGTAGGAAGAAACACAAATACAGTAAAAGCAGATAAAATTATTTTTTTTCACAACTGAACTTCTTAGGTAACAGAAGGTTGAAACCTGAGACAGCTTTTAAGAAAGAAATCTCAAAAGAACCAATGAGGTGCTTAGTCTAAGCTGTAGACCAGGTGACCTCAGTCAGCCAATGACCTCAAACAATTCTCTCTCACTGAAATGCCTGATGGCTTTGGCTAAACCAAGATGTCCCTGAATATGTGCTCAGACACACAGCTTCCACAAACACTAGGCCCAAATACAAGCCTGAATATGGAAATGCTACAAATATCCCCACTACTTAGAACAAACTGCAGAAATGTTTCTCACAGCTGAAAAGCAGCAGTGAGCCTTTAAATGAAAGTTTTAAACAGCTAAAGGAGCCTCTAGAAAAAGAGTTTAACTGCAACAAGTTATCAGAAACAAACAACCCAACAGATGCTTAATAAAAGTGGGCAATTTCCAGTTAATACCTCACACACACTGAAACTAGCTAGAAAAATACACAGTACACAAAGTGCTATAAATAACAAAGAAATAAAGAACAAAATAAACAAAAATACAGGATACTTAATGTTATATATATTATAGCTCTGAGTTTCCTCAGTGTCCTTCCTTTGATTAGCTCAGTGTGAAATGGTGTTAATTCATAGTGACACCTCTAGGGGTCAAATATTGCTTGTTCATATTTGCATCAATAATTCCAAAACCATGCCATGTACCAGGTTTTAAAACATTTCATGTTAAAGCTTGCAAAATAGGAAACTTAACTGCATTAATATTTGACCCAAGTGCAGGTAAATAGATATTAACATTTGTTTTTATGATGTTAATTTAAATAGATATAATTTTTGCATTTTTCTAAATATCTCAACAACCAGGTAACATACGACAAAACTTCTGGAGCATTTCTCCCCGGGCCTCCGCTGAAAACAGGATCTGTGGAACCTAGTCGGACTTTCCCGGTCAACAAATGTTAAATAAAAAAAATAAAAATAAACTCCTTAGCCTCAAATGGAAGCTCTGAGCTAGATGAATAAAATCCTACTTACAGTATGTGTGTAACTTGAGAGGTTGCAGAAATATTGGAAGTTGTTTACAAAATATTACAAATGTAATAGTTACTGTGTTTACTGTGACTTCCAAAATTTGTTTTAAGACCTAGAACCTAAAGAATACTACAGCTATAAAAATAGTTTGTGCTGAAGAGTTTGCCATTTATATTTCTTTCATAATACCTCTGGTTTCAGAGGTATGAACATTTGTTTGAAATGTGAGGACATAATTTCATTCTTTCAAAACGTTTAGGCTCCGCCCATTGGAATTTACAGAGCAAACTTCCTGAGCTCCATTGGAGTGAATGAGTTAAGCAGCATTTCAAAAATGTTCCTTTCCTGATTTCCAAGCTTACTCATCACTTTACATCTCTGTACCAAAACAAGCAGGGAATTCCGTGGCACAGGTGACTTTATTCACAACAAAATAAGGTTTAAATACTTAACTGTTCACATAAATACAATTCATCAGATGTAAAATTAGAAATAACAATAATACTGATAAAACATGATTCAAGTATCACATCACAGCAAATGATAGCAAATGAATGTTAATTATCCGTTGATGGTGATCTTGTCTATAAGAGTATGATATAAGATTATATAAATCAATGACAAATATGCAAAGAATAAATCATTTTTTATACATAACTGCTTTATTGCCGATATTTATTTCAAACTTACCATTGAATTCAAACCTGGCTAGGCATCAGCTATTAACAATGTAATACAGCAATATTCTTCTAGCTCTGTATCAAGATCATTCCTACCCTTTCATTTACAGATAACTTTCAAGGAATCCTAAACACGATGTAAGTATATTAGAAGTATGAGAAATGTTTAGCTAAGATGTTCATTGTAACACAGTAATGCTCTGACAGAGCAGGCCTAATTTAAACATGCATCTTTTCCATGCACTGATGTTGATGTTCTTTTAAGTGCAATAGTTAAAATCACATCTAAAAATTAACTGAGTCAAATGAGCACTTATATTTAAAGCACAAAAATGCATTATTCAAGTAGTCGACAAAGATTCTAGACTGTTAACTTCTCCAGTCTAAATGAGGACTACATCACTGACAAATCTCTGTTAAACAGAAACACATTTCTGTGTAGATTGGAGTCACTCAATGCATATTAATTTTTCCATGCAGATGTTACTTGTGGGATCCAGTATGACATATAATGGGAGATATTTAGCAACCTATAGACTGCTGTCTAAATGTGTTTCTGGTAAGTTTGGTCAGTGCATTACAGGCTTCCAATTCAGAAAGTACTGTACCACTAAACCAATATTCAATCACATATAAGAAGTGGAAAAGAACTACTGAACATTGCCACATGCAATTCTGTCAGTTTAGGTTGTATCAGCAAATACAAATTATCCATGTTTGTTTCCCCAGAACGTTTCATCAGAATAGTGATAGCATGGTATAGTGTTTACAATTTAAGTTCTATCACACTATATCAGGAGGCACACAAATGGAAATGTGCACAGTCTTTTTACTGCATGCACCTACTACCATGTATGGCAGGAGAGCGGCCATTAGCACAGCAGCTAACTAGCACTAGGCAGGGTGTGTGTGTGTGTGTGTGTGTGTGTGTGTGTGTGTGTGTGTGTGTGTGTGTGTGTGTATGTGCGTGAGCGCATGTGTGTGTGTTGTGGTACATGTTTGTGGGTACCTGTCCCATAGCACTGCATGGGTCGTTAGTGTGAGCAATAGTATGGTTACTTCTAGTGGCACTTTGTTACATTCAGAGATAAGTTCATTAACCACTAATGAGTTGTTGCACGTGCTGCTCTTGTCATGTCTCTGAACTAATCCTTTGGAGCATGGCACTGTTAGGACACAACAGAGAAAACCTAGTAACACAATAGCACTATTGTCTCTGAATATCTCCCAGTGTCCCTGTTTTCCCACCAGATGGGGAATATTTTCTTATATCCAAAGCCACCTACTGCTGTTGATATCACCCAAAACAATGCTCATAGCATTACAGAAGGCTCTCCTAGACTCCTCTTTTTGGTTGGTTTCTGAACGATTCATAAGCATCTACACCCCCATGTGTCTCATTGTGTTTTGTAATAAGCGGGTAACACAACCCATCTCTTTATATTTAGAACATACAGCAAAACCCTATTTGAATGATGTAAAAAGTTTTATTCATAACACTAGTGATTTTTTTTTATATCTATATGCATGGCAATAATGGACAACAGATGAAAGTATTGTGTTAGTCATTTTGGACACAGTTATTTTTTACTGTTGTTGTTGTTAATGATACTAGAATGCAAATAATTAGGGACCATTTATGCCTATTCAGTGCTTTTTTTCCAACAGGAAAAATTGAGACATTATGTATTTTGTTGGATTTAGTCCTCTAAAAATAAAACAATAAATCTATTTTTTATTGTATTTTCTACCATGAAACATATGCAAATGCAAAGGGTACTCTGCGTATAAGAGTTAATAAGTTAATAAGTTAATTTAATGCTTATTTTTATGAGTTATTTATAGCACTTCTATTGTCTGCATATACTTTTCTAGCTAGTTTCACTGTGTGTGAGGTATTAACTAGAAATTTTCTACAATTATTAAGCATCTGGTTGGGTTTGTTTGTTCTGATTTTTGTTTCCCTCCCACCCTATTGGTATTCTGTTTTTATACTTGGTGGCTTTGCAGTTGCTCACCCCTACTGTAAATTTGATCTGGGACACTCCTCCCAATCTCGTGTCATTACCTCATTCTACCTAATCCAGGGAGAACATTTGAGAAGGCCAACCCAGTTAGTTTCTGCTCCTCCTTTCCCATTTCCACTTTACAAAACAAAAAAATGTTTCTAAGCTTGTTCCCTGCCTTTCCTGTAAGTCATCTAGTCCAGATACAGATTTGCTGTATCCAGGACTTTTTGTAAGCTTTTGAGCCCCCACGCCTTTCTGTGTTGGAGGGAAGCCTTCTAGCTTAATTTTGTTTCTTAGAACTAGCCAGTTTTCTACTTTCAGCACTCAAATCTGTTTCTTTGAGCTCAGCACTTGTTCAGAACTCATTGTAAGCACTAAATAAGCTACAAATTACTACAGCACTCAACTTTCCTCACTTGTCTAGAGGAAAACAGTTTTTAGTACTTAACAAATAAGCACCTATTCAGGCATGTCTAAGGGTCAGCTCACAGTGTTTGCTCCTATCTACCTGATGAATCTGGGCAGCTTGGGCAATGCAGCATTTGCCTTGTGTACACAGACAACCCTCTGCTCCTACCACCCAACACTACAACCTGTGAGATGCACTTATATAGCCAAACTGGAAGCAAAGCTCTCTTCACCCAAGACTGGACTAGACAGTCAAGAGGAGAAGGTAAACACTTGCACCACACCACACTCATCACATAGTCCCTCAAAACATACACCACCAAAACACACACATAGAAACACAAAACACACACCTACATTCATGGAGGCTCTCATTAAAAATCTACCCAAGCAACAGGGACCTCCAAAGCAGAAGCGCAAGCAATCTCCACCCCCCAACACAACCCAAATGACACACAGCCCACAAACTTGACAGGGCACAGGAAAATAATTTTCTTGGGAGCCGAAAGCCAGGGTATCTTTTTGGCTAGGCTTGTATAGGCCCTAGGGCCAATAGCCTAGTATCTACCTATGAACCTATGAACTCAGTGTGCCACTCAACCACAGCCCATAAGGCATAACAACATACCCAACACTCTAGTCATAGGTGACTCTATAGTCAGGCACACTGATGTTCCACTCACCAGGCTAAACAAGGAGAAAGTTACTGTCAGCTGCCTGTCAGGTGCCAGGATCCATCACATAAAGCACACACTCAGGTCACTCCACAACAAGTAGAAATATGACTCTGTCATTGTCCATGTTGGTGTGAATGACTTGAGACGTACCTCCCTGGACTACATAAACAGAGACATGGAGAAGCTGTCTGATCTTGTAGCCCAAGCAGGTATGACCCTATCCCTGAGTAGCATCCTGCCATCACCCAGAATGATACCACAGTACAAGGACAAAATGATTGACTTCAACAATTGGCTAAGCTTCTGGTGTCATTCTAAGGGGATCCAGTATCTGTCTGCTTGGGATGACATGATCGACAAACCACAATGCTTTGCTATTGATGGCCTGCACTTGTTGCCCTTGGGATTCCGGATACTGGCTAAGACTCTTGCCAACCCTATAGTGCCTTTTTTAGGCAAGGTTCAAATGACAAATTCACTACCATAACAGGTACAAGCCAGCAAAATCTGAGGGTAATGCTACATAATGCTAGAAGTCTAAACCTCAAAATGCACTCACTCAAGGAACTCCTTAAAATGGAGAACATCGACATCTGTGCAGTGACAGAGACCTGGTTCAAGTCTCCAGAGAGCACCCCTGCATTACCAGGCTATAATTCATACTACACCTTTCGGCCACCTAACCTGGTCCAAAACACTAAAGGTGGAGGTGTGTCCATATTCATTAAGGATATCCACACCTCCAGGCTAGTTGCTCAGCATAATGCATCAGAGATTATCCAAGTGCAACTAACTCTGGGCAAGACTGTAATCCAAATTGTAGCTTGCTACAGATCCCCCACCATGCCCCAGGATTCCCACTCTTCATTTCTTGATACACTGGAAACTATTAGGGTACACGCTAACACCCTAATAATGGGCGATTTCAACTACCCCACCATTAACTGGGAAAACTACTTATGTACCAACTCTTGTGCTCAACGTTTTCTGGAATTCATAAATTCCAACACCTTGGATCAACTTATCCACACCCCCACCAGGGTCAGCAATATCCTAGACCTGGTCATTATCAACATGGGCAACCAGTGTTCTATACCAGAGGTCAATTCCTTATTGGTCAGATCCGACCACAAGCTAATCACCCTAGACATCCACATCCCACCCCACCCCCCATTATGGAAACCACCGTAAAAAAATTTCTCCAAAGCCAACTTCACACTTCTTAAGATGGAAGTGGCAAACTTCACGACACCCATGCTGATGGACAATAGAGGTATGACTGCTGAATCCTATACAAATGCACTTTATAAGCAATTACACGAGTGCATGGATTGTGCAATCCCTAACAGAACCAAGATGCTATCCTCCAAAAAAAGGAAGCCAATCTGGTGGTCCCCTGTCATAAACAAACTCTACAACAGAAGAAAGAAACTGTTGCAAAAAAGAGTAAAATCCCATGATTGGAGGAACTCTGTGGTCAGCCTCAGTAAGAAGCTGAGATCCCTCATAAAATCATCCAAAGCTAGTTACGAAAACTTAATCACCACTGATTCTAAAGACAACCACAAAGCATTCTATAGCTATGTCAAGAATCTCAATGGCAACACTCAGATCTGCTCTGAGTTACAGCACAATGGCACTAAATATACAGAACCAACTGATATTGTCAACATACTGGCAGATAGGTTCATTGCTAACTTTACCCCTCTCTCACCCCCTAAAGGGCCCATCTCTATACCGGAAGAATGCAAAGTTCCTGTAATCACGGCTGCACAGGTAAAAAAACACACTCTCCAAAGCCAAGAACACAATATCCATGGGACCTGACAACATCCCAGGCTGCATTCTACATGAACTACAGAATGAACTGGCACCCCACCTAAGTACCCTGTTCAATCATAGCCTCACCTAAGGCTTTGTGCCCACTGAATGGCACACAGCAACAGTTATCCCACTCCACAAAGGGGGAGCCGGCATGGACCCCGGAAACTACCGCTCCATTAGCCTGACGAGCCTGGTCTGCAAGGCTATAGAATGTATCATCATGGAACTTATAAACAATGACATTGGTAATCTCCAAACTCTAGACCCTACCCAGTCCAGGTTTGTAAAAGGCAGATCATGTCTCCTAAACCTGATAGACTTCTTTTAAGTGGTCACCAAAGCCATAGATAAGGGTAAGGTGGTCCACACAGCCTATCTAGATCTCGCCAAGGCTTTCAACACCATCCCCCACTCTGGAATTATAGATAAACTCACCAAACCAGGTATAAATCCCTATGTCACAAGATGGGTTGCCAAATGGCTCCCTTACAGAACCCACACTGTGAAAGTAGCAGACTCTAAATCAAACTTCAGACCAGTGACAAGTGGAGTACAACAGGGTTCAGTCCTAGGTCCTCTCCTGTTTGGTATCTACTTCTCTGAAGTACAGGCTAACACAGAAGGTCTTTGGCTAACAAAGTTCGTAGATGACTGCAAACTAGGAGCTATAATCTAAAATCCCAATGATGTGGACATCCTACAAAAGGGCCTCACTGAGACAGATGCCTGGTGTCAAAGCCATGGCCTCAATATCAATGCCAAAAAGTGCATTGTCATCCCTTTTGGCAAAAACTTTGTACTCATTAACTACCACATAGGCGGTAGTCTACTTAACACCGAAAGTGTGCTAAGAAACCTTGGGACACAGATGGATGGTAGTCTCTCCTTTGATAATCACATCGCCACAGTAGTCAGGAAATCCTTCTACGTGGCACACCTCATCACAAAAGGTTTCTCATCCAGGAAAAAAGAGGTTATTGTTCCCCTCTACTCATCCCTCATTAGACCCATTATAGAGTACAACATTCCTTTTGGTATGTACCTCACAAGACATCTACAACAACTGGAAAGGCTGCAGAAATACCTCACAAAGAGGATTACCAGCCTCAAACAGATGCCCTATGCAGACCGTCTCAAAAAACTCAAGCTTTACTCTGTCGCATATCGCCTACTCAGAGGTGATCTCTGCCTAACATACAAAGCTATGTCAAACCCAGAGCTGTTGGACATGCTCCACTTAAAGAAATCCCAATCCCTTTGAACTACATGCTCTAGGGACCTAAACCTTGTCACCACAATAAACAGAACATGCTGTCGGTATAGATTCCTGTCCCAGAGACTTCCCATACTCTGGAACAAACTGCCTGTCTATATCAAACAAAGATCCTCATTAGCACACTTCAAGAAAAATCTTGATGATTGGATGGGAGATAGGAAATTCACCCCAGGGATCACTTCTGTGGCTCTGCTTGACAGGGGCACAGGAAAATAATTTTCTTGGGTGGCAAAAGTCAGGGTACCATTTGGCTAGGCTTATATAGGCCCTAGGGCTAATGGCCTAATACCTACCTATGAACACTTTACACTGGAAAATGAAATCCATATATAAAATGTATATCTTTTTATGAGTGATTTGTCAAATATATATTCTTCATTTGGAGTGGAAAAATCAATGGCCTGAAATCTTCAGCTGACTATTTCAGTGATGCTGGTAGATTTCTTGCATGTAAATATATTTGCTGATTCGGCTAAATGAACTTTTTAAATGTGACTTTCAATCTTGCACTAGAAAGAATATAGATGTTGAGACACAAAAGAGTTGTATTTTGTGAAAGCTGTTTACATAATGGAAGCATGCATCTGAACCACATTTAAAAATGCAGGAAAGAAAGGAGTGGCAATATTGTGCTAGGTACAGAGACAGCTGAATAATGCTGTCTTATATAGTTTTGTATCTTAGAAATAATAGATATCACTCTCAAAGGGTACTTAATATACATGCATTGTTAGCTGTGATTTTATAGAATCAAGTGATTTTTAAGTCCTACATTTTTAATTAGTTGTAACATCTGATAAAGCATGTTTACATGAAAGCTTTTGCTAAATTACTTTAATTTGGTAGACTTTTGTTAAAGGATTTTTATTCGGTTTTAACAAGCTAATAAGCAATGATAAAAAATGTGCAATATAGAAATTTAAATAACAAAACATTGAAGAAAAAAACAATCAACAACTAAACTATTTACAACTTAGTTTGGTAGACTTGACTAATAAACTTGTATGTTGCCATGAACTCTCTGTGCATTTTGTCTCTCTCCAAAGGTCTGGTTCAGTTCAGAAATTACTGCTGGAGCTGAAAGTTGTAGTTTGATGTCCACTACACCAGAAATGGAGCACTTTAGTAATTCATACTAAAACATGTTCATGTTCTCAAAAAACTGAGGTAAAAAGAATAAAAATATTCTTTCTTAATTGCATAGGATGCTAGGATGTTATCTCTTGTTTATTTACGTCACATGATATGAAGTGTTTATCATTAAGAGCACTTGTGGCAAATTACTGTTTAAAATATTGGTCAAATTCATTCATCGGTAATTATCATTTATTGCTGAATAAATCAGCTAAAATAAGTAATTGCAATTGTAAACTAATAGGTTACATTTGTGATTACCAAAACTAAAGCAAAAAACACACTTGGAAATAAAATATACTGACTGCAGGGTTGCTCAAACTCATAGAATGGAGAAACAGCCTCAAATTATGTAATGGTCAATCTGCCGAAGTTCGACATTTGCATAAATTGACCAGCTATACTGTTTGTGATGAAATGTGTGTAGCAATGGATCATATAACATCAATGTGTGTATATGGTTTCACTTCATAATCTCGAAAGGCTGAAATCTCAAATTTCAATATTCCGAGACCATAAAGCTGAAAATGCAGAATGCTGAAAGTGTATGAGCAAATTGGAATATCTTGAATCCACATTAATGCATTTCCAGTTGGCTGGTATGGTGTTTGGAATTGAAGGTGAGTGAGTGTATGTTTGTGTGTGTTTTTGTACGTTGTGTGTGTGGGTAAGGGTAGGAAGGCGTAAGCATGAGTGTTGGATCTGTTGGTGTTTGTGTATGTGTGATGTGCATTTGAGCGAGTGTAGAATGCCGTGGTGTGATTTTTTTCCATTATGTGTGATGTCGGAGTTGGTATATATAAGTAGGGGGGTGTGGTGGGCGCAGTCCCACAGATTGGGGGTGCAGGAGGGCTTGCCCCCCTGTAGTGTAGGGTTGTGTTTGTGTGCTGTGGGTAGAATGGTGTGTGTGTGTTATGTGGTGTATGGTGTATGTATGTTCGTGACTGTGTGATTCGTGATTGGGGTTTCAAGATTGTGAATGGTTTGGCTTCATAGTTTCAAAATGCTGAAATTCGAGATTTCAGCATTTCAAGATTATGAAGTGAAACTGTGCGCATATATATATGTATATATATATATATATATATATATATATATATATATATATATAGTTCCATATCATACAATTGAGTGCCCATATGAGCAAAAGTTAGAATACTGAGACAAAAAAAAAGGTCAAGCAACATTGAAGAGAACAGGATGTGTAATGTACAGGATCACGGCACAACAGGGATAAGGATATTGCTCCTTTCCCAGCTGTGGTGAGATCTCAAATTTTGTATATATAATTAGCAGGGTGGGTTTTGTGTCTTAATGTGTATTATAATATTTTGGTTGTTCATGCTTTGTAGCTTGAGATTTTGACTTGCTCAAATAAGCTTTTGATTATATGACAGAAAGAATATATGTGCATACTTATCAAGCATTTATTTAATGTAGACATGCATGCATAATTAAAAAAGAGTGACAGTACAGATTTAGTGAAACAAAGACTAAAAAAAGTTTGCATAACATAATAAAGCTGTCTTTTCTGTGGCAGCAAAGTCCCCCCCCCTCCCTTCTAAGGCAGTTCAACAACTGTACCCTTTTGCTTACTGTCATTGACTCTGAGGTTGCCATATCACACAGGTCTACCACATTAGATCTGGCCATTTTGAACAATTATGAATTTTCTACAGTTCTGTTATTATTCTTCTTTAGGTATTATGGCTATGCTGTGGTGAGAAAGCACTCTGTTACAAGTTACACAAAATGAAAAATGGAATCATCAGATTGAAATAATAGTTATACACACATTATAACTGCTTTACATCAGAAAAATCACTTTGCATTAACAGTTGTACTGTGCATGGCGCAAGCTAGTACTGTGATTAAACAGTTACATGACATTCTCTGCATCATTCTTTGCTTTATTACCTTCTCATAATTACAGTTTTGACTGGCTTGGAAATGACAGCACAACTTATAACAACTAAAACTTGTTGAACAATCAACTTAAAGTTATCATTTTAGTTAAAAGTAATACAAATACCTCTGCATTGAACTCCTGCATCTTCTGTATGTCCACAGTTATGTTGCTTCCATCCACTGGAAGGACATTGTTTAAGTGAAGATTCAGATCCTAAGCAGGCTACATCATCCAGAACTATTGGCAAAGTCCCTGATCCATAGTGAGCACTAGATGGTGCTGAAATAGCTGTACCACATCCCACTTCTCTACAGACAACCTCAGCATCGTCCATTCCCCAGCTGTCATCGCAAACTGTGCCCCATTCACCATTATTATAGACTTCCACTCTTCCAGCACATGGATTTGAGCCATTTACTAGTCGTATGTCAGCTGAAAGGCAAAAAGAGTATAAAAGTAGTTAGAAAAAGTATGTGTATATTTTCTTTTTCATTAATGCATTTATAAGTCAAACAGCTGTTAATATGGCCAAGCAGGATCATTATTTTATAAACAGTTCTAAAGGTTTTCTCAAGTAAAACAATATAAAGGGTCTGTCAGTTTAATTATGTTGCAGATGTATGTTTTACAATAGCTGTACTGTCTGTCCAAATGACGTCATTATTTTTTGTAATATGCATTTTGTTGCTCAACTACAAATGCCATGATTCTGACCTTCATACTCCACGGCCCAGTTACTCTACAGTTTACCCCTACCGTTCCTAGGTGTGTCAAATATGGATTGTTCATATTTGCATTAATAATTTAACCATGTTAAAACCATGTTACCCAGGATATTTTGTTTTTGAGATATATATGTGATGCAAAACACAACTGATGATTGATATTTGACCTCTTTTCAATGAAGTTTTCTAGAACTCTAAGGTGATAACTTAGTTTTTAAAGGCTTAAGCCACGCCCACTAGGGGTTAAAGGTGCACACTCAAAAGAGCTGCTCCGGAGTGAATAATTAATCAGTAGTAGAGTTCAAGCGTTAATTCTCCTCCCTTGTCCAGGTTAGTGTCTCTCCCCCAGCTATCACATTAACAAATGCTATCCTGTCTATACTGAATAATATCAAGTTGGAAAATATTCACAGATATCATTACTTCCCATAGCCTGGCAAAATATATAGAACCTCTTAATCATAGTGCTGGTGATGAAAAGATTTAATAGAAAGCATATATAGAGAGCATATTTTAAGAATGTCCACTATTGTAACATTATTGGAACCATGGAGAAGAACCTCTGAACAGACAATAGGGGCTTGATCCCATTTAACATATTTATACCCTATCCAGTTTCAGTATCTGTGTGCACTCTATTCTTTTGTGCATTTAAGAAAAATGGAATAGAAACTTTTCACCAACATTACGGGACTGGCTTGTCATTTTTTTAGGTCTTGCACCATAAAGTTTTTTTTTGCTGCACATATAACATCAACAAACCTGACTAGATATATTACATCCTTGCATCCATCTGAAATACCTGCTAAAAAGCGAGGGTATATAATGGAACAGCAATAGCCATGTCAGTAAATAGACTGCAGTAATAGGAATATAACCCATTTATCAAACTCTGTACTTAAAAGTAAAATTCTTAAGTTACATATGTAATTTGTCACTCTTAATAAGCATGCACAGTTTTCTCCCACCCACTTTCCCTTTCCATGTTACACTATTGTTTTTGTCCAATATACCAGTGCTGCACCATTTTATTAACTGATGCTTTATGCAGAATTTATCATTTTGTAAATGGAAACTCCTTAATAAATTATTAAAATAAAATGTCAGTTCTGAAACATGTTGGTTTTATAAATAGACATCTGAGAATGAGTGTTTATATAGTCTCATACTATAAAATCTGAACATGTCTGGGTGTCTAGAAGGATTAAAACAGTTAAACATAGAAACAAGTACAGTACCCCATAAGATATGAGGCTTATTTATTATACCCCATGTATTAGTGCAGAGGGTAGATTACAGTTTGAGACACTGACTGGACACTTAAGTTGTGAAGTTGATCTGGACCACAGATGTAGGAGAAGAGGTAGATAAAGATGGATAAAACAAGTCAATGAATGGCATTTTTATCTCTTTCAGTCCCTGTCCTCAGAAGAAGAAAGAATGCATGCTACACCAGGGATGGCCTGCATCTGCCCCCTCTACGTTTTTGAAGATTGGCAAACACATTGTCCTCCCTCATAGGGCTTTTCTTAGAGATTATTAGCCAGATAAACCTACCGACATAATGAAACATACAAAGAAAAATATAAAGATGTTACTGACCAATGCTAGGAGCCTAAACAAAGAACTCCAATCCCTACAAGTCCTCATCTTGGACAGTGTAGACTATAGTGTATTAAAGTGGTGGAGAGTACTTCGGCTGTCCAGGGCTATAACACCTTGAACACCATTAGACCGACTACCATTCAGGAGGGGGGATAAAAGGCAGAGGTGTCCCAATATATATTCATAACAGATTCATGTCTAAGCTGGTGAAGCAGAATGATGAACTAGAGCTTCTTCATGTCCAAATTACCACCAGAAAGGACCATAAATTAGATAACTATACAGCCCCCTTCATGACCCAAGAATGCCATAATGTCAGTCTAAAGGAAATGGAATCTCTCAATATTAAACCTAGGATCATTTTCCTAGGTGATTTTAAATACTCAACTATTGACAGTGAAAACTACACCACCACTAGTGCACAAGCATACAGATTCCTGGACTTTGTTTATGTAAAGGCCCTGGAACAATTAGTTACAGTAAAAACTCCAGCAGGAAAAACATCTTGGTTCATAGGTTCATAGGTGTTTACTAGGCTAACAATCACAAGGGCTTTTTTAAGCTTAGCCATGCATCCCAAATCTCTACCAAGTTCTGATACCCTTGATAAGTGTAAGCAGCGATTTGGAAGATGAAACATTTATGAACAGGGGCCTGGGAGATGAACCGTTTACAGGGTGCATGTGTCAATTAGAGACATAGATGTCAAATCAGGGATGAATTTCCAGTTCCCCATCCAATTATCCAAGTTGCACTTTTTTATTGGGTTAGGGAGGAATTCTTCTTCTCATGGATGGGGAGCCTGTTCCATAGACAGAGTATTCTCTGGGATACATACTAGTCTCTTCAGCATGTCCTATTTATATCACAGTCAAGGTTTAAGTCTTTAGAACAGATAATTCTGGTGCTGTTTGTTTTGTAGATATGCAGGATGTCCATCAGAATGTGGTCTGGCAATTCCCTGTATGCCAGGCATAGATCTCCTATTAAAAACCTGTAAGAGACAGAATACAGGGATAGAGCCTTGATAACGTCTGCATAGAACATTTTACTTACACCCTGTATTCTTTCAGTGAGGAACCTCTGTGGATGTTCCAATTGTTGGATATGCCTGGTTAGGTACATACCAAAGGGGGCATTGTACTCAATGATAAGTTTGATGAATGCCGAATACAGTGGAGTATGACTTCCTTGGACTTAGATGCCATGCCTTTGTTTATAAGTTGCACAACATAGAATGATTTCTTCACTACTGTAGACACGTGATGGCCAAAGGCTAGATTACTATCTATGTGTGTCCCTAAGTCCCTGACTACTGGGTCAATGCTAAAGGGTGTGTTGTCAATAAGATAGTTACCATGGATGGATGATTTCCAAAAGGATACTGTTATGCATTTCTTGACATTTATTTTTAGTCTATGGCTCCGACACCAATTGTTTGTCTATGTCAGCCAATTCTGGAGAATATTTGTGTCGCTGTGGGATTCAATGATAGCTCGTAATTTGCAATCATCTGCAAATTTAGTCAGCCAAAGACCACTAACACTGGCCTTGACTTCAGAGAAGTAAATGCCAAAAAGGAGCTGTCCAAGGACTGATCCCTTAGGGACACCACTTGTGACTGGCCTCTTTGTAGAGGCAACAATGAATCATGGAAATTTGTTTTACAAAGTTTGCTGGGGTTATTGAGTTGATTTTTGTTTTGAAGGAGACATCTTTGTAGTTCATATTCAACAATGAGGACATGACACTTCCATATTGGTGAGTCCAGTATGTTTAAACCTCTGGTGGGTGTGCATACTATCTGGTCAATGGTATTTGTGTTAATAAAGTCCACATTATGTCTGTGAGTCTGATGTGATGTATGTTTCCCACTCTATAGAGGGGCAGTTAAAGTCTTCTATGAATTATGTATTTGGTTTCATGGTGACCGTTTTCGGTCGGACTACCTATCAGCTATCAGATTCTTGGGACATAGAGGGTGCCCTGTAACTTGCAAGAATATGGTATTGGACCATGCCTATGGTGATTTACACAAGGATAAACTCCAGGGCATCATCTAGTTTAACCAACCTAGAGGTATACTTGTTGCCAATGTAGATTGAGACTCTTTCCCCATTTGTTTCTGTCTGTGCAGCTGATGGTCTAAATGTGTGGAAGGCACTGAAGCCTTGCACTGCCAGAGTAATTTCTGTGGATTTAAACCATGTCTTGGTAATGGCATAGATTTCTATACCTCTGCTACTATGAGCCACAGTGGTGCGTCATCGTCTTCAGTAGTGACTTGTATTTTGGCCATGCTTAACATTTCATTCACTCCATGATACTGACATTGTAGGCAAGTGCAGTTTGGATAACGATACCATGTGAGACCTGCATAACCCCATGGGGATTAAAGGAGGACCTAACCCACTGGATATTAAGGTATGTCTGGCTTTTCATATACTAGCTGCATGGACCTTTAATTGACTTACTTGGGACAGAGATGAGGTACCTCAGACCTCTGCCTTAGGAATACTCTATCAGTTTTTCAGTGTAATGCTGTTACATGTGGGAAACATGTGTGATTCTAATGCACTGCAGAGAAGAAGAGGAATGCCATATATGATGTAGGTATTTTCTCCTGAGATATTGAGGTCCACAGACCTCACCCATATAGAAATAAAGTACCTTTGTGGGAAGCTGAGAAGGTGGTATATAAAGCACAAAGGGCATCATTCCTTCAACTGCCAGGTGGTCTTTAATGCACAGGGTATCATCAACAATGTGTCTGCAGGCCACACTGGGAGTTATCACTACTCCATGACATGGCATACCTGTGACCTCATATGGTTTGTGAGGGGTAACTTCCCCAGTGGCTTCTCATTGACAATACAGGATATGCCTGGAACCCTTGCTAATGACAATTACCAGGAATAGACAAAATGAAGAAGGTCAGGGATACAGCCAGACCATATTACAAACAAGGTACATTGCAGAGTGTGTGTTTGAGCTGCTGAATATATGCTTTCACTGTCAGGATTCATCCAGTGGTGCACTGCAGTATGATCCTGGTATGCATGCAAATATACTTTCATTATGTGCAATGTTGCACCATGTGCGACACTGTGGACATGCGTTTACTTCATCTGCAGCCCCATGGGATTAAGTGATGGAGTATCAATCCAATCCCAGTGGATACCAAGGTACATTATACTTAGGAGGAAGTTACAGCAGGGGGTGGGAGAAAGCTGCAGAAGGAACAGACTTCAGTATATCAGCAGTGGAGGCTGAGCAACAGGAGGAGATGGTGGAGGAGCAAGCAGCATGGCATAAACATGCTAGTTGGAGGTGGAAACAGTATAAAATAGCACTGGTTAAGAGAGAAAGAGATCAGTTTGAACATCGCTTCAGCCCATAGTGAAACAGATATAGTACAGTAAAAGTGATGCTTGAAAACCCAATATCAGGCTACAGTTATACATGCATGGGCTGGCCACACTGTGCATCAGACATAGGAGAGCCAATTAACAATGTACTAAGGACAGGGCACAGGTATCATCATTTGCACAGATGGATAAGGGAGAGCAGTGGTACTTGTCTTTCACAGGGAGTTTTGTTAGAGCACTGAATAAAATGTGCTTTTTGGGGAAGTATTCAAAATGTTATGAGGGGATTAATGTTGAGAAGCCCAGGGTCAGTGGATGTGAGAGATGTAACTGAGGCTGTGGTGGTGGTGGTGGTGGTGCTGGTGTGTGTGTGTGTGTGTGTGTGTGTGTGTGTGTGTGTGTGTGTGTGTGTACTCCACTATGGCCTAATGAGCAGGTCAAGGGCATTCATTACAGAGGGTTCAGCTTCCCATGAATTTCCCCTCCCATTGGAGCCAGCTGTACTTGAAATTGCACTTCCTGTCCCATCTCCTTGGCTAGATGTCAGTGTGCTAATTGACTGTGACTGGCATCTGCCAGCATTATAATGAGGAATACTGCTACAGGGATTGCCTATCCTGGGTGTCCACACATCCACCAAGGTTGTTTCAGTGGATGAGTTAGAACCATGCTAGTAGGATCTTGCTCATCCACGGTAAAGTCGATTAATGTCCTAGGATGTTGCTGATGACTGGCCCCTCACCCCTGACAGATGTCCCAGAGTAGACACTGCACATTCCAGTATATATGCTTCATTCTATCCAATGTGTAAGATTAGGCTTGATATAAATCCTACATAGATAGCAGTATTATCTTTGAGCACGCCTAAAAATGCAGCTATATTAAAGCAGACCTATGTTTACATTTTATATTTAACACTTTATGTATAGCTTAACTGTGCAATTTCACTAGAAAGGACTATTTTAGTGAAAGATAAAAATGAGCTCAGTGAAATAACTTTCAGGCCAAAGTACTGATAATGATGGGCTATGCTAACAGAGTGTATGGAACAGGCAATACAGAAACATAACTTGTTTAAACTGTACAAGGCTTGAGAACAAAGGTTAAAGAGGCATGCAGAAATTTACAAGCTTGTTAGTATAATCATGAGAGATACTTTCTTGTTAGAAGTCAGTTCAGTTTGGATAACACAGAAGTCAATTCAGTTCAGTTCATTACTGATATTTAAGAAACTGAGTACAGAAATTCAGTGCAGTTTGGGCATTAAGAAGATTGACTACAGGAGTCAGTTAGAAATTCAGCAGCTCAAATATGCATCAATGAGTTGAGTCAGAAGTCAAAATGTCCAAATACTATAGAAAACAGTGCAGTTAGTCTTGATTCTGCCATTAGAGAGGAAAGGAATAATGCTGAGTTCAGAGATGCAACGGACATTCTTCAGAATTACAGACATCTTGAGTATTCAGTCTGGTTCGGTTTAGCAGCACTGATATTTGAGACAGTGTAAGACTTGTTTGGATCTTGTTAAATCACTGCATCTACCTCCACTATTTGCAATTACTATATAATAAACCACCTTTATCAAACTCACAGTGAGTAAAGACTTTTATTCTGAAAGGTACAAGAAGATTTGTCACATAAGCTGAGATATCTGGCATTTGTCCAGTATGGCACTGGTCATTAAAAGATAAAGACATAAAATTCAGTTCTTACAATGGCAACCAATGTGAGTGGGGCAGGACAATACTGATGGTTAAAGTGAGTCCAAAAGCCCCATGGTAACCCTACAAATCTACAGCTGTTCACCAGTAGGCAGACTGTGTACTTTACAGAGCAGCAGTGTTCCTTAAGAACACAACTTCAGTAACAAATCTGCAGTAAAGTATTGAAAATTACAGAATCTCCAGGAAAGAAGACAGCACTGAGAGCTACCAGTATAAAGGACTTTATCCAGTTCACAGAAACAGTATCAGAAAACTTCACAATCTCCAAGCACATGAAAGACCTTCAGGTTTCCGGTGTGATGTTGAAGAGGCAAGGGAATCCTAACAAAAGGGAGTATGAAGAAGCTGAGAGATGACTGGCCACCTTCCCAACTCCCCTTCAATTTTCCTTATGTGTGTTATTTTTATTGCAATGCATTTTCTAGCTAAATCAAACAGCAGATCTCAGAAAAGTCTAAAGACTTCTACACTAAATGCATCAGTAAATGTAAATAGTATAGCTATGTCAGACAGTAAATGTAAAAACAGTTTAAAAGATTTCTAAGGTACAAGCACCAGTAAATGTGTAGCCTAACATTAAAAAATGTGCAAAGCAATCTAAAAAATGTGTTCCAGAAATGTTCATTTAAATTAAAATGTTATCAGTTCAGGAATGTTAAATCTTTATAGACACAAAAGGGATAAAACACAGAAGCAAACTGTAACGAGTGAGGTGACGGAGGAAATTCATCATGATTCACAATATGAAACAGTGTTTACAGAAACAACCATATTTTTAGATTCTGATAGTATGATTTCAATTTTAAATAATGTGCAAATTGTAACAAATTCTAGTTTACAATCTTTAGAAATAAGTGTGAATTCTACAGTATATGAAATTTAAAATGCAGAGTTAAGCCATAGTATTACATATACAGAACACCCTGGCATAAACACAACTAGTGTACATGACATGTAAATTTCAGATCAGAATGTAGACAGACATTTTCAGTGTCTCAAGTTAACTTTAACAATATGAATTCAGATACAATTACTCAGAATGTAATTAATTCTAGTTTTCAGAAGGTGGTGCAAATATTGCACTAGGAAGGAATCAGCATGCAGAGATTAATGCCAGTCCTGCAGTAACAGATACAGTAAAACCAGTATAAACAGTACACAGATTTCAGGCAAAGTAAAGAAGAAATGCATACCATAGCTCAAGTCAGTGTTGGTACTAATTCTATAGAAAAGGATTTCCAGAATATCTAAAATGGGCATGGCAGTCCAGCACAGACTACATGATATATCTGCCATCGTTTAAGGTAGAGAGGAATGAAAAAAAACATATATTTCATTGTTTACAGGAAAGGAATTATAGAATAATGTACTGTGTAATACATACACTTCAGTTTCAGTTGCAAAAAAAAAAACTCTACCAGAGGGGATAAGTACAGTTATGATGTCAGGATTTCAAGGATCAAAGGTTACAAGAGTGAGTAGTTCTCAGTGTGACAGTACCATACTACGTATAGACATGTTGACAGAGGTAAATGATGCTTTAGACTTCTGTAACAAGATTTTAAGGAGATGTAAAAATCCATCAGAATGCACAGTTGTGCAAACAGAAGACACTTGTAAAAAATAGTGCATAGTAGATTGTGCAACTAATGTACAGAATTTAAAAAAAATCAGTTAATAAACGCATACACAGATTCAAGGACTAAAGACAAAATAAATTCAGGTTCAGTTGCTACAGCTGAAGTACAGACAGGAAAGTTACCACATTTTCTGAAACAGTATTGTATTCTTAAAGAAGCAATGACAGACTGGAAATGAATAAACAAATCAAGTCTATTGAAGTCACTTTTATAGCCAGTAAGGATAAAGATGATAGCTACAGGCTAGTACTAGATTTAAAATGAGTAAATACATACACCATTCTGGTAGCACATAATGTGTATAGTACAGCAGAAATGACAATCAAGTTAAATCCATGAAATAAATGGTTTACAGTTACAGACCTATCAGATGACATTTTGCTATTGATTTCTTTCAGTAGATACTGTCAAGACCAATAAAGTGCTGCATGCATAAATGATCCATAAATGACAGCTTGATATGGATAGAGACAGAAGAACATTTACACATATTTGATGATGTTTTGCTAGTTTTACAGAGTGTAAAATCTAAGTCTATGTTACAGTTTTAAATGTTACATTATAGTCAAAGGTTCAATTTCCATGCATGGAAAGAGTGCAACATAAATATGTAATGTACTGTATGAGAAAACTTCATATGCATGTAAAGGAGATACAAGTGAATCTCCAGAGACAGAACACTTCAGTTCTAGTTGTAAATGTCTATGATTCAGCAGAATATTGCAGTTTATTAGAGTAGAGTGAGGTGTTTTATGGTTATTTGGACAAGTGAAAAGTTTTTGTACACGAAAATATAGGTGAAGGTTGGGGGAAGGAGCTCCACTAGTACGATAAGTCGTACATAATGCTTTGGAATACAAGGGAAGTGCAAGTCAATTAAGTCAACAGTTTTAGGTACAAGGTTTGAAGTACATAATAGCCAGTCCAAAGAGGCTTGACAAAAAGAGTATTTAGGTACTAGCCATCTACTTGGAAGGGAATACCTAATATTGACTACCAATGGATTGTTATAGATTTTGTTTTAAAAGTTAGTACTAATTGGAGAAAATAGGCTGTCAGTCTGATTGGCTAAATTAAAGGAGAAAGTATTTATATTGATTCTAAGGTTTGTGTAAATTGTCTGAAGAAGTTCGGGTAAAACCGGAACGAAAAGCGCTTAACATACTTGAGTGTTCTTTTTAAAACTGATTCGATATTAATTTAAGGAACAGTGTGTTGTTTTTACCTATTAAACGAGTGGAAGTTTTCCATCCTTGGTTCGTTAGTTGGTGACTGTTTTTCCAGAGTACACCAGAAGCACAGGCTAAAGTAACTAAGTTGTCAGATTACTGGCCAGATCAGCTAACTGAATTAAAGACAGTACTGTAAACTATAAAACAGTATGGTAAAGATCAGATACATATTATGAGTGACAGTTTTTATGCAGTAACAGGTTTTAATATTTATCAGAAGATTTGGATTACATGGAAAATTGTAGACAGTGATGACAAAACCTTGCAGCTTTCAAAAGAACTGAAATAGTTATTAAATGAGATCAGCTGAAAAAAAAAAACAGATACATATAAGATAGTCAGCAGAGAACTGCAAACAGAAGACATTCTTTTGTATAAGTTACAGCCTGAGGGTCACAGAGCAACAGTAAAAAAAAAATTACAAAAAAAAACAGTTAAGATTAATTTTGTAAAGGTGCAGAAATGTTTGTTTTTTTTTTTTTTGTCCTAGCATCTGGAAGCTTCTATGACTAGAGCAGTATTCCAAGGCTCTCCCTTGCTTGTATCTTGTATTGATACCACCAAACCAATTATTCATGTGCCTGAATAGCTTTAAGCTAATTGAACCAGCAGATAAAGCTCCAAGACTAACATAGATCTTAAAGAGATTTTTATTTTTTTAAAAAGCTGCAAAAGATTATCCTATACAATGAAAAAACTACACTGTGACTTTTGTTTCTTCTAAAAGTGAGATTGTCTTTTATCGGGTGATCTTTTCAAAAGTTAGGTAAGTATATTAGTTATATTGAGGAATTAAGATTGCAAGCTTACATTAATGCAGCTGATGTCCGTTACCATAAGGGTGTCTGTAAGAATGCCTCCTAACAAGCTACAACAGTTCACATAGATAAACCAATCTATAAAAGTTACAAGAAAAAAAATGGCCAGGCTAGGGTTTTTGCTGTATGAATTATTAAAAACTCTTGTGTTAGAGGACTATGGGATATATGCAAATGAACTCATTAAGGACATTCCATTCTATATTTAAGATGTGCAGGTCTTATATACACTAGCCTGTTATTAGACCCCCGAGGGTGTTAAATGTTGAACAGGACATCATGGTCAGAAAATTCATGTTTGTATTAAAAAAAATAAATAAAATTAAAGAAATAAAAATGAGCTTTCTTCAACTGTAAGAGTCCATGTGCTTTTGCAGATCACTTTGTCAGATCTAACTTCTAACTACAGTAAGACATTTCTTTGGGAGTGATAAACATGATTTCAAAGAATAATCAGTAAAAACAGTCCCTTTTACTCTCAGTAATAGGTGTGATGGTGAAGCTTCCTTAGGTTTAGCATGCTGGTTATGAATATGTGAGAGTTCAGTCCAGGGGCTTTGCTGGCATTGACACTAATCTGTCATCCGGGGTGTTATAACATGGTAGTGTATGTATGTCTTTTGAGCATTTTGAAAAATAAAAATCTCTTAAAATCTATGTTAAGCTCGGAGCTTGACCTGCTGGTTCAATTACCTTAAAGCTATTCAGATGCATGTCTAAAAAGGTGCAGAAATGTAAAGATTTCTGTAGAACTAGTACAGTGTCAGATCATAGGTTCATAGGTTCATAGGTTGGTACTAGGCTATCAGCCCTAGGGCCTATACAAGCCTAGCCATAACAATTCCCTGGCTATTTCTTCCCACATTATTTACTTTCCTGGACCCCTGTCTAGCAGGGCGACTGACGTGATCCCTGGGGCGAATTTCCTTTCTCCCATCCAATCATCAAGGTTCCTCTTGAAGAGGTCCAAAGAGGCACTCTGCTTGACATGTATGGGCAATCTATTCCAGAGTCTGGGGAGTCTCTGGGTCAGGAACCTATCCCTCCAGCATGTTTTGTTTATTGTGATGACAAGGTTTAGATCCCTGGAGCGTGTAGCTCTGAGGGATTGGGATTTCTTTAAGTGTAGCATGTCCAACAGCTTTGGGTTTGACATGGCCTTGTATGTTAAGCAGAGATCGCCTCTGAGTAGACGATATGTGACAGAGTATAGCTGGAGTTTTTTAAGGCGGTCAGCGTAGGGCATCTGCTTTAGGCCTGTGATTCTTTTAGTGAGGTATTTCTGAGGCCTTTCCAGTTGTTGCAGATGTCTTGAGAGGTACATACCAAATGGGGCGTTGTATTCTATAATGGGTCTAATGAGGGATGAGTACAGTGGGACAATGACCTCCTTTTTTCTGGATGAAAAGCCCTTCGTGATGAGGTGTGCCACATAGAAGGATTTCCTGACTGTTGTGGCGATGTGGTTATCGAAGGTAAGACCACTGTCCACCTGTGTCCCTAAGTCTCTTATCACACTTTCTGTGTTTAGTGTACTGCCACCTATATGGTAATTCATGGATACATGTTTTTTCCCAAAGGGGATAACAATACATTTCTTGGCATTGAGCTTGAGCCCATGGCTCTTTCACCAAGCATCTGTTTCTGTAAGGCCCTTTTGTAGAGTATCCACATCATTTGGGGATTCAATAATGGCTCCCAGTTTGCAGTCATCTGCAAACTTTGTTAGCCAGAGTCCCTTAGTGTTGACCTGTACTTCAGAGAAGTAGATGCCAAACAAGAGCGGCCCCATGACTGAACCCTGAGGTACTCCACTTGTCACTTGTCTGGAGCTGGATTTGGAGTCGGCTACTTTTACAGTGTGGGTTCTATCAGTAAGCCATTTAGCAACCCATTGGGTGACATAGGGATTAATGCCCAACTTAGTAACTTTATCTATGATTCCAGAGTGGGGGATGGTGTCAAAGGCCTTGGCAAGGTCTAGATAGGCTGTGTGGACCACCTTACCCTTGTCCATGGCTCTGGAGACTGATTCAAAGAAGTCAATCAGGTTCAGGAGACAAGATCGCGCCTTCACAACCCCAAACTGGGTGGGGTCCAGTGTTTGAAGGTTGCCAATGTCTTTGTTTATAAGTTCCATGATAATACGCTCCATGGCCTTGCAGATAAGGCTTGTTAGACTGATGGGACCGTAGTTTCCGGGATCCAAGGTGGATCCCCCCTTGTGGATTGGGATAACTGTAGCTCTGCGCCACTCAGTGGGCACGAAACCTGAGGTGAGGCTATGATTAAACATGACACTTAGGTGAGGTGCCAGTTCATATTGTAGTTCATGTAGTACACAGCCGGGATGTCATCTGGTCCCATGGATGCTGTATTCTTGGCTTTAGAGAGTGCGTTTTGTACCTGTGTGGCCGTTATTACTGGAATTTGGCAATCTTCCGGTATTGAGATGTGGCATTTAGGGGTGAGAGGGGTGAAGTTGGCACTGAATCGATCTGCCAGGATATTGGCAATATCCTTTGGATCAGTATATTTAATGCCATTCTGTTTTAGCTCAGCGCAGATCTGAGCATTGCCATTTAGATTCTTGACATAGTTATAGAATGCTTTGTGGTTGCCTTTGGAATCTTTGGCAATTTTATTTTTGTAACTAGCTTTGGAGGATTTTATGAGGCATCTTAGTTTCTTACTGAGGCCAGTAAGGGAGTTTTTTGCATCCTGGGATTTTCCTCTTTTCTGCAAAAGTTTCTTCCTTTTGTTGTAAAGTTTGTTTATGGCAGGGGACCACCAGATTGGCTTCCTTTTTATTTTTAGTTTCATTTGAAATTATGACAAGGAGAAAAATGACACTGAGTTTTTAGTTTGATTCAGTGACAAAGTCTTTCTAGTTTACTATAGAACATTGTTAATTTGGTTACAGATCTACAATCATTTATTTTTTTAGTAACATGGGCTTATTTCAGGCAGTAAATATATATAAAGTCAGGGCAATAAGTATAATTGTTAAAGCTGCAAATGTTATTTTAAGAACATGATACTGCTTTTCTGTATTTTGTACACATATTATAATGGAAGGGCAAGTTCATTAAAGCAATGTTTTTGATGCAATTCCATTTGGAAGTTTGTTAATCGTTCAAGATATTCTGCCCACAGCCTTGTCACAGAGATATGAGGAGAAATCCGAGGTCAAATCTTCTGTAATAGAGATGAATATGGACAACAGAGGACACTAGGGTAGCTTCTCCAGTACCTAAGCAGTGACTGGGACAATGCAGAGTAAGGTTTAAACTTGGCTAGAACTGTGGTGCACAAGTCATGTATCAAGACGAACAGAAAAGCCAGAAGTGAAGATTATTGTTTTTTAATGTTTCTACTACCACAGGCATGGACTCACTAGTGCTTTCTCACATCCACCAAGTACGTTGCAGTGTATGTGTTATAACTGTGCAAGCAGGATCTTGCTCATCAATGGCAAAGTTGACCACTATCTGAGTACATACAGAATGGCCATGAGGACAGCCCCTCACACCTGAAAGGTGACCCAGAGTAGACAATGCACATTTCAATGTATATGGCTCCATCTTTTCAATGAACCATTAGTTCACGACTATAGTATGAAAATACACAGCCTGACAAGGCTCTGGTGGAAATTGCATATGATTCCATGATGGCACTGCATATACTTTGGGTAGAAGCTACTGACACACCAACTTCAGGGCGAGGGTGGTAACCATAACATGACACATTTTAAACATGCTGTGAGATTCCCAGGTATAGCTGTTGGCAAATTTTTAGTAAATGTTCCATGTGTTACTTATTTGTTCTATGTGAGAGGTGGGTATTCCACAGTCTATAGACAGAAGGTTGTGACCAGTATTCATGCCATCTGTAACCTTCTGAAGATTAAGTTGATGTTGAGAATTTATTCTCAGCAGCAAAGAGAAGATGGAAGAATGCCATGTTTTGGGAATTCCAAGATGGCTGCCGACTAGTTTAGTCGCTATTCACTGAGCTCCTCACAGTTATTTAATATCCAATTTTTTTTACAACTCTGGAGTGATATTTTTCCTCAGTTTTTTATACAAAATACTTCTCTAAGAGTTTTTCTACGCATTTGGATTATTTTCTTTTTTGGAAATCTCAACTTTTGGAGTATTTTACCTCAGAACAGTTTTTGTGGCTTCAACTG
Organism: Protopterus annectens; assembly: GCF_019279795.1. NCBI lineage: Eukaryota > Metazoa > Chordata > Ceratodontiformes > Protopteridae > Protopterus > Protopterus annectens. Next base: position 1,428,670,355 of record NC_056726.1, read on the forward strand.
TATTGGATACATCCAGCTTAAGGCTCCTCCCAGAATCTGCTATCCGGATTTCACACCTCCACTCTGGGCATGGCTGCTAAATCTGATTCCATGGAGACACAGGCAACAAAGGCCAAATTCTCTTCAATGCTCTCACCTGACAAGGATACCAGTTCAAAAAGACTAAGAACCTCCAAACAACCTTCAGAAAGTACTAAAGTAAGTAATAAAGAAACAATTGACTCTAATTTTAATTTAGATGAACTAAAATTAGCATTACAGCCAATCCAAAATGCTATACAAAATTTCTCTGAACAATTTACTGACTTTGGTAGGACTCTAAAGCAAATAAGTGAAAGAATGGATATTATTGAAAGTAAAAATATTGCTTTAGAAATAAGAGCTGACACAATGGAAAGAGACATTAAAGCTAAAGATAAAACTATTACAGAAATTCAGGCTAAATTGCTGGACTTAGACGCTAGAAGCCGTAGAAATAACGTTATTACTAGAGGTTTGCCTGAATCCTATGAAAATCAAAACTTGTTAACAGTGACGAAACAGATTTTTGAGGCATTATTAAACTGTGAGGCAACATCAAAAACTGTAATTATAGAGAGAGCACATAGAGCATTGCATGCCAGTCAAGATTCTAGCTCTCCTCGGATCATATATACTAAGCTACTGAAGTTTCAAGATACTTTTCAGATTTTAGAAACAGCTAAAACCAAAAAACAGTTTGTCTGGAAAAACCATAGACTGTCATTTTCGCAGGATCTTCCTCCACAAATAAAAATGAAAAGGCAAAAGCTTTCACCTTATTGCGCAGATCTTATTAAAAGAGGAATAAGGTTTCGAATGAGTTATCCCAATACCATGTCTTTTACTTATAATGACAGAAGATTTACCCTTACAGATCCTAAAGAAGCAAAAGAAATATTTTTAAAAATATTCAACAAGCTTCCTGAATCTGTGTCTTAGTACTGCACTCTTTATCAAGCTTGAAATAGGTTAATGTTTCTTCAAATAAGTCATTTTGTCTCTAAAGAAAAAGTTATTTAAACTCTTAATTGACTGATAAATGTCTTTTTATAAACAGTTAATTAAGCTAATTTTTATTGTATGTTCAAGTTTCTTTTATTACCATTAACAGTCATCATTAGTTTTAATGTTATAATACTCTCATTGCTGACAGTCAGTTGCTGTCATTGTGTTCCGTTATAAAAGCATATAGGGCACTATGTAAATATTCTGATTTTGCTGATAAAACTTTCAAGTCATTTTGGAGGGAATCCTTTTACTTCTCGAGACCTCAAAAAGTGGCAGTTTGCTCACTTTCGCAGCAAAGGACTCTCCGATATACCCACGCTCTTTCTCATGAATTTGCGGAGCTTCAGAGTGACGTCATCATTTGTGTATGCAACTGGAGTGCATACGAACATCTGGTAAGATGAAAATCGACGAGTTGCAGTTCAAGCTACTTTCGCGATGTATCCTGTTGCTCTAGTGAAGACTTACTGATGTGTACAGGATTCCTTCATGTTTAACTTGTTGTAGCAAGATAATCGGGTTTGCTGGAAGCTACATACGCTTTGGATCTTTGTAAGAAGCTGCACAGATATCGTCGCTAAGATGGATATATCCTTACTTCACACAATTAGTATGACTCTCCAATGAATGTTTGGTAAAGATTTCTTTGATATTTGTTCTACATAGGGTAAGAGTCAAATAACATAAATGTGTTGTGTAGAGGATGTGTCTTTTTTACAAGGGGACCGTTGTATCTGGTATTATATGCATCTGTGAAATACATTTCAAGATATATGCTCACATTAATATTTCTGCTCAAAAAGTTGATTACATATTCATTTTATAAAGCGTTGGTTTTTCATTGTTTAATTTAGACATGGTTAACTTTTGTCAATATAGTTTACTTCTTAGCTTTAGTATCAAGCCCTTATATTAAAGTTTTATTTGAATTTTTTTTTTTTAATGACAAATGTTCTGTATTTGTTGAACAAATAATCATATGCTTTGGCATGTGGAAGTATTTTTAGATGGTGATTTTTTATGTAATTTTTTATGTAATGATATATAGTAAAGTTAACTGAAAAAAGTCATTTTATGTTAGTAATGTCATGTCAAAGTTTGCAAGTTAAATGACAACAGTATATACCTGATTTATAGTTGGCTGTCCAAATTTGGGGTAATATACATACAGTTTTTATAAATTGTGATGGTTATTGTTTTATTCTGTAATATTGTCGCTTGGTACTCCTATAGTTTCTCATTTTACATGTACTTAGGAATTTATTTTTCCTATGACATAGATAGGGGTAGTTTTTCATATCAAAGGCTGGTTAAATTGATCAGATATCTATTTTGAATGGATTGGCAATTGTTTGATTTGTTATGGCTGATATCCTGGCTATATATACTGTGAGGTATTAACCCTAATCTTTTGTGGTAGATCTTTCATGTCAGATCACTTTTGTTGTTTGATCCTGTGTTTTATTATTATTTTTGAAGGTGTATTATTTCCATTTTATTGAAATTTAAGTGTTGCGTTAAGTATATTTATACTAGATTTCTTATAGAGAAAATCTAGTTTGTTTTTTATAGGCTTGTAATCTCAACAATGATTTAATCACTGAGATATTGTTCATAAACGACACTTAAGATGGAACATACATATGCTATTGGTCTTAGTTTAGTAATAGGCTAATATTTATAATGGCTCGTTGGGTCAGTGGATGTTATCTTCTGGCAAATGCAAGTTTTGTCATGAATATTATCTTCTTATCAAGGTTATATATATATTCGATTTTAATTTAGTTCTACTTAGAAAATGACACGTGATGTTATTTTGGGGTCAGGTTTTCCTTTATATTTTAGATTAATAATTATTAGTCCTAGTTTAATGTATTAAAGTTCTGAACATGTTTTTTTACAGTTTAGTTAGATATTTGGATATACATAAAATATTCTAGTTATCTACTCCAGGTGCACTCTGTATTCCGAACTTATGTTTTATCATTCATTACAATTTACATGACAAATTGCTAATCAGCTGCTTATATTTACCAAAATGTATACATGCGTTTGATGAGGAAAAGCATTTAAATCGTAGATTTTTCTGAATTATAGGAGCAGGTGGTTGCAACTGTTTAGGGATTGAATATGTTGGATGTCTTGTGTTTAGACAGATTTGTAAATATGTTTAGTTTTATTGTGTGGGTTTTAGCCCTTTTAAGGGCTCTAAGTAAAGTTTTTTGTACTAAATTGAAGTTTTTGGTAACTAAAAATTCTAATTTTATTCTCTTTTTCCTTGATCTTCCTTCTGTAATAGGGGAATGGTGGGCAGGCACTAGGGGTAGAAAGAAGGAAGTGTATAATTCCTTAACTATTATTTCTTTGTGGATATTTTTATTGTTGTGATACTATTTAATCAAGACCGGAAGAGATGTATTGTTTTTCTGATGGATATTAGTTCTATTTTGTTCAGGTTAAAACACTATATTTTCATTAATGTAACATCCAGCTTATATTGTTCTTATGACAAATGACATAATAGTTGAGTCCTGGAATGTTAGAGGAATTCAAAACAAAGCCAAAAAATCCTTATTATTCCATTTGATATTTAAATCACAAGCCAATATTTGTTTTATTCAAGAGACACATATTCCCAGGGATGGTTGGGTCAAGGAAAAGAATAAAAAATGGATTAAGAAGATAGTAACCTCTGGGGATTCATCTAATTTTAGGGGAGTGGCCATAATTATTAAACACAAATTCTCAGGGACTATAATTGATGAGAAATGTGACAATGAAGGTAGATGGTGCCTTTTTACAGCTGCTTTTCATAATCTCAATAAACCACTTTTGATTTTAAATCTATATGGTCCTTGTAGCCAACAACATTCTTTTATTTTAAGAATATATAATATACTCACATCTTATAAGGATCATTATATTATAGTAGGGGGGGATTGGAATGCAGTCATAAACCCAGAAATTGATCGGTCTAGCTGTCCCACTTCTCATAATTACCAAGCATCTCTGGCCCTTGAAGATTTAATTTTGGAATATAATTTAATTGACCCACTGCATTTTATAAAAATCTCAAATAAGAAAGAAATCTATACATATTATTCAAAATGTTATCGTTCTTGGTCTAGATTAGATTTTTTTCTGGTTTCTAATTTTTTATCAAAATTTATATTGGATTTTTACACTGAACCCAGATTTTTTTCAGATCACTCAAGAATTCTACTAAATCTAAACATTACTCATAATGATAAAAATAATATTCACAAAAACAATTGGTCGCTAAATAACAATTTACTCTTAAATAAAGACATATGTAAACAGTGTTCTGACATAATTCAGGAAATGGAGCATGATCTGGATTTAACAGATATTCCTTACGACATTCAATGGGCTGCATGTAAGGCGAGAATAAGAGGTATGTTTATCGGTAAATCTGCATACCTTAAAAAACAATATAATAAAAAAGAAGTTTTTCTAAAGTCTAGAATCCAGTATCTCGAAAATCAATTTAGACTAAATCAAGATAATGTCCTAGAAAAGCAAATTATAGAATATCAAAAAGAACTAATCTTGCTTCATCAGAATAACCTCTCTATAGTAGATCAAAGATTACTAGCTACTTATTCAGAATGGGCTCAAGTTCCGTCTAAAATCTTAGCCAGAATACTTAAAAATAATTTCGATAGACCTAAAATTTCATCTTTACTACACAAAAATATATTATATAATACAGATAAGGAAATTGTACATCTTTTTACTTTACTCTATACAAAGTTATATTTTAAATCATTCAATTCGTTGGTTAACAATAATATAAATAGTTTTCTAAGTTCTTTGAGATTTCCTAAGTTAAATGAAAATCAAAAAAATTTACTTTCTGCTCCTCTTACTTTTCAAGAAATTTCAGATTCAATTGATAGACTGAAATCAGGTAAACCTCCTGGTCCAGATGGGTTTACACCCAAATTTTTTAAATCCTTTAAGTTGGTAATTGTTCCTTTTCGCTTCAAAGTATACAACTACATTAAAATTAAGGACATATCTGATCGTTACTAGAACAGATCCAAAACTATACTAATTCTGAAAAATAATAAAGAGAAAATAAACCCCTTAAATTACAGACCCATTTCTTTAATCAATTTAGACATAAAGATTTTATCATCAATATTGGCCAACAGATTAAAACAGGTCTTACCTTCCATTATTTCTCAAGCCCAAACAGGTTTTATGTCTCATAAACATGCATGGGACAACACCCTGACTCTGGAATCTATTATTCATCTCTCAAAAAACGATTTTAATCCAATATATGCACTGGTTCTTGATGCATCAAATGCGTTTGATAGAGTATGTTGGGATTTTCTTTTTCAGACTATGACATGTTTTGATTTCCCCATATCCTTTATAAATTCAATAAGAACATTATATAAGGATATGCATACTAGTCTTTATATAAATGGTTACACATTTTCCCCTATAAAGATTACCAGAGGTACAAGGCAAGGTTGACCCTTGTCCCCTTTTCTTTTTAATATATACTTGGAACCACTGTTGTTATATATTACTCAAAACACCTTTCATAATATTCTGAGAATCTTTAACACAAAAAATTTTTTTTCAGCATTTGCTGATGACTTAGTATTATATTTCCAAACTCCATTATCTGACCTCAATAAAATAACAAATTCTATTGAACGTTTCTCCCTTGCTTCGAATTATCTTATGAATCCTTCAAAAACCCATATTCTTCCTTTAAATCATAAGGTTCATAAATTGTATTTGTTTTCTGATTCACAAATTCAGATTACTTTTGGTGTGAAATATTTGGGAATTAACATAGAGCATAATAATCATTCCTCATTTCAAAACAACATGAGTAAAATATGGAGATCTATAATGTCTGATATGAATAGATGGGAACAGCTAAATTTGTCACTTTTATCAAAAGCTGCAATAATTAAAATGAATATTCTTCCAAAATTTTTATATCAATTCAATTCTTCAGATCAGATAATTCCCAAGTCTTTTTTCGAGAAGGTAAATAAAGAATTAGCAAAATTTATGTGTTTCCTAAATCGGTTAGGATCTCCTATTCTAGATTGTCAATTACTAAAGATAAGGGAGGTTTGGGATTACCAAATTTTTACCTTTACTATCTCATTGTTTCAGCAAATAAGCTATTAACTATATCTAACTACAATAATAATAAAGATATTCAGTACCCATTATGGGTAAGGGTGTGGTATCATTATATTCTATCTAAAAATATAAATCCAGAAGCCATCCCTTTTATTTATTTAAATATGAAGACCACTTGTAAAATTTCTCAATTCTTCTTAAACACAAGATTAAGGCTTTTCAGTATTTATTAAAAATCTGCAACCTTGATAAGTTTTTTCACCTCTTTCAACCAATTCATCTAAATCCAAACATAATGTTAGATAACTCTCCATTTAATCTAACAAAGTATCCTCTTATTAAAAAATTAAAAGTTTGGGATATCTTAAAATATAAAGACCTGTCACTAGCAAATTTACGTAAGACTCTAAAAGTTAGATGGAAATACACTACAGTTTTACGTCAAATAAGAGAGATAATTATGATAAAGTTTGATCTCATAAAACCTACAGAATTCGATCTTAATAATTTATAAATAATAATTAAAACACTATCGTCATCAGTGAAAATGTTAACAAAGTCTTATAAACTGATAAACAAGTTAACACTAGACCAAAATTGTCTTTTTTCAAATACCTGGTTGAATCATAATTCTCAAATAACTGAGAATCAAAAACTTTTAGCAATTAGAAATACCAGAGAATTTACTCCATTCAAGAAATTGATCTACACACAATTAATGATTAGCAATAATGCCTATCATACTCCATATAAACTAAATAAATTTAATGCCAGTAGATCTCCATCATGTACATGTTGTTCCTTTCCCCAAGCTGACCTCTTACATATCCTGTGGTATTGTCATTTTTCTCATAAACTTTGGACCTCTTTAAAGGTAAGATTGCAGAGAATGGGGTATCATAAGTCTACGCTGTCCTGGGAATTTGCTATACTTCATATACCGATAGTTTGTCTTTCCAAATTGGATACTCACGTACTTGTTTTTATTTGTTCGCTTATAAAACTTTACATTACTCAAAATTGGCTTGATCGTACTAAATTAAGCTGGAATACTTTTCAAAAAATGGCTTACTTATATATTGATGCTCAAAAAAACTTGATTAAGAGTCCAATAAAAATGACGTTAAATAACAGAGTACTGGAGAAGGTTTTGAGTATTATTAATAATTAATACCTTCTAGAGTTCTTTTTCTGGTCTTGATGATTAGCACTGTTATTTTGTTAATCATTTTTTTTTTTTTACATTATTGTATATAATGTCTTAATTTATAATTTATTGTATGGTTACCAATTGTATATATGGGGATTTGTTATTCAATCTTCCTTTTTTTAACTCCAACAAGAGTTGCATTTTGTTTTGTTTTTTTCAAATTGTTAATTTTTATACAACTCCTAAATGTATTGTTTATAAATCAATAAAAAATTTTTTGAGAAAAAAAAAAAAAAGAATGCCATGTTTGACACCTTAAAGTGCCATTAGAATCATTATAGTATAATCCCTAAATTTATTTTGTCATCCATTGGGCAAATCTATCATTGTGCAAAGGCTAAAATATAAAAGAAGTAATTTGGGGCCAACTCCCTGCCATTTTTCATGAAATCTTTGAATATGCAGGACAATGCACTTGAGCTGCTCCATGTTCAAATCACCATAGGTAAAACCCAATACCACTTCCTTGCAAGCTATAAGTCCCCCTCAGGAAACCTATACCATGTATTTAAACTTATTAGAAACACTAACTTTATCTTTAAATGTCTAGTCTCCCACCAGGACAGAAATGCTCTTCAGCAATTGCATTCTGCTTGCTGAGCACACTCAAACAAATCTGCAGTCTGCGGCTACCACTCCACCGATACAGTATAAGAAGGAATCAGTCCTGAAAAACTAAACAAGGATATACATTTTGAGCCTCAAGAGCAGGAGCACACTCAAGCAAATCTGCAGTCTGCGGCTACCACTCCACCCATACAGTATAAGAAGGAATCAGTACTGCAAAACTAAATAAGGATATAGATTTTGAGCCTCAAGAGCAGGGTCAGTCCATCCAGGCATTCTACTTATATGTTTTATGAGAGTGAAGCTATTACATTAGCAGTATTTCTTAGTAGTTCTCAGCGTGCTAATAAAACTGACTGCTGTAGCCTTGTGCCCCCCCAGCTACTGCAGTAATCTTAACTGTCCAATAGGCAGCATACATTTAATTCTGATCCCTGTGACTAAATTAACCATCAAGCAGCCCTCTCAGTGCTATCTCCCTACTCTAATCTGTGCACAAACTGGTTACTAATCAGCAAGTCAATGTGAAGACAAACTCCCAACTTTAATAAACTTTGCTGTCTCTTCTCTCCTTCTGTTTACAGGTAGTTTGAATTATTACTTACCCCCTCTGAGGCCTTCACTGATTTCCACTGATTGCCTCTGTGGTTTCTTTGCATTCCACCTGGTTTACACCCCTTGTGCTATCTCCCTACCCCAATACTAACCCCGGGATTCATGAAGCTCGGCGCAAGGCCGGCATAAGGCTTGCGCTGGCCGTGTGGTGTATATATGGAGTAGTCGTGCCATATGCATATTAATGAAGGCACACAGCCACCACAGCCATGTGCATAGGAAACGTGCGCGAGTGCATGGGGCATATCAAAGTTGCGCACGGAGGCGTGTCAATGTCGGCTGTCGTTGAGCAACCTAAACTGCTGAATATTATATTCCGCCTGCAATAGTAATCGCACCTATCAGTGTCCGTGGATACTGAAATGTATGCAAAGCATGCAAGATTGTTCTTGCAAACAGAAAATGAAAAAGCAAACACAAATGCACGGTAGGGAATAACGGGTCCCAACTCTTGAACAAATGACATGGAAAACCATGTGCCCATAGTCCAACGTAGTGTTGATAGCTATATCATGTGGAAGTGAAACATATCATGTGTTAGCGTGCTGCCAATAGGTACGTCCAGCCAAATGGAGAGGGTCACCAGCTGACCCATAATGTGAGGGAGGGTACATAGCTGGGCAGATGTGTCCATAACAAAATACATGAGAAATGCAGATATATGTAGCGACCGTATGTCAGAATCATATCCCACAAGGCATGTAATAGTCACATACAAAAGGTATGTCCGTATTTCACATACCAAATGTGATAGGTAATAGAATACACATGTAAACTAAACAGTAGGAGCATATAAATAGCTACAACAATAAGGACACATGTAGGCCAAAAGGAACAGTATGATCCGTTCCGTCGACTAAGATTACCACCTGTCCCACGTTGCAAGCGACAGTCCCTCTGTGGACAGATGTGTCCTGACACAAACTTGTAAAAATGGCAAATGTCCAGAGATTATAGGACATAATTATTCCTTAGATGTTATGTAATAGTTGCATTAAACAGTTTTTCTCTGTACGTATATTACATAAATGTCATAAGAAACAGAATAAGCCACCAAAATGCTACAAGAATAAGCTTAGATATAGGCAAGAATTGTAAGTTCTATCTGCCGAACTGACCATGGGTATGTGTCGGCCTGAAAATGTGCTGTGTTCACCACAAATGTCACACTGTGGCCAATTGAAAAGGTGGAAACACTACCGTCGACTGTGGGGAGGCATTGTCCACAACAGTCGGATATGTGTAAGGAATAGCTTGGACATAGGAAAAGGTGCCATCCTACCAATGAGTACAACAGGCTGGCAAAATCCGGAAGTCAGCGGTATAAGCCGAACTTGTATGTAACACAGTCGAATGAGTAGTACCAGGGTATACCAACCAAGTAATGAAAGTGAAGTATGGGCGTGTACCTATGTGTGTGAGGTATAGCATGTGGAAAGCAAACATGGCAGGGTAGTCCACACAACCATAAAGGTACCTGACACATGTAGGGTAGTCAATGTGTTATTCTTGGCTGTGTCATGGGCCAACAGCCAAAGTAGTGATCTATGGGGTGTGAGGAATTTGCATGTGAGGGGTGGATGGGTAATGGTTAAATCCTCAAAGGCAATACTGTGTCATATGCAGAAAAGGTGAACCAGAGGTGTATGAGGGGCAGCGGGTGAAGTGGAAAGAAACACAAACACATGTAGAAACAGCTGCAAGACACGCAGACAGGCCATAGTGTAGAACAAAATCCCACAAACATATGAATATGGAAATGTGCGATACAAATGTATAGATATGTCACCGTCACATACCCACAGATTGGTCCTGATGGAACTGGCCATAACAAATGCAACACACCTGGATGCATAATGGCCTACCCAGCATACCCTCCACATCACACAACCCGCCCCCATACCAGAACATCCACCAAATCCAGCAGTACTTGGCCTACTGGTTCGTTGCAGACACAGCTACACATAGTGACCCCTATGCATATGTAGTAGGTATTGTCACCCAGGCAGTTTCAGGATTGCAAACCATGTATCCCTTGCATATAAAACCCCCTGCACATTTTCATAAAGCCACAAAAATCTTTGGTATCTGTCTTGTTTTGGTCTTGTCCAATTTTTGGGATATCCCTCATGGGATAACTAACCTGTGTAAATAGTAGAATGGGTATGACGACACGATGTCCAATCCTGTAGATATCTGGGCACAAGTCAGAACATGCAGTAGAGGTCCATGACACTGTCCAGCCCTAAGTGGTCATGCATAACCTACTACACAGGATAAAACACCTTCCTGTAATGCACGTGTCCTGACACGAATAGGTGGGAGAATGTATTGCACACATTCGCCTAGTGGCAAATGACATAAGGGTGAGGAAGACACTGATGTAAACAGGATAACCCTGATCAAGTGTGAGGGACACTTACTGTGTGCAGGCATGACCGACCATACCTGTCAACCTGTGTGAGCAGGATATCTGGACAGAGCCATGAATACAAGTGAGACAAAGGTCCAAAAGCAGGGACAATTTGTAAAGATAGCTCTTAGAAACATAGAAATATGATAGAATAACAGTTTGCACATTGGCATTAATGTCCGGAGTATGAAGTCTGAAACCCAACTGTCTGTCAGCACGTTCCGACTTCAGTCTTTAATGATGAGCTACTGCTGTGCCAGAACACTACAGCGTATTACAGAGGTCCGTACCATACCATTCAACTGTCCAGATATTCGCAGAATGACCAGAGTTTTGCCTCATATTTTTGTTGTGTGCATCTGACAATCTGCACCTTTCTGGTAAATAGCTGAGGATTGACATCACTACATAATGAGAAATATTTGAGTTTAAGACTCCACATCCTTCAGAAAAGTCATGCTAATGCAAAACCTAGTATTCTATCAATGTTCTAAGCTTGTAAGAGCAATAGTTAAAATGTGTTCCTATTTGTCCACCCATCATTTAGGTTTTACGCAGAATTGTTGCTCTAAGAGGTTGAGAGGTATGGTCCGTACATATTTACAGTAAAAACCCTTCACATTTGTGTAATGTACAACTGCATACCTGTAGTCACTTAATGTCCAAAATAATAATCCCCGTATGACTGAGTGCAGGTAATAGTCAAATGTGAATACCCCTCACCATGGAGTATGGACTGTAACAACCCCACCCATAATATGTATTGCCAACAGAATAAGCTGCTGACAGGTGCCCAAACACCTGTGTCTATAAAAACAGGTAAAAATTCATAACAGGGAGAAACTCCCTGTCCATATGCTTCATCTGACATTTGAACTCAGCCAGGGAAGTTCCGTTCAGCAGGCGGACAAGCCTAAACACAGATCACTACATGAACACCCTGACAATCAAAGACCTGTATGTGCCAGGACTATAAGCCTTGGTGTTCTGCATATCCTTGGAGTGATTAATAATGCAGCTGGGGTCCACAGCAAATAGGCAATAGGGAATGTGTAATATGTAGTACCGCATTTTTCCCAGCAGGAGAATGGATGCCTGTGCTGTAAGTGAAGCGGTGAGGCTTATGTTGATGTAGCTAAGTACTATGGGTATGCATATCAATGAGGCAGAACACCAATAGAATAGTGGTTCCGGCATCCAGCCAACGTGAATGCAGTCCCGGTTGACCTACGACCACTGCACATATAACTGTAAAGTGTAATGAATGCATTTGTGCTGTAAACACATTTAAATATGTAAAGGTGAACTTGTGTTTCGCATCAGTCCATAAACCGGAATACAGATATGTAACTGTTATGGTCACAATTATGAAAGGCCACGTAAGCACAAATATCTATTAAACATATGTAACCCACAATAAGGATATGCAAGTGCGCGTGTGTAATCCGCTCACAGCATAGCAAATGAATGCTGTTTTCTCCACGTTATCTATACATGGCTCATACCTGTTAACCCTGTAAAGTACGAAACCGGACAAAGCCATGAAAACTAAGAAATAAACCTCCAAGGCAATTCCGTAAAAATGATAGTACCGTTTAATACATAAATAGGTTAACAGACGTACACTAAGCACTTTCACCCATCCATTCCGTAGGTATCTTCAGAGTACCATTACATAAAAACTCATTCCATTTTATACCACTTCCAATAAACTTTAAACCAATCATTGCCTTGGAGGTTTATTTCTTAGTTTTATTGTTCACGTCATTTTTGTGAAAAGCCATGAAAACAACTGGTACAAATAGGGAAAATCCCCAGATATTGCCCTAACAAACATAGAAAGTGGATAGTGTCACTAGCATGGATTCTCTGAAGGGTATGAGGTCATAACCTGAAATGCTTGTCATTATTTTCCAACATCAGTCTTTAATGATATGCCACTAAATTGCCAAATAGCCACAAGGTTATGAAAAACGGACCAAAGATAAGAGGCAAACAGCTGTACATTCAGCGAAAATCTGTACAGTTGAAAGGTATGATATGGATATATATATATATATATATATATATATATATATATATATATATATATATATATATAAAATCTGTGTATACACATATATCCACCGACTTAAACCAAAGCAAATTATGAAATGAGGAATGTACAGACATATATGGACATATGTATATATGTATATATATATATATATATATATATATATATATATATATATATATATATATATATATATATATCTATACACACACACACAATACATTAATAGATATATACACAACAAACATATGTCCCTGTAGATATAACACATGTACATAAATAGGTCACGGTATAGCTATTATGGATAGACAGACAGACATGCATGAAAGGTGAATACACTGCTGCTTTCCAAACCATTGCCCGGAAAGTACCAGTGTGACAGACCTGCAAGTTCTACACTTTTGCAGGACCTCAAAAATTGATTCCCTACAAAGTGCAAACCATCATCGAAGCAAAGGAAGTCACAGCTGCAACTACGATATAGCTGTACATGCGACAGTAGCAGGTGCAAGGGTAATACTTATGGGTCGATAGAATGTATGACGTACGATCTGATATCCGGAGAGTGGGGAGTGCTTAGACGTGTCTTCACACTTCATTATCGCTCACATTAAACATGTCTAATGGGTACTGTGGAGGGGTGTCAGGTATGGGAATCATGGGTATGCAGAAATGGGCCTAGGTGTTGGTTGGCACAGATTTAGTAGGTCCACCCCATGGGAGTGATCAATATGCCTATGTGGGTATAGCACACACCTATATTCTCCAAAAAGGTTCAACCCATCTACTGGATATTGTGTAAACCATTGGGGGAAGACGTAGGGACTTATATCAGTGTCATGTAGGTGATTATCATGGATGGACATGCGTACGACCAAGATGGTAACCATACCTTCCAAACTTTCAGAATAAGACAGCTGGACTAAGGCATGGTACATGAAATACAAATAGTGACTATATTAAATATACCCCAGACAAAGTCAGAACGTTGATAGAATAATGGCGTAGTCAGGAGTACAAATGTTATGAGGGTTAGTAATCATGAAATAGAAATGTCAGCCATTATTATCTAACCTCACAATCTGTAATGCCTTGCCAGTAATTTACCAGAAAGGCACATTATTATGACAAATGTAACAAAATCATAGGTCAAACCTCTGTGCGTTTACCCATAATGTGTACAGGTGAGAGGTATGAAGGTAACCCATCCTAAATAAATGTACAGAACTAGTGATACTAGGTGGACAGGTGAGAAGAAAGATGTCAGGACAAATGACAAAACATGTACAAGTCAAAAGCATGTACCTCGACAAATGTGAATGACAAAGTATGCCCTGTGAAAGTCAATGTGGAAGGTTAATAGACTCAAAAGAAATGTGTCCCTCATGGTGTCATGCCGTGTCACCGATACAGTGTCCAGTCCCCCATACTCGTATGTGAGCTCTGCCACTGACAGAAAGTGCAAATACCGGCGTACATATAAGGTACATGATAGAATAATTAGTGTGGATAAGCATCTGTTGGCCTTTGTGAGGAATACAACCCTCTGGGTGGGTGTGTCCTGCAATAGGAATGTAATGGCATCTGGCCTGTGATGCCGCCATATATTGTGTGTATTGGTGTAAGAAAATGATATCCTGTATCAGAAACAGATACATGTCAGAGGAAACAGCATTATCGACTGCAAGATAACTCAGAAGGTATGAAAAGCTGCAGTAGGAAGTTCAGTATTGACCGCAGGTATGTGCTGACATGTCAAATGACACAGCAGTCTATATAAAGTGTCTATAGGGCTGTCACCTTTACAAATGATGACAGTGGGAGCTGCACTGTAGAAATGCCAGACGTAGCAGGTCACAACATACCCACCGCCATGCATACACCACAAATAGACATAGCACACAGCAAAGCCTAGGCCATGATATACAAAGCCTCTGGCGTGTACGAATAGAGTGAGAGTACAGCAAGGAAAGATGTCTGCCAAGCTATTCAGCAAACTCCTGTAGGGGCGTGTAAGACCGCCCGTAACACGGTAGTTGCACGGACAATGTTGGGATTTGCAACATACCCCATTTGTATGTGAAAGCTATGCAAATGATGTAAATATGTGATACATGAAACAGTAAGCTGTCCATGCAAGAGCAGAGTTATGTGCAGAAATGTACCCGGATGTTAAGCGACTAGCGTTCTGCACGTTGCTAAACGGAGCAATGACAGCTGCAAATACAGTATGAATACAGTCGAAGAAGCATGCCAATGTCCAAATCTAAGGCCAGTGGCATTATTGCCCATTGGATATCAATAAAACTGTAGTTGTCCTCCCCCGATCTCTGGTGTGGAAGCGTAGCATAGCGCCACTAGAATGTGCTGCACTTCAAAACAAGTTAAATATGTATAATATACATACAAAATGTAGGTTTAGTTAGATGTTAGTACACCATGCAGATGAATGGCAAGCTGAAGACAACATGGCTACTGCGTACTGGTTATGTGTGGAAGTGCTCTGTCAGAAATGTAATGAAGCATTTGTAGGCAATCTGATGCAAGTGAGGCTGAGGATAGTGAATCACAACATGTCATGCCATATGGGCCAAGCCTCTACAGTGTAGTGTAGGATAAGGGGACTATTAGAGTGTAAGATAGGTGAGAACATGAGTGTATATGTATAAAACACTGTAATCTTACCGGAGCAGTGTCACATGTTTGCTGTCAGTACTCAGTGGAAGAGGCGTATTATGAGATATCCTAGGGAAAGTCAGGAGACTGACGGTGTATGCCATGGATACCACCGATGTTACCTGCAAACCTGCCTACAGTGTGTCTGCGCCTGTGCGTGCCAGTAAGCCCGAGTAAGCATGTGTGCATGCGTGTCAGCCCGTGTGCACATGTTGAAGAACGAGTAAGCTAATGTATGAATGGTGAAGCCCGTGTAATGTCGTGTATGCCAGTGTACGCATTTGTAAGCATGTATACATGTGTACTACACACATCACACACGTACTGCACACTCAGACACACATGCTGCCAATACTACACACATCAGTGAAATGGCACATGGATGGAGAATACATCATCAGAATTAACAGTGCTGTAAACTATGCTACATTGATGGTCATAGCTGCAATGCATCATGCCTGCTGATATACACCTAGAAGTATCACACTTTGTGTTAACAACATTCTAACATCAATACAGTTGAATAAAGCCACTGTGTGCATCAGCACCAGGTTAGTCTGATCCTGCATCAATGTTACACATCACAGGTGGTGGCACAGGGTGTCATATGCACAGGGTGTGGTGTTACATTTCCAGAGCTGTCATTGAGCCATCCAATCTACATGTAGGTGTGTGTGTGTGTGTGAGGGACAACAGTTATTGCATGGCCCAATGGTGATGCAATGAGTTTGTGTATGTTATAGCCCTAGCTGTTTGTGGTAAGTGTGTGTGTCTGCATATACACAGGTACAGCATGTGTCAGCCATATACAGGAGGTTGTGGGACAGTCACAGACTGTACCTGCCAGGCTGTACAGATCAACATTACTGGCCATGGACACCCCTCCATGCATCCAACACTAACCCAGTCCTGCACCTGTCAATGTATACACATACAGTCCTGGGATCTGTACCACAACCTGAGGATAAACGTGAGTCAGTTATGTTAACCTGAGTTGCATAGTATTGTCAGTTACTACATACGGATATGAGCCATACTCACCCACCAAAGTAATAACCACTGATGACTGTTGCTGAGATGTGCAAACGACCATTCAAAGGTGCTGTACTAACATTGTTTCCAATGACCCTTGTAATACCCAGCAACACAATAACCGGTCACTACACAAGTATAACCCACGATCACTACAGCACACAGTATGTGCACGATCACAGAGCCATAGCAGATGTACATACATCCAAGATGATCACGTACAGATAATGCAGCACATTCAAGAGTGATAATCTCAACATACATATCTATATACAATATATATATATATATATATATATATATATATATATATATATATATATAAATATGTATAGACAGATACATACACACACACAACACACTTGGCAGGGTTGGGAGCAGAACACAAACATAACCACTGTACCACACAACCACATTACGCAGTTACAGAACGCGCTACCGTGATTAGTAGATCACAGCATTCACATAGGCATACGTCTAGCCTGCAGACAGCAGCATCAAAGGCAACGACGCCGCAAGGATGTTATGGAGAGTGAATACTGTAGAAGCAATGTACTGTTGTCATGCAGCTGGAAATATACACACACTTGGCAGGGCTGGGAGTCGAACATACACCTAACTACCCTACCACACTACAGCATGTCGCATTTACAGAACGTGCTACCGAGATTACTAAACACAGCAGTCCCAGAGGCATACATCTAGGTGCGTGTCATCATCCGCAAAGGCAAAGATGCCGGTAGGAAATATATGTGGTGTGAGGTGTCTAAAAGCATGACTGAGTCCTCAGGTGGATGGGAGCATGCGCGCACACACACACACACACACACACACACACACACACACACACACACACACACACACACACACACATATACACGTGGCAGGGCTGGGAGTCAAACATACATCTAACTACCCTGTCACACTACAGCATGACGCATTTACAGAATGCGCTACCAAGATTACTAAACACAGCAGTCCCAGAGGCATACTTCTAGGCGAGTGTCATCATCCACAAAGGCAAAGACACCGGTAGGAAATATCTGTGGTGTGAGGCATCTAAAAGCATGACTGAAACCCCAGGTGGACGGGAGCATGCACGCACACACACACACACACACACACACACACACACACACACACACACACACACACACACACACACACACCTGGCAGAGCTGGGAGTTGAACATACACCTAATTACCCTATCACACTACAGCATGACACATTTACAGAACGCGCTACCGATATTACTAAACACAGCAGTCCCAGAGGCATACTTCTAGGCACGTGTCATCACCCGCAAAGGCAAAGTCCCAGAGGCATACTTCTAGGCGCGTGTCATCATCTGCAAAGGCAAAGATGCCGGTAGGAAATATCTGTGGTGTAAGGCATCTAAAAGCATGACTGAGACCCCAGGCGGATGGGAGCATGCGCACATACACACACACACACACACACACACACACACACACACACACACACACACACACACACACACACACACACACACCTGGCAGGGCTGGGAGATGAACATACACCTAATTACCTTATCACACTACAGCATGACGCATTTACAGAATGTGCTACCGAGATTACTAAACATAGAATCCCAGAGGCATACTTCTAGGCGCGTGTCATCATCCACAAAGGCAAAGACGCTGGTAGGAAATATCTGTGGTGTGAGGTGTCTAAAAGCATGACTGAGTCCCCAGGCAGATGGGAGCATGAGCAAACACACACACACACCTGGCAGGGCTGGGAGTCGAACATACACCTAACTACCTTATCACACTACAGCATGACGCATTTACAGAATGCGCTATTGAGATTACTAAACACAGCAGTCCCAGAGGCATACTTCTAGGCAGGTGTCATCATCCGCAAAGGCAAAGACGCTGGTAGGAAATATCTGTGGTGTGAGGCATCTAAAAGCATGACTGAGTCCCCAGGCAGACAGGAGCATGCGCGCACACACACACACACCTGGCAGGGCTGGGAGTCGAACATGCATCTAACTACCCTATTACACTACAGCTTGATGCATTTACAGAACATTCTACCGAGATTACTGAACACAGCAGTCCCAGAGGCATACTTCTAGGCACGTGTCATCATCCGCAAAGACAAAGACGCCGACAGGGATTGTATAGAGAGTGATCAGTCTGAAAGCATTCAGACATATTACTGTCCCACAGTAGACGTAGACAAACACACTGCAGTGGTGTGATAGGGGCAACTAAAGATTTATGGAGCACTACAACAACAATACATAGACATGGGATGCGCCACAGACAGTACACCCTTCAAGATAGTCGACCAGTGTGTACTCGGTATGCATCCATCGTGATGCTGAAAATGGACATCTGTTGCCTGGATGACCACCATGGCTATACAGGAAGTCAACGGCCATGCCCATGCAAAGAGGGACACCACCGACACAAGGTGTCACTGGACATGGCCACACGCTTAGTAATATATGTCTGTTCGGACTGTACTGTGTGTCAATCTACACAACGGCGTATTGAGCATGCTCACACACTTAGCAGTTGCAAAGGGCCGTCTTGCATGCAGACAGAGTCTCAACACACAAGGGCTCAGTTTGGACTGTCCTGTGTGTCCATCTACACAACAGCATACTGGGCATGCTCACACACTTAGCAGTTGCAAAGGGCTGTTTTGCATGCATTCGGAGTCTCAACACAACTAGGGCTCAGTTTGGACTGTCCTGTGTGTCCATCTACACAACAGCATACTGGGCATGCTCACACACTTAGCAGTTGCAAAGGGCCGTCATGCATGCAGATGGAGTGTAAATACGGAAGGGCACAATAAGGTATAACTGTCCCCACGCACAGGGTGGTCACACACATGCAGTGACCAGTACACACTCAGGTGCCATCACGGCTGTCACAGGTGCAGATCACAGACGTACACACTGCAGTCTACACTGTAGCCCTCAAGATATCACCATGTCGTTGGTGCAGTAATACACAGCCATACATTACCACAACACCGTGTGACACATGACCAGTGGACTGTACAGAGGTCTACAGCAACTGTGCAGAGTACACATGTACTGACAGGGTTCCAACAGGTGTTATGCATTGCAATGATACCACTATACATGACCGCATCAGCTCAAGACATACCAGGGGCCCCAGGTCTTACACAGCTGTGACAGATGAGTGTTGCTGTACACCAACAAACACACATGTTTGGATATGTCATACATGTGATTGCAGTGGATGTGTGCATGGACCACACACACAACACATATGTACATAGCATAGCCTTTGCTGTCCTCGTGCAGAACAGTGGCCTAAGCAATCATACACACGCAAATGGAAGGGTGGTCCATATCTGTTGAATGTTCACAGTACAGGAGGTAGCAATGATGACCGAGGACACATTCCCCTGTACTAGTTGCCCATGACAGCCGTGATATCATACCACTGTCCATCTGTTATGTATGTCAACACACATGTCCACCAATAGCAATGCATACAAACATGGCTACAGGAGACATGTAGGACCAACACACATGTACAGTCTGTACTGTGTATGCAGCAACCATGCATGTGCAGTGGCCGATGTCCGTAACACAGCTGCACCTAACTACAACATGCAGTCGCAATGCAGCCCCATCATTGACACCTGTATATACTGACATACAGACAGTACGGTTGGTTGTACATCACGTATGGAGGGATGTGTGCACATAAAGTGGTGATCCACCTGTGTAGATGGATGTGTGCCGGGGATGGCTCAGAGGTGTGTCACATGCCATCCTACCATGCCATGTAAAAACAGTACGCTATGTCACTGTTATTTGACGGTGATGACATAACGCATACACAGCGGTCAGGTGTTACTGACTGTATGTCACATGACACCTGTAACACTTACATCCTCCTGTGTGCATATAGCAGCACATTTGCCAGACTAGCATTGGTACACATAATGCGGACAATACCGCTTTATGTCTATCAAACATCTCATCATATGACAGGTGTATCATTCCCAACACTGGCATGTGCGTCCGCTTGTGTGACCACATATGCCACATATGGTGGGGATTACGTCCCAGATGTTACACATCCCTGTACACCATTGTAGAGGTCTGTACATACTGCAGTGTGGAAAGCATGACGTCGGCAGGTGTGTTGCATCACACACATCGGCTATCCGTATACACATTTCTGGTCACCACAGTGTGTGTGTGTATGTATGTATGGCTGTCTGGTGCTTGGTGTGAGGGTGTATGCTACCATACAGTGAAAACAGGATCACTAACCCCTCATGGTGATGCAGTCTACTACCCTGTTGATGCCATTGGTCCCAGCCATACTGGCTACCTGTGCATGTTCCTTCTCTATGTCACGTCGTGTGGGTGCAAATTACTGTGAGGGTTATGACCACATAGGCAAGGGTCCTCACCTCAACACTATGGGGTGTGCATTATAGTGTTGTAGACCCCATGAATGTGGGCATGTTCCTGTAATGTGACAGGGTATTACTGCTACACAGTGTGGCCTCATGCTATCAAGTGGCCTCTAATGTCATCATTGGCCAGACCGATGTGTACAACCCCTGCACCATGTCAACATACCTGTAATGTTTCCTGGTATGTATGTCATGTCTCTGGCCTCTGTAGCCTGTTCAACTGACCACATGCTTCAGGTGCAGTATATGTGCGGACATCTGTGTCATGTTAGACTTTCCAACAGTCAGGTTGAGGGTACGTTTAGCATGCCATACATGCCTGTGGAGTACTCCACAGTTACACATGGGGGACTGCAAACACTGCTACCTGTAGGCACATGCCAGTACACCATAATAGGGAACCAGGGCATCATTACCAATGTGCTGTTACTGTTGTAACCGAAACACATACTGTGAGCATATCATAATG
The DNA here is from genome assembly GCF_019279795.1 of Protopterus annectens. Classification (NCBI taxonomy): domain Eukaryota; kingdom Metazoa; phylum Chordata; order Ceratodontiformes; family Protopteridae; genus Protopterus; species Protopterus annectens. The sequence goes on from NC_056726.1 coordinate 1,428,692,008, forward strand.
CATGCTGCACCTGGACTACATGGTATGTCTGGTGCATGTCGACAGTACACAACCGATGTCACATACACATCTCTCAGTATTCACACACAACCAATGCAACATACACATCCCTCATTATGCATACACAAGTAATGTCAGATACACCTCTTACTATTCTGTTCACCCTGTGCATCAGACCATTTGAGCATATCCCTGCACCGATGGTGTGGATGACAGGGATGCGGCACAGGCTTCATCATATGCACAAGGTGATACTGTTTGCCAGGGGCATAGGCTGCACCAATGGATGACATCATGTGTGTGGGTAAGGGCCGGTGATTTGATTGGACATGTCTGTTCCGTATGCATGTGGGTGTTGTGGAGCCCTAAAGTTGTGTTTGCTGTGTGTGTGTATGTGTACACACAGTTCTGTCATTTGTGAGGCCTACACAAGGGTATTATTGACAGCTCCAGATTTTACAGACCAGGTTGTACAGCTCACTATGACCAGTCACGGCCACGTGTCCTGTGCCTGCCAGGTGTTGCACGGGCACTACCAGCTGGAGGTACAGAATGGCTACTGTCCGATGACACATGGCCACTGGAACCGTGTCCCTGCTGGGAATGTCCAGGGCCACGTCCATGTGGCCTGCTTTGTCCTGTTGTGGACAGCGCAGCACCAGCTGCACTGCTACTGCTACAGGCACTATGGGAGTGGCCATGTGAGGTGGCATGCTCACATTGACCTGCACTAGGTGGTGTAACTGGCCTACATCCACATGGCCTATGCCTCACCCCTACCAGATGTTCCAGCACAGATAGCTCACACTTGTGGATTGCCATGCCACGGTCAAGGATTCTGACCGTGTCACCCAATCGCCTGTCCAAAACATTAGCAATCTGCTGTTGAGCACCTGCCAGTGCCTGGATGTTGTTGTTTAGGGTACGGATAGCAGCTTTCTGCAGCATCTGCCCTTCTCTATTCTGTCATTTGGCATGTGCCTGTGCCGCCATTACAGTCTGGAACATGCGTCTGGTGATTCCAGCTGCTGCACTATGTCCTGCAGGTGTATGTCTGCCAGAGGTCCTCCAACGAGTAGCACCAGCCACATGCCTGTGTGGCACATCTGCAGTCAGTACACTGCCACCATGGTGTGGAGACACACCTTCTGTAGCCACCACATGTTCCTGTTCAACGCTAACAGACACTGACTGTCCTTCCTCTATGGCCACTGGTGATGCGGTATGTGTTGGCAGCTGAACTGTGTGCAGGGAAGAGGGGGACATAGCTGGGATGGCAACAGTTGGCACAGATTCAACCCCTGACATCCCTGCCTGTACCTCATGCATATGTTCATCACTGCAAGCATCTGTGGGGACACTATCAGATGGACCGCAGGAGGGTAACGCACCTACATCACCTGTGAATGCAAAGAAAGACTCTAAATTACAAGAGACACACACACACACACACACACACACACACACACACACACACACACACACACACACACACACACACACACACACACACACACACACACACACACACACACACACACACACACACACTGACACACCATGCATGTGATATGACAGATGGCATGCAGCATGCTTGTGAGTGTGATACAGCTGACAACATGCAGCTCAGACATCAATAGTGTTTGTAAGCATACCCCCTGGAAGGTACACTACAGCAGGCAGGTGTCATATCATTATCCATGCAATTCACATGATCATGGTAGTATGCATGCATCCCTGTGATACACCATGTGGACCAGAACAGGATAACAGTACACATGGCTGATGTGACCTTGACATGTAATCTGCTGATGTGTGCATTAACATACATGCATGCCTGACACAATGGTGTCCTGACACATGTACAGCGTTGTACTAAGTATCACATTGCAATGTTGTCCATATGCCCTACAGATAGAATGCACATTGAGCAAATGTGCATGAGCATGGTAGGGGACTGTGAGCCATCTACATTGCTGTACAGTGTGAAGTACAGACACTGTGCAATTGCATGGCATCATGAGGCATCTATATTGCTAAACAGTGCATGATATGTACACATTGCATATCCGGAACTGCATGCATACCCATGACATACCTGTGAATTGTGACCCACGATGTTAGCTGCCTGGCAACCATGTTCACACATAGCGGACCTGTCACGTTACCATTTCACACATGACATTGATGTACCACGCACACAAAGTGCACAACTAACAGTGATGTCTTATGGCAGCAAGGGAAAAGTACAGTATCTGTGGCCTGGTGTCACTGTCAGTGGAATCTGTAAAGGTGACTACTGTCATGCTATGACACAGATGTCATGTTCGACACATCTTATGAAGTAGACGTCACTGACACCTCCACTAGCTGTGCACAGGCATTTAAGATGTGCAGCGTACCACATCACCTGTAAAATTGGTCTAGTACGGCTGTAATTGGACCATGTGTGGACAAAGTGGCACAGAGTGTATCCACATCCCATCTACTGTGTGGCTACATGTCTCCGGCCATCCCCATGGCCATGTGTGCACATGTGTTGGTCATGTGTGTGATGGCAGTCTATAACACATGTCTGTGTTGTCCCATATGACATACACCCAGAGATGTTGGATATGTCACCATCCACAGGGCTATGCAGACAACAGGTGTATGTGTGGTATGTGGGGTATGGGTTATGGGAAAGTGTGACAATATTGCATCAAAAACATTACGGGTCTGAGACATGTCAGATGGAACATCACAATGTGTGAACCCATTGCAGGGGCATATAACTCATTGGTGACGCCTGTGGTCTGCCCATATCACTGCTCACTGTGTGGTACTGTTATGTGTACCACACATTTTGTTCCACTGTATAGTACATATGCCTCCATTGTAGAACACCTCCACTGTTGTATGTACAGCTGAACACACATGTAGCAGTGACAAATACTGTGGTTTCATGTCTGTGTGTCATTTAATTTGTGCATATTGCACATGGGTGGCCTGTGTGGATGATGGGTGATGCAACCAGTATATCCATGTATTAACTGGCCACATGGTGAATAGATCTATGCTTTGATATGCCTGATACCGATGACAGTCTCACCTGCAACGGATTTTTGTCTGTGCGGCACACCAGAGGTACCTGTATAGGGGTGACACAGCAGTATGAACATTATCCATGACTGTATGACAGCCACAGGGTGCACTGTGCAAGTTAACACATTCGCCTGTACAATAGCATATAGTAAGCACATGTGTGCATACCATACCTCTCAACCTCTTAGAACAATAAATGTGGACAAAACCTACTATGATCGGTACACATAGGGACAACTGTGACATATTGCTCTTACAAACTTAGAAATTTGCTAGAATAATAGGTTTGCATGCACATGATTTTTACACGGAATGTGCAGTCGTACACACAAATGTATGTCATCATTTAATGACTCCATTCCTCAGCTATTTGCCAGAAAGGGACAGATATTAAGGGGAACACACCGACAATGAGGCAGACATCTGGACATCCTGCAAATACCTGTACAGTTCAGAGGTATGGTGCATACACAGGGTAGCATAATGTAGCATGCAGCATGTGTGTCCACATACCTTGCATATGTTGTTACATTACATGATGTACACTGACACATGCATGTACGTGGAATATACTGGTTATATGTAAAGTACTGACTTACCAGGCAACTCCAGGTTCATTGGTTGGGAGTCACCCACCTCCACGATGGCAGCTAGTGTTTGTGGGAGCTGTTCTGCGGGTGTCCCCAGACTGGCCATTCGCTCCTCTGTGTGTGTGAGTGGAGGCTGGGTTGGTGGCCCACCACCTGTTCCACCTTGTTCCATGGTGATTGCAGTGGCATGCTGTTTTACATGACGTATCAAGTCCGTGCAGTGTCTGCGCACCTGCTGGTAGGTGCGGTTGTGGCCACCCATTTCGTTGACCCTCCACCGAAGATCCTGCCACAGGTCATCCTGCTGCTGTGCGTGCTGTGGCACATGGCTAAATAACACCTCGTAGTTCTCATGGAGGTACAGGATTAGGACATCATCCTCCTGTCAGCTGTATGCTGGTAGGCGTGTACGAGGCATTATCTGTAAGACATGATGAAGGTGACAGGTCACATTTACAGACATGTACAGTGATACTGCTGCACATACATTTCTAGTACATCTGCACAGTTATCTTTGCAAATCAACATGACACTAACACGACTGGCATGTATGTGTCACACACATGTAACGCCCATTATGCATTGGATATCATCTCCATATATGTGTGTCACCTCATTACAGTGTTCCTACTGCCTGTGATGTCTGTCTTCATGTGGGCATGTCTGTTTGCCTGCACTGGTGTTCTTACCTATCTGCACATGCCTGGATGTATCCACGGTAATGCTGTTGACCTTGATGCTGTGTATATGTCACATATCAACACAGACACAGCCTTAATGGACTTGGGCAGTGACAATGCACAAAGTACGCATGGAAACCTGTACATGCATCTGTTTTGCCATAGACATCTACACTGCACTGTACAGCTGTTCAGCATCCTGCCATGGATCGCCTGTGTTGCACATGTGATAGACATGGGACAATGGCTAGTCGGACGTCATTCGCAGGTAAGGTTATCGGCTATAGCATGTATGGGCTGGGTTTACTAGCTGTATCTGACACCTATTATGCCACAGCGAGGGGCACCAGTAACACATTACTGATCCAGATAGTTGATACTACATCTACCATACGGCCATCACACCATGTATGACAGGGATGATATGTGCAGCTATGTGGACAGGGCTGCATGGTATGGTGGGAGTATGTCACAGGTATGGCACAGCGATCTGTCCAGCATGTGGCCATCCTAGTCGTAGGAAGGTAGTTGTCCATGACATATGTCTTTCAGATCAGGCTATGGACATGTAGCATGTCCAATAGCATAATGTGGCATATGTCTGTATGCAAGGTGGATAGCATGCTGCATACTGGAGGTGAGTATTGTGGAGGCTGGTATCGGACATCCACGCATGGGCCCTACCCCTGGAGGGTGATGTGTTCCAATATTGGTCACATGGGTGCTGTGTATGCCTGTCCAATGATCTCCGTGCTCATGGATACCACTCTGTCATGTCATGGTTACCTCAGATGACTACCTAAAGGGCCAGGGAGACGTCTCCAGCTCAGGGAGGTGTACTGCACAACACCATCCCTAACACAGTGCCCATAATGTTGACCACAGCCTAGGTGTTACTTAAAGGGTACAGGGGTATTCCCCTAGTGGTGACATTGCTGATATCATCCACCAGAATGTGCACATATGCCACACACCTCACACACACAGCCCATTCTGTATGTTGTTCACAACACTCTGACAACTATTGCCCATAGGTCATGGCCATTCACATCCTCACATACACAGATGGCTGACATTTGTCTGTGTGGTATGGGCTACAATGTGGGTGGGGTACAACACATTAACCCTGGTTTACTGTAGCTGACACTGTGTGATATGCACATGTCACTGTAGCACCTTTAGTAGTTGTGAGTCTATCAACAGGACACTAGTAGAACACTCCTGTGACATACAAAGGCATTTGTAGTCAAACATCCGTACTGTCTTGTACATCTGTACTGCTAACATCTACATTAATAATGGTTTATGGACTTGCAGACCATACCCGGCAGTGTTCTGATGCGGTGCCACCAATCATGACTGCCGTCAACACTTGTGGGTTGATATTATCCAACACCCTATCGGTATTGTATGGGCATGCTCGGCTCTTGTTCAGAGCTTTTTGGCACGTTATGAGCTGCTGCTTAGTTTAGCACCCATTCCACACCAGTCCTCACAGGTACACTGTCTGTCCATACATTTCCAGCTTGCTTACAGTACAACAGCTGTCATACACACATCACTCACATATCTCATGAGACATGGTGGTTTATATGGCGTGTCCACCTGGCACGTACCACTTATATACAGGCATGTCCAACTGGCACGTACTAGTGCTATTGCCAGTCACTATGATGACTATGTTGTACATGTGGCAATAGAGCTATTCTCATGTACACAGTCAATGCACACCTCACAACATACAACAGTACAGCCTGTGGGGGATGCACATATGCAGCCCTGCTGGGGGTTATACTGTCACCAACACTGACTGCATCTGACAGTCATGTGGGGATGTGCAACATTCGCAACACACCCCACTTATCACATAGTCCCACGTGATCCCCACCACAGGCCACACATATGGAGACACCTTGTACAGTACCCCTACATAATCTGTGTGGGCATCAATGGCAGCCCACATCGCCAAACACAACCACACCAACCTATAGCCCACAGACACGTGTGCCCATCACATACAGCCAATAGGGTGTCATAACATGCACAACACACCTGTCATAGGTGACTCTGTCGGCGGTCACACTGCTGTTCCACTCAGCAGGCTACACAAGGTGATAGTCATTTACATCCTGCTGTCAGGTAACTTGTTCTGCAACATAACCTATGCACACATGCCACAACTCAGCAGGTACGATGTGACTGTCATTTTCCATGTTTGTGTGACTGAAGTTGTATCTCAGGGCACAGACTACATGTGCAGGGACATGCAATAGCCCACCAGTGTTGTAGCCCTGATGGTGTGGTCCGAGCCCTGGGGAGCATTTTGTGGTCATCCGGACCTGTTACCACTGTACAATGAGCGACTGTGTCACTCCAACAGTTGTCCATGCTTCTGCTGTCATTCCACAGGTGTCTGGTATCTGTCCACTTTGACTGACCTTGTCAAACAACATGATGCTTTGGCACAGTTGACCTGCACCTGTCAGCCCTGAGAGTACGGATCACATTTGGACTCTTGCTGCTTTTATACTGCCTGTCTTGCACAGTGTCCAATAACAGTCACCACCAGAACGGGAACTGGCTAGCAAAACATGTGGTCATGTAACACAATGCTTGACATCATCCTCTGTGACGAACGCAGGCAAGGCACACCTGATACTGCACCACTTCAATATCTCTGCAGTGACTGGGACCTGCCTCTTGGCTCTGTAGAGCACACCTGCAATGACTGGTTATAGACAGACCGTACCTCTCAGGCATGTACCTGGACTGGCACACCGACGGCTGAGGTGTCCCCATATTCCACTATGTTGTACACACATCCCGGCTGGTTACTTAGCACAATGCATCACAGGTGCTCCACGTGCAAATAACTGTGTCTGAACTGCTATGCACAGTGTTACCAGCTGCGGATTCAACATACCCCACAGTTACCAGACCTCATTTCATGGTGTACTGGACAGTTGGGCTCATACTGCTGCTACTGATGTGAGACTGACAGTAACCCACACTTAACTGTGATAGCCACACATGTACCGACACATTAGGCGTATGCTGTCTGTGAGTCATAACCTCCGCTCGGCTGGTTCGACCCATACACACCACCTCCAAGACCAACAGTATTCTTGACATGGACACTACCAACATGTGACTGCTGTTCCACACCTCGGGTTATCCCCTCATTGGTGGAATCTGAACATATGCTACTCACCCTTGTTAGCCACATACCGGCACCACACAGTTCACGGCATACACAGCAGAAGAGTACTACAACATCTACTACAGATGTGTTATGACAGTGGTAGTTTATGTCATGACACACATGCAGGTGGACAGTGCACATACAAACACTGAGACATACCCCGTGCACTTCATTAGCACGTACACGACAACATGGATCATGCTATTCCACACAGAGCCATGATGGTACATACCAGATAACAGATGCCACTCTGGAGGTGCGGTTCCATGGCCATACTTTACAACAACAGGTGGGAGCTGTTGCACAATGGTGTACATTCCCATGGGTGGGGTAACTCACTGCTCAGCCTCGGTAGGGCCACGGGATCCCTCATCACATACTCCATAACTAGCTACGTACACATTACTGCGACACATTCCGAGATGTACCACAAGGCATTATGGTGGTATGTCAGTAGTCATATGCAATACCCACATCTGCTCACTCCCTACGGGGCCACATTCCTTGCAGGAACATTGCGGTGTACCTGCGGTCACACCTACACAGTACTGACCTGCACTCTATATGTCCTAGGACACTGGCCCCTTGTCACCCTACAAAATCCCAGGCTGTGATGTCCACAGACCTCTGAATGACATGTCTCCCCACTGGGACACCATATTCAGTAATAGCCTTGTACCAGACATTGCAGCCCCTAACTGGCACACAGCGACAGTTACACTCCACACAGGTGGTGCCACAATGCACGACTGGGACTATTGCCCTACACACCTGACCGGACTGTTCTGCATGGCGATAGGGCACATCATCATGGACATTATTTGCTGAGTCTTTGTTGGCTCCGGTCCTTTGATGCCAGCCGGGTTGGTCTTGTTGGGGCCACAACATGCCTCCTACACCTGTTGAACACCTTTTATACAGTCACCAGAGTAGTTGATGATGACACGGAGGTCCACACAACCTACATTGTCCTCTCGCTGCCTTTCAGCACCGTTCTCCATTCTGGTATTGACAACATGCACATCCACCTGCACATCAAAACATATGTCTCAGGATGTTATGCAAAGTGGCTAATGGACGGGACACACACACACTGAGGGTGGCATACCATATCACATACTGCATTCCAGTTACACTTGGCATACCACAGTCCTCAGTCATAGGGCCCTCATGTTCAGTATATGCTTCCCTGAGGTAGAGGCTACCACTGAGGGGACTTCCCTGCCTTGCTTTACAGACCACTGCATACCAAGCACCGTTGTTGATCCACCAGCTGATACAGACCCCATCCATATGGGTGTCACTGTGATGGATACCTGATATGAACATCATGGCCTCAACCTGCATGACACTAGGTATGAACATCACCTTTGCAGTACACCATCCACCCACTGGTTATCACATAGGTGTTAGTCCCCTACATACATGTCGCATTGTAAGTGTTCGTACTACACATGTATGTCGCACACACTCCTGTGATTACCACATTGCCACTGTGGTGTGGATATCCTTCTACGTGTCCACACTTGTCTGTACTGGGTGTGTAGCTGGTACATAGGCACCCATTGTACCTCTGAACACTGGACTTATAAACACATTCATGGGTACAACACCCGGCTTAGGGTGTACCTTACACAACAGATACAGCTTTACATAACTCAACATTAAAACGCCATGACGTTTATTGAGCTACAGCAGTTAAAGTTTGCGGCTGAAGTACAGACACCACATCTGTACACATTTGCGGACTACATACTCAGGGGTGACCTCTGCTGCAAAGACAGGGCCCATGTCTGCAAATATGTTTATGGCTATACTCCGTATACGTGACATAAACAATAGCCACTGTGAGCATGATGCTCATGGATATGTGCACACACGCGACAATGTGTGGGATGTGCTTGGGGGTTGCATTCCCAGACCGGACACTCACCATGCTTTGGAACAAGATTCCTATGTGCATCACGCATGGACACTCAGTAGCAGTGTTCATGTGATACCTCACTTGGTGGATGGTGGACACAGGTACGCCACGGATCACTGCAGTGGCTGTACTGTGCAGAGATGCAGGTTACACATGGCTCTTCTGTTCACAGGACACTCCCCTAGAGAGGTGCCACTGGTGTGAACACTGTAGTTGTTGTTACACATAGACTTGTCAGACTGCATGGTACCCCACTATGAACCTGTGGAGCTATTGCATGTCCTTTGTGCATGGTTACTGGAATAGCCCTTCCATTTAGATTAGCTGTCACGCTATTACAATGTCCCATGACTACAGGCCATATGTATCCTGTTATTGTACACGCCAATCATGTTCTTGTTTGTCTGTCACATCTCTTCTGCTATTCTAGTATGGGAGTAATGTTTGTGTCCTTTGCAAATGCACAGACTGGATTACATTATTTATTTCATCATGACTGTTTATATATAAATGAATTACATACTACTCACATCACTATACAATACCTTTGGTATGCATCATATGCCTGTTCTCCTGTGTAGCATATCTGACATATCATCTACTATACTATACATTACACATTTTACATGGTATCCCATAATGCAAAGCATACTTGCACAGTGGGACCACCTTAGACATGTCATTGATGTTATATGCCCATACACATGCTTACTGTTACAGTATATCCACATATACTATCCCCTGCTATGGCACCTACTTGTTGGACATACCCTGCCACTGATGGCGGGTCGTATGACATTGTTCTGTTTAAAGCCGTCATGTTGCATCCCTTGTGTTGTCTGTGCTGTTTACCTTGTGGCCCACTGCTGGACGCACAACTTCTACAAGCATTAGTATGATCAGCAAGACATCCTACATAAAAAACATTTCCCACTTTATGCATTGCGGACACTTTTAATTACTGCAAACCAAGCTATACATACACTGACATAACTTAATACAGAACATGCTATACATACAGTTACTGTTCTACATACCTTGATATCGTTCCGGTATTTCGTCTCTATCTCGCTCTTCTGTATCACTCTTTCAACTGTTTTACAGTATGAGCATATGGTTTGCATAGCTGGCAAGTCATCCTTATATACGTCGATACCTGCAACATGTGGTTTACTGCCGCCAATTGGTGTTCCGGTGTTACTAATTACATGCACTTCAGCTGTGCAGCTACTCCATTCACCAATTATGCGGCAACAGTGGGGTATAATTGAATTCTCCACTTGGGCGTTGGCCATTTGCCCTGCCTTCGGGGAGACGGCCTGTATTGTGTTTTGTTGTGTGTAATTGCAACTGCTATGTGTAGAGCCAAGTGTAGTTTGGAGTCATGTCCACCATGGATTGTGTGTGACGGCTTTAGTATGTGGTTCTACATGTGACTGTACCTGTCATCGCACCCGTCTGATAATGGACTATTGCAAACACCTATAACATCGCCGTTTTTTCCATTATACAACGGATACTATTTTGCATGGCACCTTTAAATGTGTCTCTCACAAGGTATGTTAACGGTTCAGCAGATGTAATTGACTAACTGGATGTTTGTGCTGTGATTATGGTCTGTATTGCTATTGTTTCCAGTGTGGGGGATGTAGGCAGGTGTACTTAGCATATACGGTTTTGTGGGGCTTGCATTTCTACGTAGTCCATATATATGTGTGTGTGGGCCCCTTTCCTAATTACAGTGCTATCACTTAGTAGACTTCTGTTACGGGAATTTACTTTGGGCCATTGTTAATTGGTTTCTATATGGTATGCAGGTGAGGTTGATACTTCCATACCTCTGGATGTACGGCGATATGTGCAGAGATATTTCTAAATGACCGCTATCTCGTGTATGTCTGTCCCAGATATTTGCAGTCATTGCAGTGGTGTTGGTGTCAGACCCTCTGTGGCATGGCTTGCCACCTTTTCATATGGCCATAGCTGGACACATGCGGGTCACACAGTGGTGTTTACAGGCTGACATATAGCCATGGTCAGTACACAGGATAGCACATACTTTTATCCTCATTACATACCAATTGTTCTTGGACCTTGCCTACTTATCAGTTTGCATGTAACATTTCCGTTTCTTACATACAGGCATGAGGATTTCCTGCAACTATTGCATAATATTTGGGACATACTAATGTCCTAAACTCTCGGACAGTTGCCCTTTGTAATGTTTCATGTCAGGACACACCTGCCCAGGGAGGGGCTGTCCCTCCCAATGTGGGACAGGTGTTTACCGCGTGTCTACGGCTAGCTATACCCGCACCTACCGTAATCATCTACCTCCGAGTTGGCACCTACACATGATGCGGACACACACACACACACACACACACACACACACACACACACACACACACACACACACACATTACAGTCACACAGAAACACACATGGCACCCTCAACACACACATACACAGGCTACATCACTCACAAACACAGTTGTACACGGTACCTACATGGACAGCACCGCCGGCAGCGGTGACTACATGTCCTTACTATTGTCATATTGCTCGTGGTTCTACTGTTCCAGTACTGTGTTCTTTCTGTCTTTCAGCCTCCTGGTTACGCGTGTCGGTGTGTGACACATTCCATAGTTGGCGGTATCCTATTTATTTGTACCTCCAAGGTGGTTTGAATGTCATTGTCCTATCTATACATTTGAAGATGTCAGTGACTCTTTACATATCGACATATATCACACTATCACCCTTTTTATCTGTATTATATATGTGTAGCTATATGTATATATATATATATATATATATATATATATATATATATATATATATATATATATACATATCTCTGACAGAGGTGGTGACAGGCACGCTACATCTTTCATTGTGTGTTTGTCAGTGTATACTGTGTTTCCTGGACTCCACACGTTTGTGTCTGTACCTGTCACATTACACACCTGCCATAGTTAAAGATTACCACCTGCCCCACTTTGCGAGGGACAGTCCCTCTTTGTGCAGTTGTGTCCTGTGAAATATTTGTGAACATAGCAAATGTCCTGCAACTTTGGGACAAACATATTCCCTATAGTTTATGTAATAGTTGCATAAAACACTTATTCTGTATCTGACCCACCTACATGTTACAGGACATGGAACACGTACCTGCGACCATTACTAGAATAAACTTTTTATCTATGCAAAACACTGATGTTCTGGTTTTCTTACTGGCCGGGTGTATGTGTCGGCCTGCAGACATCTGGCGTATGTCCCACATTGGTCATTTGAAATGTGGCAACCCTACCGTACATACATCTTGGCTAGCAATAGTGTTTGGTGATTGTATACATGATTGCCTGTTCCACTCCTGGCAGTGGTCGTTTTACCCTTCAGAGCAGGCGCTATTTGTTCAGGGGTGACTAATGCTGGTTTCACCTGTTCTGTACATCACTGACCGTGATCTGCGCAGTGGTCAGTGAAGCTTAGCCCTGTTTCGCGCATATCCATATAGTCATATTTAAACATCGCTTACCAGCTGTGGGCAACAGTTATTCCTGCTAACGTGTGCTACACATATTCTGATGACCTGCATCCGGAATGCATTACCCGTGCCGTCGGGATTACGTTACATCCCTTGCAGTACGTGGGACCGGGAACCTGCACGACATGTACCACTTGGACATCTGGGGGTTGTACACGTATTACGTCATTTTGTATGTGAAGTACACTACAGCAGTTACTCCACACTACACTCACAATGATAACTCCGTTAGTTTACAAATTGATGAGTCCAGTTAATGGTATGTCCATGTGAAGTTTACTGGCTGTACTCCGGCATTGGGTTCATAGGTTCATAGGTTCATACTAGGCTATCTGCCCTAGGGCATTTATAAGAAGCAATGAAATGTTTGGCTTTCGCCACCCATTTTAAATTTATTTTGCTATGCCCTTTTTCGAGGTTATAGGTTCATAGGTTCATACGTATGTATATCACAATGAGCTACACCCGATAATGTGCTACACCTTCATACGACCGTGGATGCAGCATGCTGGGGTGACGAATATCTGTCATGGGTACATCCCCTGCCTTGACACAACATCCATGATTACATTTTGTGGAGCCCCTCAGTAACACAGTGGGGAATCCGTGCTGAGTGTGTGTAGGACAGTGCTTACACACATGTGCCCCTGCGATTGCCTCTGCTCCAGTAAGCAACAGTTGCTTACTCGATGTTGTGGCGACGGGAGTCACTGTTTGCCCCGTTTGGTGTTTTGCCTCTGACAATTGGGCATGTACCTACCGATGTACCTGAGAACCTATACACACAGCACCGACAGATGCTGATAGGCGCATCTGCTGTTCAGGTGTTGACATTCCATGTTCCAATGGCTGTTGCATGTACAATGTCTGAGGGCTGCCTATGTAGGATTCCACAGTGGGCCATCTATACATCACAATTTACAGGTGGTCGTGCTTGTGTGCCATCCATTTTACTGTGTGTGCAGGTGGAGAGGGGTGTCAGTCCGTGGGAGCCTACACTGTCAGGGTATGTGCTATACATTCCCTCTTTGCCAAGGCGTAGGCATATTGGGCACGCCTCCGTCTGCCTACTGGGGCTGGCACAGTGTGTCCATGGTCTGGATCCCTCTGTGCTTGTGTTGGCCTTGGCAATTGCGGTGGGCTGTGAGGCCCTCCCCCATTTTGACCCTGCTGCAGCTGTTTCCACAGGATCATATTATGTAGCATGGCAAATACTATGAAGATGTGAGCACACGTGCCTGGAGAGTACTGCAAGGCTCCACCAGATGTGTCCAAGCACCGGAACTGTGATTTCAGCATCCCGAACACATGCTCTATGATGATTCTGGTTTGTGCGTGTGCCTCATTATGGCATTCTTGCATTGGCATGTGTGCATTTCTGATGGGGGTCATCATCCACGGCTCCAGTGCATAGCCAGCATCCCCCACAAGGTGGCCTTGTGGGATGTCCCCCCTGACAAATACCTGATACAGCTGTGAGGCATGCCAGATATGGGAGTCGTGGTAGCTTCCAGGGCTGCCAGCACACACATCCATGATAATGCCCTGGGCATTGCACACGACCTGGCAGTTGATGGAGTGGAATCTCTTACAGTTTATGTAGCACCTACCATGCTCACCGGGTGGTGACTTGATATGTATGTGCGTGCAGTCTATTGCACCCAGTACCTCCAGGTAGTTTGCCACACGGAAGTGACGCATATTGCTGGCCAAATCCTCCTGAGTTCAGGGGAGGTATATATGCTCATTGTCATGTGGTAACATGGCATCCAGGAACTGGTGTAGTACCCTGGATGCCGATGCTCGTGAGATCCCCATTATATCTTCAGTTGGCCTTTGAAAGGTACCTGTGGCTAGTATTCACAAGCTTACACATACCTTCGTGTCCACTGGGATGGGTTCCCTTCTGTTGTTTCTGGTTCTCAGGCGTGGCCGGCACAGCTCTACTATTTGCTGTAAGATGTCCTTGTCCACCCTGTAACACTCTACTATCTCCAGATCATGTAGCCCCTGGTAGGTTACCCTTGGTCTGAACACTCTTCTCCTCCTCCGAGGCCTACGGTGGTTGTCGGCATCATCCTCCACAACACCGTTGGTCTGTAACACATGCTGATGAATCACAGCTACGGCAGCTCCCAACATGTACATTTTAAAAGTTCCCCATTTGTTTACACCTATGGTGCAGTGTTTGGGAATACACAGGTGTGTGTTGGGTGTTTTCACACTTTATACTATTTTGCTGTGAACACTGATGATGTCATAGGGTGTGTATGCACTATCATGGCTACAGGCTATCTTCTGTGTTTTATTACCGGAACCACTATTGTGCTGCCTTTGGTGTTGCATTACATTTGGCTGCCGTGAATTACCTCCTGCCCTTCCCTTTACATTTGTGCACGTTACACCTACCATTTGCTGGCATGCATCCAGCAGCCTGCTTTCATTGGTACTTTCTTAGACCTGGCTTATCTTGCGTAATGTGTTCTATTGCTGGTCTACTGTGGGTTTGCTTTGCTCTGCTATGACAGTTCTCCTGTCTTTGCATTCCAAGTCCTCCCCTCCTTTCTTTGCAATCCTATGCCTCCCCTATCCTGTTTTGCAGGTTTCTGCATGCAGGCTTGTCTACTGCCGTCGATTGGCCGCCGTGAGTTGATTGGTGTTAATTGCTCATTAGTACGCCAATTACCTTGCTTTGGCATTTCCTTCTTTTCTTCCCCTGACCTTCCTGATTGTACTCTTGTTCGCGGCGTGTGCATCCTCTTACCGGGTTTCGGGCACGTTTTCATCCCCATACACATGCGCTTTCGGGCACCATGTGTGCTCTCAGCTAAACGATTCTATACCTTCCTCCCCACCCCTGTCCTGCAGCTTTGCTTAGCAATGGCCAGGCCAGATTTGCATTGCTCCAATATGCTTACTGATACGGTGGCACACCCCTCTGCTGATGTCATGTATCACCTCTGATACACTCCTCGGTGTTATAGCGCTGCGCCATCAGGTACATCCTTCATCTGACGGGACATTTGCGATTCAGTATTACCTGCCTCATTTTCATGGCATTGACTAGTAATTCATAGTTACAGCACCAAACACTGTCGCGGGCCCTTGGCAACCCTTGCGCCTTGCTTGTGGTGTACCATGCCTACCATTGCATATTATGGTGAAATCCTGATTTGTCTTACATTGTGATTTTATGACATTTGTATATATTTCCTTTGTATTCCTGTTTGCACACACATGCCCTGTGGTTGTACTGTGTGTTACTGTGGACATGACATTAAATGTTGTTTTTTTTAGGTGTTGTGCATCTTTTCTTGTGCCATTGGCGGTGTATTTAGCCATTGGCATATGTTCACTTTGTAATACATGAGTCTGGTCCACTTCCATAACTCCGATGTTCTGTTTGGGAAAATGTAAACCGTGTTTTTTTGGTTTACATTTCCATGGGCTTGCGCTATGCCTGCACCACTTCGTGAATCACTGTATGCCTTCATTAGCATGGTGCGACACTGCGCATAGGGTGATTTGCATACCTATGCCGAGGGCTGCATAGAACTGGCATACGCCGGTAGTGCACATGGAATTGGTTCGTACCTGAATCGCTCGGCGGACATATTTGGCATTATCCTGCATATGCTACGCCTGCGCTTGGTGCAAGCTTCATGAATCTGGGGGTAAGTCTATATTAGAATCCTGCTGAGCATGGAGCCATCTTTAAATTTCTATTCTCCCACCAGGACACAAGTACTCTTCATCAATTGCATTCTGCTTGCTGGTAAGCCATTAGACCTCAGGAATTTGTTTAAAATGTTCAGATTTGTAAAGTAATACTTACTTTTTACTCTTGTCTTGGTGGGCTCTGCCCTGCTCCATTCACCTTCACTAACACTCAGGCTCTCTCCGCTCCCTGCCCTACCCCCTATTCCCTCCCACCCGCACTACCTCTACATTTATAGTAATCACAGCCACACCCACAACTCACCCTTACATCACCTCCACCAATCACAGCTCCTCAGGTCAGATCACATTATACCACACCATCTTGCTCCACACAAAATACTTCCAATCACTCTCATTCCCACTAGGCATTTTTTACATCACCCACACTACTTACCCATCCACATATAGTGCAACCCTATAATTCCTATTCGGACCCCCACCTAGAACCAACTTAAACTTTATAACCATGACTATCACACAACTAAGTCTAGTCTGTCTTCTCATAATTCTTTATAACACCACAAAGTATCACTCTCGCAATATCCCTAAATTTAGTAGCACAACACTACATTATGCACTCTCATATACAGACACTGCACATTATAATAATATCTGCCCACAATTGTTCAAGAACTACATAACAGACCAATTCAGAACTAAACACGTGTGCTCTCATTCCTACTCCAAAAAACCACAATATTTTCTCACACTCCTCACCAAACTGCAACATCTGTATCACTATTTAACACCAGGCTCACCATAAGTGGGAATATCCACCCCAACACAGGCCCAAATCAATTCAGTCTAAGACAAACTGCTCCAACACAAATGTCAAAACATAACATCCCACTATCTTCATCCCTGGGTAAATCAACAACAGCTGCAAAACCATCTTTTAATGCTAAATATTAATATTAGAAGTATCAAAAATAAAATACCTGAACTTCAGGCCACAATAACACACTACTCCCAAGACATAGTTGCTTTAACATATACCTGGCTAAATAAAAACATAGCTAACTCAGAAGTTCTCCCTACTGGCTACAATATCATTAGACAAGACAGACCACTTTGTAAAGAGGGTGGAACTGCCTTACTGTACAAGTCCAACTTAACTGTATGTCAATTACCAAACTCCTACCCCTCCCCAATAATTGGGACATACTTATCTCACAACTTCAACTTCACCCTAAAAAGGTCATCACCACAATTGTGATCTATATTCCACCTGGTAATACACCTGCTAGCCTTGAAGACTTCTTATCCTGGTGTTCTTCCACATGATCACAAGGAACCCTTATTCTGGGGGATTTCAACCTAGATTGGTTCACCTGCATATCAGAACCACCAAGTAATCTAATAAATCTCCATGGCTGCCAACAGCTAGTCCAAATTCCAACTAGATGTGATAAAAAAATCTAAAAGGGAATCCATCCGTGACTGTGTCCTAGCTAACAACACCACTTTGTACCCCCACACAGGCAGCCTCCCAGACACATTAAGTGGCCACAATATAATATACTTTATACGTGGTAGAACACATGTATGCAAAACCGCTAACTATATATCCACTAGAAACACAAACAAAATCTCTCCTGAGGTCCTCAACATCTGTAACTGTGACTGGACCCCCCTAAAAACCCTCCCACTTGACCAGGCTGTAGCATATTTCAAAAAAACATGTCTACAAAATCTAGACACTGTCGCTCCATTGCGAAAAATCAAGGTTAGAACCTCTACAAACCCCTGGCTCAGTAAAGAAACCAAACAAACCTCAAGTCCAGAGATACTGCCTGGCTTTACTATCAAAAAAACAAAGAAACACAAAGCCTAAGTACCAGGAACTGTGCAACCATGCAAAAAATGCATTAGGCTGGACATAAAATCCTACTACATGACATTACAAACTAAATACCAACACAACCTCCCCAAAATTTTGGAAAAATGTAAACCAGCTACTAAAATCCACCCAAAAGGCTACCCCAAACCAACCATCCCTGCCACTAAAGTTCCCAATGAAACACAATTCAGCTCCCACTTTGTGAACTCAATTCTGTCCTTAGTATCACAGGACAGTTCCTTCCTCACTATCCCCCCCAACACAAATAACACTAATACAAGATTTACCCTCAAAACAGTTTCCACTACTTCAATCAAAAGCATGCTCTCCAAACTAAAAACCTCATCAACAGCAGCCGACCTACTTCACAGCTATTTCTTGAAACTCACCACAGATGCTATTGTTATCCCAGTTTCCACTCTCATAAATGGATCAATTGTTGAAAACTATGTACCGAAACTCTGGAAAATATCCTATGTTACACCTATACATAAAGGTGGGACCTCCACTGAACTTAATAACTACAGACCCTTTGCTTTACTCTCCCCCTGGACAAAATCCTAGAAAAATGCATCCATACCCAGATGCTAAAATATCTCCTAGACAGCAACATCCTGTCACCTACTCAGCATGGTTTCAGACCTGCCCATAGTACCACTACAGCCCTCTTCTGCTTCACAGACACAGTAAACTGTCTCAGAAATGAAGGCCTGCAAGTGTCAATCTTTTTGTGAATATGTCCAAAGCATTTGACACAGTCTCACACCAAATTATGCTAAATAAACTAAACCAATATCACCTATCAAATTCCACTCTTACCTTGTTCCAAAGCTACTTAACTTACAGGTACCAAGCTGTGAAATGGGAAAATTCTCTCCCTCCACAGCTGCCCATAATTATAGGAGTCCCACAGGGTTCTATCTTAGGACCACTACTATTCACAATCTTCACAAATGACCTCCACACAGCATGCATCTATCATTCAGTATGCAGATGACACTACCTTAATCTGTACTGCACAAAACATTCCCAACCTCCTGCAAACAACTCAACTAGCATTCACTGAGGTTGAAAACTACCTTACCAAAGCCCAACTTATCCTCAGTCCAAAGAAAACTCAGCTTATGATTATAACCAGTTCTAACAAAAACACTGACAACAGTCATTTCACTATCTACACCACAAATGCTACTCCAATCACTCCAGTGGCACAGGCTAAGCTATTGGGAATAACCATAGACTCCCACCTAAAATTTGATAGTCATCTCAACTGAACTATTAAAAAAGTACATGCCAAACTGGGATCACTCTACCATATCAAACCATTTCTTACCAACAACACAAGATCAGCCATTGCTCGCTCTCAACTTCTATTCACCCTTGTCTATGCATCTCCCATTCTGATTAATCTCAACAAAATTGAACTAAGCAAAATGGAAGCCTGCCATATATAGAACTCATCACTGTACTGCTTTGAGACAGCTCCACTGGCTTGAACTGCTCACCCTCCTAACCTACAATCAGCTCTGCTTCTGTCATTCGATCTATTACCTCCCCAATAAGTGTCCTGCCCTCATAAACCTAGAACAACATCACTCAGCCAAAAGGCCTCTTAGATCATCAGGCAAACTACTACTAGAAGTCACCAACAGCTACAATAGCTTTGGAGATGTACTATATAGTAGTTCAGTGGCTAAAAAAATGGAACTCTGTCCCCACTAGCATTCAAAACACATCATCCAAAGCCTCCTTTAAAGATCTCATCAGGCAACATCTCAAGCAAAGTTGGCAGTGCCATGAGTGCTCCCCAGGCTAGTGAAAGCAGATAAGGTACACATACTAAACCTAGAGTACTTGATAATAGTTTTCAATCTAACTCACAAACATGGACTAATCTACAATGTATGTACTATACCTGTGAACTATGTATGTTTTCTACCTATGTTTCAAATTTCAGCTGTACACCACAAATCTATTAATTGCCTTTATTTTTTTGTTTGTTCTTTCCACTGTAACTGTTAATGTGCTGCATACCACTGTAAAAACATGTAGTTTGTAATTTGTGCGTATACTGATCATGTCTAAATAACTAAATGTATCTGTAATTTTTCTATGTGGAGCTTTTCTCCCCGGGCCTCTGCTGAAAAAGGGCCTTTTTGGCTCAGTCAGACAACCCCGGTTAACAAATGTAAAATAAATAACCATCCAACCCAATACCATATTCATGGGTGACATTAATTAATTCACTATTAACTGGGAATTCTATATGACATCAAACATGCATGCACAGAGATTCCTGGACTTTGTAAACAAACTCCCTGGACCAGATAGTCAATACATCAACCAGGGGCGTGACCATACTGGATCTGATCCTTATTAATATGGGAGAGTGATGCACACCCCCTACTGTAATGCCTTCCCTGGTAAGATCAGACCACAAAAAGGTCTCCTTTGAAGTAAAAGTAAAACCTGGACCCCCAGCTCAACTTGGAATATTCAGGAACTATTATAAGGCTAACTTCATTCTATTAAGTGAGAACCTGGCAAAATTTCTAGCCCCCTATAAACCCTTAGAACACTTCTGCCTATGTAAAACTGTTCACAGAAACCCAGTTCAAGCATGTTAATAGCTGCACTGAGGCAGCTGTACCCACCAGGAAGAAGTACAGAACTAACTCAAAAAACAAGCCACCCTAATGGAATCAGGAAATCAGTCAGATGCATAACAGGAAGAAAATCATGGCAAAAATTAGGAGGTTTCAGAACCCAGCAGGACAGAAGCACTCTCATCAAACTAAACAAACAACTCAGAGGACAAATAAAGTCTACCAAAGCCAAATTTGAGGTGAGTTTGGCCTCCCAGGCCAAGGACAACCACAAAGCATTCTTTAGCTATGTCCGCAGCCTCAAAGGCAATACACAATTGTATGCAGAGCTCATTGTAAATGGAGCCACCTATACTGAGCCAGAAGAAATAGCAAACTTCTGGCTGATAAATTCAGGTCCATCTTTAGTTCTCTCTCCCCCTCAACCTTATCTGAGGAAATTTCATCAAATGGAACTCCCCCTAATATCACTAGGGAACAGGTCCTTAATGATCTCTCTAAGAGCAATAACACTGCATCAATGAACCCAGAGAATATCTCATGATGCATTCTAAATGGCATGAAACATGACCTATCAGGGCCCCTGGAATTACTATTTAACTGTACCCTCCAAACAGGCTTTGTACCTCATGAATGGAGAAAGGCAACAGTCATCCCTCTGCACAAAGTTGGGCCATATACAGAACCTGGAAACTGCAGACCCCTAAGTCTCACTAGTCTTATATGCAAAACTTTGGAAAGAATTATCATGGAGATGATCAATAGAGATATAGTAAACCTTCAGTCACTGGACCCAACCCAGTTTAGTTTCGTCAAGAGCAGATCATGCCTACTCAACCTGGTGAACTTCTTTGAGAAGGTCACCAAAGCAATGGATAAGGGCAAATCATTCACACTGTCTACCTTGACCTGGCCAAGGCATTTGACACAATACCCCACTCAGGCATTGTTGACAACCTCAAGAGGTTAGGTACAAACCCATATGTCACCCGGTGGATCACCAACTGGCACACAGACAGGACCCAGGAAGTTAGAATTGGGGAGCCCACCTCTACAAAGAGGCCAATCACAAGTGGAGTCCCTCAGGGATCAGTCCTTGAACTGATCCTTTTTGGCATTTACTTCTCAGAAGTCAAGGCCAATGTCAGTGGTCTCTGGATGACTAAGTTTGCAGATGATTGCAAGTTAAGAGCAGTCATTGAATCTTACACTGGCACAAATATTCTCCAGGAGGGGTTGACACAGACAAACAACTGGTGTCAGAGCCATGGACTAAAACTAAATGCCAAGAAATGCATACTAGTATCCTTTGGGAAGTCATCCATCCCTGGTAACTATAATATTGACAACACACTCCTTAGAGGTGACCCAGTAGTCAGGGACTTAGGGACACACATAGATAGTAATCTAGCCTTTGATCATCATGTGTCTACAGTGGTGAGGAAATCATTCTATGTTGCACAACTTATAAATAAAGGTATGGTATCTAAGTCAAAGGAAGTCATTGTTCCATTGTATTCAGCATTCATCAGACCTGTCATTGAGTACAATGCCCCCTTTGGTATGTACCTAACCAGGCATATCCAACAACTAGAATCTTCACAGAGGATTCTCACTAAAAGAATACAGGGTGTAAGTAATATGTCCTATGCAGACTGCCTCAAGGCCCTATTCTTGTATTCTGTCTCCTACAGGCATTTGAGGGGAGATCTATGCCTGGTATACAGGGCATTGTCAGACCCCACTTTGTAGTACCTCCTGCATATCCACAAAACAAACAGTACCAGAATTACCTGTTCTAATTAAACTTGCCTGTGATATAACTAGAACCTGCTATAGAGATAGGTATGTATCCCAGAGGATACCCTGACTATGGAACAGGCTCTCCATCCATGTGAAGCAGAGTGCTTCCCTAATCCAATTCAAGTGCAACTTGGACAATTTGATGGGAAACTGGAAATTTATCCCTGGTTTGTCACTTATGTCTCCAATGCAAACAGGTAACCTGTAAATGGTTCATCTCCTAGGCCCATGCTTACACTTATCAAGGGTATCAGAACTTGTCAGAGATTTGGGATGCATAGCTAGGCTTAAAAAGGCCCTTGTGGTTGTTAGCCTAGTAAACACCTATGAACCTATTATATCTGGAGGAGGTGAAGGTTGTGCTCATTTTGGAGCACAGAGGTAGTATGAGCTATAGTCCAAGATTCTTCTGAATAGCGAGTAAAAATTGAAGAAATGACTGCCGCAAGACTGCAAGAGCTGCAGTAACACTTATACTGAGCAGGTGAGCTGACAGAACTCACCTGCTTTTCTGGAACACCTGGTCCAACCTGTCTTGTTCACAGATGTTGTTTTGAAACACTGTAATTTCCCTAACGTAATGAATGCACTCTATTTAGGCTATTCACTTGAAGTGACTAAAGAAATGATACAATTGTATTTTGCATATTTAGCCAGGCATGGTTGAAAACTAAGACTGGTAGAGAGCAATATCACTGGTCACCTATAACCACTGGTAAAAGGCAGTTCTCATCCAAAGGCAAAATTGAAGAAAAGGCCTTTGAACTTGTTAAGATCTTAAAAAAAAAAAAAAAAGCAGGCAGCAATGGCAGCAAAATTGAAAGCCATGTGTTATTATTGTACGCTTTTTGCTTCGGCTCATTCACCTCTTTCATCAGACAAATCATCAACAAAAAAACATCATCACCAATATAATTTCCAAAAGTACTTCAACTTAATTTAAATATTAATTGATCCTTAAAATCCTTAATCCTTTGTACATTGTGTATAAAAATATATATAATAAATAAAACAAAATAAATTTAGCTCAAACTAAAAAAAAATAAAATAAAATAATATTTCTAATAATGTAAATAAAATTTGGAAATAAAAAAAATCAAAATATTATAAATAAAAAAAAAAAAAAAAAAAATAAAAATTATCCTTAAACTATTAGTTCATTGCAAAAGTAATATGTACATATGCATTTGTATAAAAAATAGCAACTTGTTAAGATCTTGCCATCATTCATGCAACAAAACTAAGCATGCAGGCATGTATATCACCAAGTGATGCTGAAATACGAAAAGTTAACAATTTCCCTGTAAAGACCTCTATGGCACAATGTACTCATTATGTGATGAATCCATCCACAATTGAATGGTTGCAGGGTTATAATCCCTTGAGTTGTTGTTTTGCAATATTATGTTTTCATGATAAACTTGCACTCCATTCCCCTATGGTATTTTTTATGCTTCACTGGCATACCTGGCTAATATGTGTTCATTTCAGAGAAAATGAATGGCACAAGCAAGGGTTCAAATTCATTTGGGAGTATATCACATTTCTTGCTGTCCTATATTCTTTTACCTTGAAATGTATTTTAGAAGCATCTTCCCTAGGATCTTCTTCAGTAGATCGAATCACTAGAATATTAAAATTTAAATAGCAGAGACAAAACAAAAAACAAAAGTTGAAAAGAATGACCATTCACAATGCCGGAAATAATAAGAATGAAAAAGGTACTGTGCATGTCACACAGAACTCAGAACTCCTGAATGTACATCATGACACAGTTACAAAACCAGTTACTTTACTTAAAGAAATCATTAAACAAAAATTTAGCTTCTTAAATGTCTTTGCAAGGGTCAAGCCCCACTTCACCCTCACACTCCCTGCAAATTACATATACCAAGTCAGAGATCCCACTACAGTGGAGAAAAGGGTAAACTTAGTGATCCTCACTATAGCGCGGTCTCCATTTATAAGAATTAAAACAGGAACATTTTTTTTTCTAAATGGTTTCTTTATGTAAAGTAATTTTTTTGTAAATGTGCCGCTATGTACATTCAGAAGGTAAGAGTTCTGTGTGACATGCACTGTAGTTCTTTCAGTCTTATTATTTCTGACATTGTGAGCTGTTGTTCTATTCAATTTTTGTTTTTTTTTTCATCTCAGCTATTTAAATTTCTATGTTCTAGTGATTCAATCTACTAAATCAGATCCCTTCTGTATACTTGACTCTGTAGCATATCCTGCAAATGTTTTGTTTGGGAGAATATGTATGATAAAGGTAAGGATTAAAACCCAACTAGATGTAATAATCTTGTATTCCTAACATGGGTTCCATTTTCCTCAAATGAAACATTGTTATCTTGACTGTGTACATTGTTCATGGGGTTTGGCTCTGCCTAATGAAATGTAAATATGGTAATCCAAGAAAACTCTGGTTCCAAATCACCAAAAGCACAAAGCAGTCACACAGAGCTCCTATAAAGGCTGCCCCTCCTCAACAATTGACTGCACGATAGTGTCAGCAGAAACACCAGTTCACATGGATAAAAACTGAAGTTTAATTACTCCAGCAAGTAGACACTAGAGTGAGGCAAACAATAAAAACAAAACAAACAGTTCTGATACTAAACCAACAGATTAAGCACTTTCATCTTCTTAACAGAAGACTTTGTCAGAATAAACAGAACCCTTCTCTACACCCATTTTTATAGTACATTACTCATCTTGCATTGACTGCAGTGGTGGTGCGGTAGCGTTGTCACCTCACAGTAAGACTCTGTCCGGTTTGATTCTCAGCTAGAGCATCTTCTGCGTGGAGACATGTGTGAATGAGCATACCTTCATTGAAGGTTGTGCATCAGAGCCGGCAACTTGGCATGTCAAAATCTACTGCCAATCATTAGTGGACCAGAGTTCAGTTGTGGTGACCCCTAACTATGAAAAGCCGAAAGACACAACATTACTCATCTTGCATTGGATAAAACATTAATTAATTAATTATGCAAACGGTGCCAATGAACTAGAATTAAAAAAAAAAACAGTATTATTAATAAAGTTATTTAAACAGTACTCGGTGTATAAGACAGTTTTATTAAAAAAACAGTTTCTGCACTTTCAGTACTTTTGTTTTCAGTATATATCAAGATATAAATACATATAGGGCCGGATTCATGAAGGCTTGCATGGAGTCTAAGAGTAGTGTAAGACTCCATGCAGCCAATATGTCTGACGAGCGATCCAGGAACAGCCGGCAGGCGCGTGCAAGAGAGCTCCTAAAACGGCTCTTACACAGACAGAACACGGATATGCAAATTACCTCAATTGCAGCCAAAAGGCATGCAAATGAGGTAAATTTGCTACCCAGGAAACCTGAATCTGTCCGAGTAAGAGCAGTGTTATTTGCAGAAATGTACTCAGTTGACCACTAAGTACCGTTCTGCAAATAGTAAAACGGAGCCATGACAGCTCCAAATAAAGGTTGAATCCAGTGGAGGAAGCATGCCGATGGCCAAATATATGGCCATTGGCAATGTTTCCCGATGCAATATGACAAAAATAATTTTTTTTTTCAACGATTTCCGAGGTTTAAGCGTAGTACAGTACCGCGCAAACACGCTGTGCTATAAAAACCAGAAAACTAATAATTATAATACACAAATGTGGATATTATTTAATTTCTTAATTTACAATGCAAGTGAATGGCAGGCTGAAGACAACAGGGCTACCGAGTAGAGGTTGCTAAGGGGGGAACCCTGTCTAAGAGATGTAACCAAGCATTAGTAGGCAATCCTATGCAAATGAGGGTAAGGATAGTGAATCCCAAGTCTACATAGCAAATGAGCACAGTCAGTGGAGTGTAAGACTAGGATAAGGGGAGTAACAGAGTAGGAGATAGGTGACATCATGAGGGGGGTATGTATGAAAGAATGTAAGCTCATTGGAGCAGAGTGGCATGTGTCTGCTGTCAGGTACTCATCACTGGAAGAGGTGTGTCACCAGGTATCCTAGCTAAAGTCAAGAAATTGAAGGTGTATGCTGTGGATATCACCAAAGTTTCTTGTAAAAGTGCTTGCAATGTGCATGCGCGTGTGCACGCCTGTATATCCGAGTAAGACTGTGCATGCATGTTTAAGCAGGACTAAGCATGTGTACAGTTGTTTAAATCTGTGTAAGCACGTTTGCGCAGGTGTGCACACGTGTAAGCAGGAATTAGCAAGCGTTAGGCAGTGTAAGCCTGTGTGCACGTGTTTAAGTAGGAATTAGCTAGTGTTAGTCAGTCTAAGCCTGTGTGCACGTGTTAGCACGTGTGAGCGTGTTTGCGCTTGTGTGTGCGCT
This sequence comes from Protopterus annectens, assembly GCF_019279795.1. Classification (NCBI taxonomy): domain Eukaryota; kingdom Metazoa; phylum Chordata; order Ceratodontiformes; family Protopteridae; genus Protopterus; species Protopterus annectens. The sequence goes on from NC_056726.1 coordinate 1,428,719,336, forward strand.
GCCCTCCTGGGGAATCAGAAAGGGAAAAGGAAGCACAACAAACAGTAGGAAGTTAACCAGGGAGAATCAGCAGAGCTAGCAGGTGGAAATAATCAGAATGAGGCAGTTACACAGGCAGTAAACCAGCCCAGCCCAGCACTTAAAACTCTGCAAACAACTTTTCACCATGTATTCCTCAGAGACACTGCAGCACTGCAGTAAGCTAAGAGAAGTGAATACTGAAAAGGCTTAACTGAGACAAAGAAATGTTAGGGGCTGCCATTGCTGTCATAAGGCGACATATGCAACATGCTGAGGGTGGTGACAATGTGAATGCTGCTGACCAACCCCCAGTGAGGAGACGGAGAAGAGTGTACAAGCCCAGGGTAACTTACCAGGGGCTACATGAGCTGGAGATAGTGGAGCACTATAGAGTGGACAGAGACCTCATGCACCAAATAGTTGAGCTGTGCAGGCCACGCCTCACACACAGAACCAACAGAGGGGAACCCATTCCAGTGGAAACCAAGGTATCTGTTGGCCTACGAATACTAGCAACAGGTGCCTTCCAGAGACCAACTGGTGATATGATGGGGATATCACAGGCATCAGCATCCAGGGTACTGCACCAGTTCCTGGATGCCATGTCAGCACATGTTGGTGATCATGTATATTTCCCCAATTCCCGTGAGGTATTGGCCAGCAATATGCGTCTCTTCCAGCAAATAGCAGAATACCCTGAGGTAATGGGTGCAATAGACTGCACGCACATATGCATCAAAGCACCAGCTGGTGAGCGGGGTAGGGCCTACATTAACCGCAAGGGCTTCCCCTCCGTCAACTGCCAGGTCGTGTGTGATGCCCAGGGCATAATAATGAATGTGTGTGCTGGCTGCCCTGGAAGCTACCATGATTCTAATATCTGGCATCTGACACAGCTGTACCAGACATTTGTCAATGGGGACATCCCTCATGGTCACCTAGTGGGGGATGCTGGATATGCACTGGAGCCGTGGCTGATGACACACATCAGAAATGCACACAAACCTGAACAGGAATGCCATAATGAGGCACATGCACAAACATGAAATGTAATCCAGCATGTGTTTGGGCTGCTCAAATCACGGTTCCAGTGCCTAGACACCTCTGGTGGAGCCTTGCAGTACTCACCAACTACATGTACCCAAATTGTCATGGTATGTGCTATGCTACATAATATGATCCTGCAAAAACAGCTGCAGCAGGATCAGCATAGACCCAGGCCAAACAGCCCCCCACCATTGCCAAGGCCATCACAGGCAGAGCGTGACTCGAAGGAGGAACAACCTGAGCCTTCCCCAGTAGGCAGAAGGAGGCATGCCCAGTATGCTTTGGCCTTGGCAAAGAGGTAATGCATAGCACATACACTGGCTCAGTAGGAACCCTGGAAATGATACCTCTCCCTGACCTCCACATACAGTAAAAGGGATGCCTAACTTGACACTACCTGTTGCAAACATTTAAAGGGTGTGTACTATGTGCATCTGACATAGGCAGCCCTGCAGCACCACCTGAGGCATGATTGACTTGTGTTAAGCAATATAAAGCAGTGCTAAACAGTTTCACCACTATGTAGTATATGTAAACATAAGCATACACACTAACTGGCAAAACTTTGGGCAATGTTGAGTAATATTGGCTAACATTCAGCAATGTTGAAAACTGTTGAGCAATGTTGGTCAAGTCTGGTCAAAGTTGGGCATAGTTGAGCAAAAGCAGGTAAACATGCACATATATTCTTTAGTGGACCTTAAGCAGTCTGGTCTGCCCAGTATGAAAATTTTGAGCAGTGATAGGCCTCGAACCCAGGATACTGTGCACTATTGTCACAGTACCAAACCACCAAACCACAACAGCATTTCACTGGTCAGCTTGTATGAAGACATGTTGATAAGTCTATGCAAAGTGTCTCATGGAAACCCCGCAGTCACAGCATAATTCACATCAAGTTATGACACAAAGGTGAGCCCTGCAGCATAAATATAACTTGATTACCAACACACATAGTACACATGTTAATATTGGGCATGTTTACACATGGTAACAAATGTACTGGACTCCAGACAGCAACATACTGAAAGGTCACACTGGGCATGCTCACACACGAATAAATGAGACAAATGTCAGGCAACAAAACAGTGAAAGTGCAAACTGGGCATGATCACACACTTAGGCCATGTCTGAGTGCAGCAGTGGGTCAGACATATCTGGCAGTTCACGTGTTAACCCAGGAACCTCTTATTAGCCAACAATCCTGCCTTGTGCACACAGTTATAAGACAACATACACATATATAACATCTGGGAATCCTGTCATAATCAAATATGTACTACAGATACATAGGTTGTACATAGAAAGTGGGAAAGCAAAGAGGATAACAAATCTGCAGTCAGTATCATCAATAAACAATGTGCACTTCAAACATTATCATAGGTACATAGGTTCATAGGTTGATACTAGGTATCAGCCCTAGGGCATTCAGAAGCCTAGCCAGACTGTGTATGGCTTTCACCACCCTGTGCCTTTGAATAATAGGTCACACAAGATAGCCGTCGTATGGTTAGTGTACTGTGCCTCTGTCTAGCAGGGACTCAGAAGAGATCCCAGGGGTAAACGTATGATCACCCATCCACTTGTCAGGATTTCCCATGAAGAGGGTCAGTGAGGGGCTCTGCCAAACGTGGACTGGGATGCCATTCTAGAGTGAGGGGAGCTTCTGGGATATGCATCTGTCCCTCCAGCATGTCCTATGAAGTCTGTGCTGAGTTGGAAGTCCCTGGAGCATGTAACTGTAAGGGATTCTGATATCTTGAGGTGGAGCATGACCAACAAGTGTGGGCTGGACATGGCTGTGTACAGCAGGCACAGATTGCATATGGGTAAGCGTTAAGCAACTGAGTACAGCTGGTGTTTCTGTAGCTGAACTGTGTAGGGCATCTGTATGAGTCTCCTGTTCCACTTGCTGAGGTACCTTTGGGGTCATGACAGTTGCTGCAGGTGTCGGGTAAGGTACATCCCAAATGGGACATTGTACTCAAGTACGGGCGTGATGAGTAGAGGTGCACAATGACCTCTCCGGATTTAGATGTGTAACCTTTTGGGATAAGGTGGACAATATAGAAGGTCTACCGAACCACTTTGCCAATGTGATATTCAAAGGAGAGATGAGTATGTACTGTGGACCCCAAATCCCTAAGTACACCTTTTATACGTAATGGATTACCACCTATGTGTTAATCTGTGTGCACTTTGTTATTCCCAAAGGGGATGTCTATGTATTTTATGGCAGTTAGCTTTAGGCTATGGCTCTGGCACCACTTATCCATCTCTGTGAGACCCTGTAGGAGTATGCATGTGTCAGCTGGAGAGATGATTATGGCACCCGGTCTGCAGTCATCTGTGAACCTGGTCAGCCATACTCCTCCCGTGTTAGCCTGTACCTCACAGGAATATATACTGAACAAGACAGGTCCCAGAACTGAGCCTTGTGGGATGCCACATGTAACCGGTGTAGAGTCTGACATGGCACCTGCAATTTCAAACATGTGGGTGCCATCCCTGATCCACTTTGCAATCCATCTTGTGACATATGTGTTGATATGTAAGTTGGTGAGTGTATGTAAGATGCCTGAGTGGGGTATTGTGTCAAAGGCATTTGGGAGGTCCAGGTAGGCTGTGAGGACTACCTTCCCTATGTCTATGGCCCTGGTAACTGATTCAAAGAAGTTGAAAGGTGCAACAGGCAAGATCTGCCCTTAACAAAGGTGAATTGGGTAGGATCCAGTGTCTGGAGGTTGTTGACATCTGTAAATGTGTTCCAGGATACTATTCTCCATAGCTTTGCAGACCAGGCTAGTCAGGCTTATAGGGTGATAGGGTCTCTTGTGGCACCACTGTTGTGGAGCGGGACCACTGTTGCTGTATGCCATTCCTTGGGTACATATCCTGTAGTAAGTCTGATGTTGAACAGTGATGTTATGTGAGGGTTATGTTCTTCATGAAGCATGTGTAAGACGCAGCCTGGGACACCGTCTGGACCCAATGATGCTGGTTTACTGCTTTGGAGAGGGCAGCTCTCACATGTTCATCTCTGATGTCAGGGAGGCTACACTCTGTTGTGAGGGCCATTAGTACTTTTGGGGGATGGGTGGAGAAATATGCACTGAACCTGTCTGCCAGGATGTTGTCAATGTGTGTGGGTTCAGTGTATTTTGTTGTCATCATGCACTAACTCAGAGCATAACTGGGAGTTGCCACCCAGGTTCCTGACTTAACTAAAGAAGGCCTTGTGATTGGCTTTAGTGTCATGTGCAATTGTACTGTCGAAGCTGGCCTTAGATGATGTTATGACTGATCGTAGCTTCTTGCTAGTACTGATCAGAGATGCCTCCCCTTCATGGGATACTGCTCTATCATGTAGTAGCCTCCTCCCTTTGTTGCATAGCTTATTTATGGCTGGGGTCCACCAGACAGGTCACCTGCTTTTAGAGGAGTGAGTCTTGGAGTCATGTGGGATAGCATGATCCATGCTTACCTGTAGGTGTCCATACAATGGGTTTCTAAAGGATACTGTGATATTAGTCGTGCTTCCCACTGGCCCGGGGGCTGTGAAGGAAACCACCTCTGTTCTGAGAAGTATGACATTTCCTTTGTTGACGTACCTCACCGAGATTACCTTGGCTGGGGGTGGGGATGGGATATGGATGTCCAGTGAGATAAATGTATGGTCTGACCTTACCAATGAGGTGTATACCTCTTGTGTGGAACATAGAGTCCCCATGTTGGTGATGACCAGGTCCAATATGTATACCCCTCATGTGGGGGTGGTGACCACTTGTTCCATAGCATTTGAGTTGATATATATGAGGAACCATTGTGCAAGGGTGTTGTGGCTTGAGCAGTATTCCCAGTAAATGTTGGGCTACTTGAAGTCATCCAATATAATGTTGTTTGGAGAGCTACATATGCTCCAGTGTTCTGTTCTCAGGAAAGCCGAGTGTGGTCCCTGCATTTGGGAGTGTGGTTTGTAGCAGGCTACAACCTGAAAGGCAGTTTAGGCCACTGTGACTTACACATGGATGGTCCCCAATGATTTGTGCAGTGCTACTAACCTGGAGGTTTGTGTATTTTGATGTATATGGATACTCCCCCTCCTTTTGTGGTGTTGCCTGGTTTTTGTGTCTGAAAACCGTGGTATGACATGTAACCTGGTAGTGCTGGGGTGCTGTCAGGATCCTTGTACCCGGTGTCTGTTACTGCACAGATATTGATATTCTCCATACTAAAGAGAGCCTTGAGTGGGTGCAGTTAGAGGTGTACATGTCTGGCATTGAGCAGCATTACCCTTAGTTTATTTTACCTTGTATCATCTATGGAGGGAGGTTTGTCATTTGAGCCTTGCCTAAAAAAGGCACTATGGGGTGCCACGTGCCTTAGCCTGTATTTGAAAGCCCAGTGGTGTCAGGTGCAAGCCGTCCCTAGTGAAGACGTGGCATGATGAGCATGTCATCCCAGGGCAACAGACACTGGATCCCCTGTGAATGACACAAATATGTTAGCCGACTATTAAACCTGATCATGTTGTCCTTATACTGTGGCATCATTCTTGGTGAGGGTAAGATGCTACACAAGGTCAGGGTCATACCGGCCTGGGCTACATGTTCATAGAGCTCCTCTATGTCTCTTTTCATGTAGTCCAGGGAGAAACGTCTCAGGACATGCACACCAGCATGGACAATAATGGAGTCATAGCTGTACTTGCTTTGGAGTGACCTGAGTGCATGTGTTATGTGGCAGATCCTGGCACCCGACAGACAGCTTACAGTGACCTACTCCTTGTTCAGCTTGGTGTGTGGCACATCAGTGTGTCTGACAATACAGTCACCTATCACAGGTGTATTAGGTGTGTTGTTTAGCCTTAAGGGCAGTGACTGTGTGGCACACTGACATTGTGTACTTTGTGATATGTGGGTATACTGGTGGGGAAGCAGTTGTCTGGGTGTCTGCTTTGGGGGGGTCCTTGCTGGTTAGGCAGAGTTTTATTTAGAGCCTCTGATTATGTGAATGCGTGTTTATGTGTTTGGTCTGCCGTTGCTATAGGTCTATGTGACACTGGAGTTGTGGTGTGTGTGGTTACCTTCTCCTCCTGATAGACTGTGCCAGTCATGGGTCTAGACAACTCAGCCTCCAGTTTGTCCATATAGTTGCATCTCACACAAATATCTGAGTTTGTTTAGAGGAGGGGAGGGTTGTCTGTGTGCATAAGGCAGTTGCACCATTTACTGACAATCCCCGTATTCACCAGCTGGACTGGAGAGTACACACAAAGCCCACCCACGGACATATCAGGATATTATGATGAAATACTCTATTGACTGATCAAAATGGATCAGTAGGGTGCTAAGAGTGTAAAAGAGTATAACACGGGTTTAATGCCTATGTTTGTTGGTGTTTTGTAAGATTATCTGTAAAGGAGTTCAGACAGAACTATGACACTTCCATCAGCTATGTCATACATAGCAATATACAGTCATATATGTCCTGAGTCAGGGCCAACTGTAAATTACTGACAATGCCAACATCCCCTGTCACACAAGGCCATACATACATAGCTACCTCCCACTGTCAAAAGGCCCTACCATCATACCAGGGGATATCACATGTAGATTGTGTATACAAGTCCTTCCAAAGCTGAGGACATGGCATCAGTTGGATTACACTGTATCCCATATGTGTCATATGTAAACTGCAGAACAAACAGACCCTGCACCTGAACACTCTGTTGAGCCTTACACTCTCTACAGGATATGAAACTATTGAATTGGTTACAGCAACATATGGCACACTCCATAAGTATTGGTGCATAACAGACCATGGGAACTATAGTGTTATATGCCTATGACATATGATCTGCAAGGCCATGGGGTCCATCATGATTGAAGTCATGAACAGAGCTATTGGAAGACGACAAACACACAACCCTACCAACTGTGGTCTGTTCATGGCCAGAGCAAGGTTCGCAAACTGCTAGACTGTGTGCAAGGCAGCCACCAGGACAGATATCACTGAAATGAGTTATACACATCCCACATAGACCTTGAATAGCCCTTGTCCAATATCCCAGACACATGTTGTATCTACATATTCAACACTCTGTGCAAAAACATGCATTGTCATATGATGGATTGGCAACTGGTCCAGAGATAGATCACACAAGCCAAGAATTGTGGAGTCCTGTTCAAGCTGTTAACACCTGCTGTCCCTCATGGTGCAGTCCTGGGATTGCATAAAACAAAGTGCTTACAGTACCATGTTGAGTCTGATGATGTCAGCATCTGACAAATGTAGCAGTGGAAATGAAAATCTCAATAAAGCATATAGCGTGTTGGGTTAATGCGTATGTGCCTAATGGCATAAAAAAATTAGGTAGGGGTTTGAATCCTGCAGTTGCTGAGTGTATGTGTGTGGCGGGGGGTGTATGTGACTTTCTTTGAGAGGAATGGCCTTTTTGGAGACTAGGGGAACACCTTAAAAGAGATATATTCCTCTTTGGCAAGTCTGATGATGTCAGCATCCTACACATATAGCAGTGAAAATAAAAACTCCCAGTAAAGCATACAGTGCATCGTGTTAATGCGTACTTCACTAGTATCATAACATAGTTAGGTAGGGGGTTAAATCCTGCAATTGCTGAGTGTGTGTGCATGTAGGGGTATGTGTGCTTCTGTGTGATTTCCTTAGAAAGGAGTGCCCATTCTGGTGACTAGGAAAACGCCTGAAAAGTGGTATATTCCTCTTTGGCAAGTCTGAAAATGTCAGCATCCTACAAATATAGCAGTGGAAATAAAAACTCCCAGTACAGCATATAGCGCATCGTGGTACTATGTATTCCACTAGTATCATAATATAGTTAAGCAAGGGTTTGAATCCAGCAATCACTGAGTGTGTGTGCATGTGGGGGTATGTGTGTTTCTCTGTGATTTCCTGTGACTAGGAAAACACCTGAAAAGTGGTATATTTCTCTTTGGCAAGTCAGAAGATGTCAGCATCCTACAAATATAACAGTGGAAATGAAAACTCCCAGAAAAGCATATAGCGCATTGTGTTAATGCATTCTTCAGTAGTATCATAACATAGTGTGTGTGTGGGGGGGGGGGATGTGTGTTTCTGTGTGACTTCTTTAGAGAGAAGTCCCCATTTTAGTGACTAGGAAAATGCCTGAAAAGTGGTATATCCCTCTTTGGCAAGTCTGAAGATGTCAGCATCCTACAAATATAGCAGTGGAAATGAAAACACCCAATAAAGCATATAGCATGTTGTGTTAATGCGTACTTTACTAAGATCATAACATAGGTAGGGGTTTGAATCCTGCAAGTGCTGAGTGTGTGTGTGACACTGTTGGTCAACGTGGGGTGGGTTTTGCTTTTACTACGATATGACATATCAGGATACAAACAGTATGTGCATTGCACACATCAGGTATATGTGTGGCAAATACATATATGCACATGACCTCAAGTAGTACATAGGTGTGAAGCCTGCATACTACATGAATACATTTCTTACCTGTGACAGAATTTGCTGGTGTGTCACAGATCATAGGTCACATAGGTATGTATGTGACAAGGCCGGCGACTGTAGTGATCTGTGGCCATAGTCATCTGTGTCACACACACCCATGACGGTTTCTATAGACTAGTGTGAGTGAGGGTACATGCCTGGGGTATATGTCAGACATGTCCATACACAACATGGTCTGGCAATAATGGACAGTCATTATAGGTGTACAACAGCCTTGTGGATATGCATACAGGCCCCTTATTGCTTATGTGATACATGAAGAGACTTCAGAATACCTCTGGATATGTGGATACCAAAGGACAGATGGCATAACACTTGGCTGCACGTACACATCGGTACCCGACATACATGTCAGGGGTTACCACCTATGTGATATTGTCAGGATACTGTGTATAGTAAATGTGGATGACTATGCTATAGCTGGCTTACAGCTCTGCAGCATGTATTGGACAACAGGTATCTGTCTGTATGATACCCTTGTGTAGAATATGTGTCCCATCTGCAGAATGCATTGTAGCCCACTGCATGCATTACCAGATGTGGATGGACATATCCCTAGTGTGTTTGCATGCACCTAAGGGGCTATATGCCAAATGTGTGGGCCCAGGAACGGGTGGTGGTCAATACCACTGGTTACTGTTATAGTATAGTACTGGAAGGATAGAACTGTTACTGAGTCCACTACATCTGTGTGTCAGTTGTCAGGACATCATCTGATAATTGGGTATAGTCAGGCTGTTGAGGTTGTGTATACTACCAGAATGCTAAACATTGACAGTTAGTAACAGTATCACCCACAGCCGAGTGCCAAACCATGTCACACACACATGTGTACCCATGTTAGAACATATCTGTAGTAGAATGCATACTGGCCACCAAGAGATACTATGAGATGTTAACACTGTGTAATACAGGGAATGTCACACGTCCCATGTGTCCACTATGCACGTACATGCAGATAGTGCACCCTCTCCATGTTCACAGATGTACACCTGCAAATCTGTACTGCACACATCACACACGTACTGTCCACTCAGTAACACATGCTGCCAACACTACACACATCATCCACGTGGCACATGGGTGGACAAGACATACTCAGACATAACACTGGTGTACACAATACGACATTCACAATCATAGCTTTGATGCATCATGCCTGCTCAGATATACCTACAAGGATATCATTACACTTTCCTGTTGACAATCTGCTAACAATGCTACACTGCTATAAAGTCACTCTGTGCATCAGCACCGTGTTAGGTTCATAGGTTCATAGGTTCATAGGTTCATACTAGGCTATCTGCCCTAGGGCATTTATAAGCCTAGCCAGAGTGTGTTTGGCTTTCTCCACCCATTTTAAATGAATTTTGCTATGCCCTTTTTTGAGGTTAGTATATTGTGCCTCTGTCTAACAGTGACACAGAAGTGATACCCGGGGTAAACCTACAATCTCCCATCCACTCATCAAGATTCCTCTTGAAGAGAGTCAATGAGGGACTCTGCCTAACCTGGACTGGGATTTTATTCCAGAGTGAAGGGAGCCTCTGGGTTATGAATCTGTCCCTCCAGCATGTCCTATTTATTTCAGTGCTGAGGTTCAAGTCTCTTGAGTGTGTAGCTCAATGGGATTTGGATTTTCTGAGGTGCAGCATGTCCATTAATTCTGGGTTGGACATGGCTTTATACGTCAGGCACAGATCGCCTCTGAGCAGGCGGTATGCCACTGAGTAGAGCTGGAGTTTCTTTAACCAGGCAGCATATGGCATCTGTTTGAGCCCTTTGATCCTCTTGTTGAGGTACTTTTGGGGTCTTTCCAGTTGCTGCAGGTGGCTGGTAAGGTACATCCCAAAAGGGGCATTGTACTCAATTATGGGCCTGATGAGGGATGAGTAAAGAGGCACGATGACCTCCCCTGATCTAGATGTGAATCCCTTCATGATTAGGTGGGATATATAAAATGTTTTTCTAACCACTTTGGCCACGTGGTTGTCAAATGAGAGATTGCTATCAACTTGAGTCCCCAGGTACCTAATTACTTCTTCCGTACTTAATGGATTACCACCTATGTGGTAATTTGTGGGCACTTTGTTTTTGCCAAAGGGGATGACTATACACTTTTTGGCATTTAGCTTGAGGCCATGGCTCTGGCACCAGTTGTCTGTTTCTATGAGGCCCTTTTGTAGGATGCTTGTGTCGGCTGGAGAGTCGATTATGGCACCCAGTTTGCAGTCATCTGCGAACTTGGTCAGCCACAGTCCTTCTGTGTTAGCCTGTACCTCCAAGAAATATATACCGAACAAGAGAGGTCCCAGGACTGATCCTTGTGGGATGCCACTTGTAACTGGTTTGGGGTCTGACATAGCTCCAGCAATTCTAACCATGTGGGTTCTGTCCTTGAGCCAGTTTGCAACCCATCTAGTGACATAGGGGTTTATATTTAAGCTGGTGAGCTTATCTATAATGCCCGAGTGGGGTATTGTATCGAAGGCTTTTGCAAGGTCCAGGTAGGCTGTGTGGACCACCTTCCCCTCGTCAATGGCCTTGGTGACTGTTTCAAAGAAATTGACCAGGTTTAAGAGGCAGGAGCTGCCCTTACCAAAGCCAGTCTGGGTAGGATCCAGTGTCTGTAGGTCCCCATTATCTTTATTTATGAGGTCCATGATGATCCTTTCTATAGCTTTGCAAACCAAGCTAGTCAGGCTTATGGGGCGATAGTTTCCAGGATCCGTTGAGGCACCACCTTTGTGGAGAGGGACCACTGTTGCTGTATGCCACTCTTTGGGTACATATCCTGTAGTAAAGCTGAGACTGAACAGTAGTTTTATGTTTGGGTTTAGTTCTTCTTGGAGTTCATGTAGGATGCAGCCTGGGACACTGTCTGGTCCCATTGATGCTGTGTTTTTTTGCTTTGGAGAGGGCAGCTCTTACCTGAGCATCTGAGATGTCAGGGGGGCAGCACTCTGCTGGGATAGATATTTGCCCTTTTGGTGGGGAAGGGGAGAGAAGTTTGCACTGAACCTGTCAGCTAGGATTTTGGCAATGTCTGTGGGTTTGGTGTATTTTTTGTCATTTTGGACTAATTCTGAGCATATCTGGGAATTCCCACCCAGGTTCCTAACATAACTAAAGAAAGCCTTGTGATTATCCTTAGTGTCCTGTGCAATTTTTCTCTCGAAGCTGGCCTTAGACGATTTTATGAGTGCCCGTAGTTTTTTGCTAATACCGATCAGAGATGCCTTCCCTTTTTGGGATTTTGCTGTATCATGTAATAGCTTCCTCCTTCTATTGTATAGTTTATTTATGGCTGGGGTCCACCAGACAGGATGCCTAACCATGGAGGATTGGGTCTTGGTTTTATTTGGGATTGCATGATCCATGCATTCCTGAAGGTGTTCATAGAATGCGTTTATAAAGGATTCTGTGGTCTGGGCCATATTTTCCACAGGCCCGGGGGCTTTGAAGGATTCCACCTTGGTTTTGAGGAGTGTGAAATTTGCTTTAGAGAAGTTTTTCACTGTGGTTTTCTGGGCAGGGGCTGGGGTCAAGATGTGAATATCTAGTGAGATTAGTTTATGGTCTGATCTTACCAGTGAGGGATACACTTCTGGTCTGGAGCATAGAGTCCCCATGTTGGTGATGATCAGGTCCAGTATGTTTTCCCCTCTTGTGGGAGTGGCAACAAGTTGTCCCATAGCATTTGAGTATATAAATTCTAGGAACCTTTGGGCTAGGGTGTTGGAGCTAGAGTAATGCTCCCAGTCTATGTTAGGGTAGTTGAAGTCGCCCAATATAATGGTGTTTGGAGAGACCTTCATATTTTCCAGTGTTCTCAGGAAGGCCGAGTGGGGTTCCTGGGTTTGGGAGGGTGGTCTGTAGCAGGCTATAAACTGGAAGGCAGTTTTACCCACTGTTAGTTGCACATGGATAGTCTCTGATGCTTCGAGCTGTGCCACCAACTTGGAGGTGTGGGTATCTTTGACGAATATTGATACTCCCCCTCCTTTTGTGGTTCAATCCAAATTTTGGGGCCGAAAAACATGGTATGAGGTATAACCTGGTAGTGCTGGGGTGCTCTCGGGAGCCTTGAACCAGGTTTCTGTTATTGCACAGATATCGATGTTCTCCATGCTAAGGAGAGTTTTGAGTGCATGCATCTTGAGGTTTAGACTTCTGGCGTTGAGTAGCATTACTCTTAGTTTCTTATCCCTTGTGATACCTATGGAGGTGGGTTTGTCTTTTGAGCCTTGCCTAAAAAAGGCAGTATGGGGGTGGCAAGAACCTTTGCCAATATCCGAAAGCCCAGGGGTGACAGGTGCAAGCCGGCCCTAGCGAAGCATCGTGGCTTGTCGAGCATGTCATCCCAGGCAGACAGGCATTGGATCCCCTTTGAATGACACCATTACTTAAGCCAATTGTTGTAATTGATCATCTTGTCTTCATATTGTGCATCATTCTTGGTGAGGGTAAGATGCTACTCAAGGTCAGGGTCATACCGGCCTGGGCTACATGCTCAGAGACCTCCTCTATGTCTCTTTTCATGTAGTCCAGGGAGGTACGTCTCAGATCATTCACACCAGAATGGACAATGACTGAGTCATATTTGTACTTGCCTTGGAGTGACCTGAGTGCTTGTGTTATGTGGTGGATCCTAGCGCCTGACAGGCAGCTCACCATGACCTTCTCCTTGTTCAGCCTGGTGAGCGGGACGTCAGTGTGCCTGATGATAGAGTCACCTATTACAAGTATATCAGGTGTGTTGTTTAGCATTAAGGGCTGTGACTGTTCGGCACACTGGCTTTGTGAGCTATGTGTTGCATGTGTTTTGTTTTGAGGTAGCAGTTGCTTGGGTGTCTGCTTTGGGGGTCTCTGCTGCTTAGGCAGATTTTTATTTAGAGCCTCTGAGTATGTTTTTGTGTGTTTATGTGTTTGGTTTGCTGTTGTTGTAGGTCTATGTGAGACTGGAATTGTAGTTGGTGTGGTTTCCTTCTCCTCCTGACTGGTTATGCCAGTACTGAGTCGAGAGAGCTTAGCCTCCAGTTTGGCTATATGGTTGCATCTCTCACATGTGCTGGAATTTGTTGGGAGGAGGAGAGGGTTGTCTGTGTACATGAGGCAGTTGTAACATTGCCTCAAGATTCCCAGATTCACCAGCTGGACCGGAGAGGAGATTGACAACTGACCTTTGGACATGCTAGAATAGTATTGGGAATTCCTTTATAATTGAAAAAAGGGCCAATGGGGAACAAAGTACTCAAGGGGAGTTTGTGAGGGTGTAGTGCTTTTCCTGCCTCACTTTTACAGATGACAGGAGGTGGCACAGGTCTCATCATATGCACAGTGTGTGTTGTCGTTTTGCCAGAGCCCGACATTGACCCAACCAATCGACATGTATGTGTGTGTGTGTGTGTGTGTGTGTGTGTGTGTGTGTGTGTGTGTGTGTGTGTGTGCATGTGTGTGTGTGAGGGACAACAGTACAGCATGGGCCAATGTTGATGTCATGTGTATGTGTCTGTGTGAGCCCTAGGTGTTTGGTTTATGTTTGTGTTTCTGCATGCACACAGCTCCACCATGTGGCTGCCATATACAGGAGGTTGTGGGACAGCCACAGACTGTACCTGCCAGGCTGTACAGATCATTGTCTCTGTGCACGGACACAGAACCTGTGTCTGGCAGGGGTGCCACGGACAGTATTGGGTACCAAGTCTGACTGGGTACTATCATCAGAGGCAGAGGTATGTCGACTGGAGCCACGTTCCTCCTGAGACTGGCCAGAGCCATGTGCACATGGTCTACTAGGATGGTCAATGGACAGGCCAGCTCCAGCATTGGTGGGGCTAGTACTGCCACTACAGGAGTGGCTGTGATCTGTGTCTCATCTGCGACGACTGCCAGCTGCTGATGTTGCTGTCATACGTCCGCATCGATGTCTCAACCTTCCCCCATGGTCCTGGCTCATGGAAAACACATTGTTGAGGACATCTAATGTCTCCCTCAATGTCTATCAATGACCTTGGTGTAATTACGGATGGCACCAGCAAGGTCACGGATGCTGTCATTGATAGCAGGGTCTGCGTCCTTAGTCCCTGTCTGGTGTACCATTCCATCCGTGCCTGTGCCTGCATTACAGCCCAGAAAATAGCTGAGGTAGTAAGACCTGTGGGGGCACGTCTGCCAGGGGCAATACGACCAGCAGTGCTCCCAAGAGAACCCCTGGACATCTGCTTATGTGGTATCATTGCAGGTATCTGGGTATGGCTGCTGTGAAAGGATGCATGTGCCATGGATACCACACTATCCTGGTCAATGCCAACCGTATGCTGTCCCTCAGCTAAGGCCATTGGTGATGAGGGATGTATTGGCAGTATGAGTGTGTGCATAGATGGGGTGGACAGCTGTGTACTGCCGACTGGCGGACCAACGAGAGACCCTGTCAAACCTGCCTTTGCCGCAATACATGTATCATCATCTCCACTATTTGTGGCAGTGACTTCAGGTTCCCTGCTGCATTCAGCCAACCCAACCTCAGCACTTGTGAGAGTAAGACAGGAAACACACTTTACAATCTGTACATGATGTTATCACACATGCACACATGCACACATGAACACATGCACACATGCACACATGAACACATGAACACATGAACGCATGCACACATGAGCACATGCACACAAATACACTCCTCACTACAGCAGATACACACAAACACACACACCAGTAATCAAAAACATACTCAATAGTGGTTGAAGGTGGGTGTTAGTATCACAAGGCAGTCACCTCACACGTGTCAGCATGCAGACTATGTGTTGCTGAAGACCATGGAGTGCGAGTATGGACAGCCCTTGTTAATAACAGTACACATGGCTTTGATGCATGTGTGTAGTTGTTCAGTGATTGACTTCACCCTGGTACACAATGTGTACAAGGACACAACATCGCTGTGCAAGTATTATAAGCTCTGCAATGTCCTGTGCACCATCACTCACAGGTGTACACACCATTGCTGGATGTGTTATCTGTGTGTCACATAGATCTCCATGTCTGATTACAGTGTCTGTGTCTGTAGCAGATAATTGTGGACACGGGTGTAGCACATGCATGCTATGTATACACACGGGATAAGTGGTGCATGTATACATGATGAAATACTAATGCTCAGCATGGCCATTGTACAGTGGTTATGGTGAGTGCGGGACATATTGCAGACATGCCAGTGCCAGCCATGACATGGCATGCTACATGAATGCAACATTACACATCACACATACCCAATGTGTGTCATGTGACATATACACCCAATTGCATTCCAGGACATGTATATGTCACCATGTACAGATGGCGACTGGTATGCATATTGTGTCTAGTTGCATATGTTTGCACACACACAACATGCTAGGCATATTGTGTATAGGTGCATATGTGTGCACACACACAACATTGAGGTGCAGAGCAATGACTGCTATGTGTAGTACTGTGGTCACTGTAACTGTATGGTGTGTACTACCATTAGCCATCATCATCATGCATCATAACATCACACAAGGCTACTAATGTGTGCAAAACCACTGCGTAGCATGCTGTACCTGAACTGCAGTGCCGTGGCTACATTCACAATTACACAGATACTTTGTACATGTGTGTGTGAGGTGCCGAATAGGGAGTATTGCCTAACATGACTGTGTTATGTGTTGAAGGGTGTTGCACAGCCCCATGCTAGGCCTATACCCATCAGGTATATTATGTGTGCTGTGTGGATGACATGTGGGATACTGAAGTGTAACCTTACAGTGGGTGTCTGGTTATGCCATGTGTAGCATGTTGAGGTGTACTGCGTATGACAAATGTGTTATGTTGTGTACATGTGTATCAACTATGCATATCCAATGTGCAGTACGGTGTTGCCACACTTGTGTCTGATGCTCTGTGTATTGCATGTGATTGAGGCAGCTACTGACATTACTGAGATGTGCAACGTCTCACAATAAACAGGTACAGCATGCATTATGCGTAGGTGTGTTACGTGTACATGGCCTACACCTAACCTATGACATGCACATTTCATTACCAATATTAAAGTTATAACACAGTCATCAGCATGGATTGTCTGCCCTGCTGTCACACCAGAGGGACCTACAAGAATATGAGACAGTTTGTCAGTGGCCACAACTGTGGCATTGCTAGTGTGAGTTTGCTAAACTACAGTAGAACAACAGTCGACAGTCACAGGTGTACAGATAATACTCCATATATCAATATTGCACAACACTAGGCAGCACAACTGCTAAACACACAGTACACATCTCACATATGCATAATCTAACAATACAGTTAACAGTAGCTGACAGATAGGGCATGTTACCCGCACACTCCATGTCAACATGCTGGGTGGCTCCGGCCTCCGTGATAACACATGTCTGTTGCTGTTGCTGTTGTTGGCCAGGAGCCACCATGCTTAGGAGCAGTGCCTCCACTCTGGTGAGGGGGGGATGACTGGCCACCCCACCACCTGTGACAAGCTGTTGTCTATGGATATCAGACGCATGCCACCGGAACTTGTCTAATTAAATCACTGCAGTGATGGCGTACCTGCTCATATGTCTGGTTATGCATGCCTATGTCATTTACCCGATGAACAAGATCTTGCCACAGTGCAGTCCACTCATGCTGGTGCTGGCTGGTCCTGGAAAACAGCAGGGAGTAGTTCTGCACCAAGCTGTGGTGGATTTCCTGTTCCTCCGCTGCTGTATAGGATGGATTCCACTGATGTGCCATTGCCCTGGAAGAAAAATAAAGATATGTGTGAGCAAGTCATGTGGCACACTTAACATTCTAAAGTACTGATATCACTTAACTGCCATATATAGCATCCGTTTGTCTGTCAGAGGATACACACGTTCAATACCACATATCATTGCTCAGGCCACAACTGGCTGATACTGTCTGCCACCCTCTATATATCACACCACTATACACCACTACTTGGCACACTGTTTGTGACACACTGCATAACCTCGCCATGGGGGTATATATCAAGCTAATGCATGAAGAAAGATGTCATCTATTGCAATTAATGTAAAGTACAGTTACAGTATTACCAGTGAACCACCCTAGTCGTTGATGCCATACCCCGCCTAATATATGTGCACAGTTGTTAATATAGGTGGCATACTGCTGTAACAAAGTATACATGTTGCTAGATACACACACATACCCTGTAACACACATATCATTGCGGCCATGGTACAGGCATCATTACACACACATCAGACTTACATACAACACACAAATGTATGCTGACCCAGATGAGCTTTACCTGTGTACCATACGGTACTGTGTGCCACTACTTACAACACCTTATGCCTGAGGTCTGTAATCTGTGTAGACTACAGGTAATACACAAGACACTGTTTCCAGGCACTGTGAACATACACCATACTGTGCTGTTTGGGCCTACAGCTGCAGGTAGTACTACAGTTCATATGGGATTTGGATTCACCAGCACTACCACTAACTGAGCATACATGTATTGCTTTAGCCTACAATGGGGCACCACAGTCGTCAACAAGGATGTACGTCACAACGTATGCCATCTTACTATGTCTGTATAGCAATAACTGACACATGTTTTGCTGGGCTCACAGCTAGGACACAAACTACCATGACAGAAACAACTTCACACTATGCTATCACACCTTTACAGACCTTGCACACATTCACCATCACACTCATTCAACCTCTCATAGTAGGTATTGCACTGAGTACATGTGTGTGTGTGCATCGTGTCATAGATAGGTTATATGCTATTGGCCCGAGGGCCTACAGCAGCCTAGCCATATGCTACCCTGCCCTTTGACATACATGTAATATGATTTCACCTGCCCTTGTCAACCGGAACCACAGAAGTGATACCCGGGGTGTATCACCCATCTCACAAACTATCATCAGTATGTCATCTGCTACTGAGGAGCCTCGTTTGGTATTGATAGGTGATTTATTCCATACTATGGCATTCCCCTGAGATAGGAACCTATCCCTCCAGCATGTATTGTTTAGTGAGCTGATGGTGTGTAGGGCCCTAGATTGTGTAGCCTGGAGGGATTGTGATATGTTGATATGGTGGTTGTCCAACAGCTTTGTGTGTGACATACCTCTGTATTTCCGACAGAGGTCACCTCTGGGTAGGTGGTATGCAACACAGTCTAGCTGTGGTTTTGTGAGTCGGTGTGCATAGGACATCTGTTTGAGACCACTATTACTCATTGTGAGATGTGTCTGTGGCCTTTCCACATGCTGTAGTTCTCATGTGAGGTACATACCACAAGGGGAATTGTGATGAGTAGAGGGGAACACTGACCTATATTTCCCTAGATGACACACCTTTTGTGATGACACGAACCACGTAGACAGATTACAAGACTAGTGTGGCACTGTGATTATCAAAGGGGAGGCTACTGTCCACCTGTGTCCCATGTTCCCTACTGACACCTTCAGTGTTAGGCTGGCTACCAGCTATGTGGTAGTTACTGGGTAAAGTATTTTGGAATGGGGTATGGCACTGCAGTAGCAACACTGGTCTTCAGTCCATGCCTTGGTCACCAGGCACCTATTGCAGTATGTATGACCCCGTGCCCCCCCTCTCTCTCTCTCTCTCTCTCTCTCTCTCTCTCTCTCTCTCTATATATATATATATATATATAAATATATATATATATATATATATATATATATATATATATATATATATATATATATATATATATATATATATATATATATATATATATATATATATATATATATATATATATATAAATATATATATATATATATATATATATATATATATATATATATATATATATATATATATAGATATGTGTGTGTGTGTGTATATATATATATATATATATATATATATATATATACATATATCTATATACACATATACATGTAAACATCCATTGCTGTACATATAGATGCACATATAGTCACATATACTGGCCAGCTTTCATGGTGGGGATATCAATTATGCAACAGTTGTGAGATATAGATTGCCCATACATGTCAAGCAGAGTGCCTCTTTAGCCCTCTTCAAAAGGAACCTTGACGATTGGATGGGAGAAAGGAAATTCACCCCGGGGATCATGTCAGTCGCCCTGCTAGACAGGGGTCCAGGGCAGTAAATAGTGTGGGAAGAAATAGCCAGGGAATTCTTATGGCTAGGCTTGTATAGGCCCTAGGGCTGATAGCCTAGTACCAACCTATGAACCTATGAACCTATACAGTTATGTAATAATATTGCACAGTGTTGTGCAGAATGCATTTTGCTGTCCTCAGGCCGTGTAGCTGTAGCAGGCCTCACTGGCTGTAACACAGCAGATCTGACAATTCAGTCCCACAGCCCTTAACCACCACATGACTTATACTGGCACTGCTTGCTGTTTGCTATGCCACACACTGCAACCTACATAGATATGTGCACATAGCAACCTTCAACAACATATATATGTCCACCCTTCACTAACAGTTGCAGTATGTCCTTTGCCCTATGCACATGTACATATACATATAGATACGTACTGCTGCCACATATGGATGACTCACAGTATGTAGAGTACCTTCAAACACATCATTTGGATGCCAGCAAATACATATCTGTTACATACCTTACCTTTGTATTTCTCACCTCCATCTGTTGTAACTGTTGACTTTGGAATTTTTTTTTTGGTTTGGGTTTCCTCTGTGTGTTGAGGTTGGTCTTTGTTTTCGGTGTCCGTCTGTTACTGCCTCTTTATCTTTGTCTCTGTCTGTCTGTCTGTCTCTCTCTCTCTCTCTCTCTCAGTTGTTGCAATGATATTATTGCATGTGTGGACAGCAAGTACAGGCTGCTTTTCTAGGTATCTGCACATGTGTATGTGATGGCCTCTGTACCAGTCGGTGCCCACCATTTAGTAATTGCATGCAGCCTGCTGTGTGGTAATTGCAGTACTCACTATGATTTCAGGACACTGCTATAAAATGCTAGGTTAGGTAGGCATAGCCCTTTCAGTTTGGCAAGGTGGACCCCTTGCTTGTTTGCTCTGGACACTGTTGTCTCAGTCAGAAGGTTGGTATATGTCTCATATCTGAAGCTAGGGTTGTAGCCAGTGATATGCATGTTGTACTGAAACCTGACTGTTGTTTCTTCCAGTACACTCTTCTCAGTGTGTAAGTTTACTCACACCTCCTAATGCTAACACAGGATACATGGGAGTATGTACTTTCTTTTCGAATTAGAGAATTAACTGCCATACAAAAGTAGTTATTGCAATGTATTCCTATGGCTTTCCTATTTTCCCTTTACATTCCCTCATTGTAATGCATGATATATTTCTTACAGCACCAACTTGTGTATCTGCTGTGGCTTAGTGGTACTTCATGCAGACTGGTGAGTCCAAGGTCTGGGGTTCGAGACTGATAGGGTTGTTTTCTTTTGCTGCTGAGCAGTACAAGGGCCCTGTCATACAGAGTGACCAAGGCAGTTTTAAGTGTTTGTAATCGGGTTTGCGCGAGTTTGGGTGACGCTTAGCAATAGTAAGCTAAACGCACACTGGTGCAAACCCGCTAACTACTGTTTACAAGTGTTTACTCCCGCTAACCCCCACGCTCATTTCTTTGAAAGAAAGGTAAATGGGGAAATAGGAATGTGGTGATAAAGGGTGCACAAAGAGGGGAAGACAGTAGGGAAACCAGCTTGGGATGTACAGGATGGGTGTGGGGAATGTCCATAGCTGCCCATTTCTTTACCAGCAACAGCTGTGCATATGCAATACATTAGGAGTGAAATTTGAAACCTTCCACCCCTGAGAGAGGGGTGAGGACAACTAAGTATGTTTTACTACCAATTATGAATATCAGGCACATGCACTGTTTGTGAACTGCTATACTGTCATTAGTACGTTACTCACTTCTGAACAGTTTGTGGATTGTTTGTGTTGACATTAGCACAGTGTGCTCAGGACAACTGGACATATTTCAGTACTGTGCATGCCTACCTACACCCTTGGTTGTGCCTGAATACACGGGTATATAGTACTTTTGTGTAGGGGTGCAGAACTGCAGAGAGCATTATGTATTATCGTGTGATGTTTATCTTGCTGAACATACAGAGTTGCTGTGTACCTGCTAGTCTAAAAAGGCAAGTAGTCTGTCTGAGTAGCTCCCACCTGTGGACATATCCAGATGGTAGACAGAGGTTAGCCTAGTATTCTTTGACTGTGCACCACACCAGTCTTTTCAGCACCTGAGCAATGGCATTGTCACAGGTGGTTGCTAGCAGTACATGGCTACATCCTTTGATATTTCTGTGTTGTACTCCTACATAAATAAGGGCATGCTTGTGGAATTGCTTCTACAGCTATTTGCATAGTGTGTAACAGCAGACAAGCTGATATGCCTGTGTGTTTCTGACTCTTCCAGGCCTCGGATACTCTTAGGTATATATTTGAACAGCCTCAGCGAAAGGTACATATAAGTGGGATACACCTGTGATATATTTCAGACATTTTGCAGTTGAGACTTTGGGGGATTTGGAGCATATGTATTACTACACCTTTTCTGATGTGGAAGCAGTGTCTACTCTCACTTATTGACATTTTTCATTAAGTGTAATTCCCCATCTTTCTGCCTACTGTTAGTACATTTCACAGGGAGTCAGGGGGGCACAGCTAACATTTGTTTACAAATCAGGGACATCCCTGTAAATCAGTCACATTTGGGAGGTCTGGCCTCTGACCTATTCAAATATGCCAGTGTTTATCCTGCTCTGATACTGTATGGGGTTTGTAAGGTGCTACTGTAACATTATTCCCTACAAGCATGGCTGGTTCTCTTTTCACAGTCATGTCATGCAATTCCACAGCACCTGCTGGTAAAGGGCCACAGAACAAGTTTTGTGTTATCTCATTCCTATTTTCCCTTTACATTCACTCATAGTAATGCATGATATATTTCTTAAAGCACCAAGTTATTGTATATCTGCTGTGACTTAGTGGTACTTCATGCAGACTGGTGAGCCCAATGTCTGGGGCTCGAGACTGAGAGAGGTATTTTATTTTGCTGCTGAGCAGTACAAGGGCCCTGTCATACAGAGTGACTAAGGCACTTTTAAGCAGTTGTAAGTGGGTTTGCATGAGTTTGCGTGATGCTTAGCGATGCTTAGCTAAGCGCACACAAGCTCACACTCACGCACCCCTGCTAACTACTGCTTAAAAGTGCTTACTCCCGCTAACCCCAGCGCTAATTTCTTTTACAGAAAAGAAAATGGGGAGATAGGAAAGTGGTGAAAAAGGGGGCACAAAGAGGGAAAGACAGTAGGGAAACCAGCTGGGGATGTGCAGGATGGGTGTAGGGAAGGCCCATAGCTGCTCATTTCTTTACCAGCAACAGCTGTGCATATGTTTGGAATTTGGTGTGAAATTTGAAACCTTCCACCCCTGAGAGAGGGTTGAGGACAACAGAGTATGTTGTACTGCCAATTATAATTATCAGTTTACATGTCCAGCGGACATGTGTGCGAAATGGGCAGCTATGTATGGGGCGTAATTTTTTTGTGGGAACAGATTGTCCTTTTTTTATTTCTTTTTCAGGTGAGAGTGGAATGTGAGGTAGAGGATGTAGGTATATTTGGGGAGGTAGGTTGGGGAGGTAAACAGACAAGACAAACAAGGCGCATACAGGGGCAGAATTTGACACATGGGGTGATTGAACACAATTGACAGGGAAAGATGTTTGGAAATCGCAGGCCCATGAGCCCACAGATGGTAACAGTGGAACTGAGATCCCCACCCATGGGCAGTCACCACTGCACCTTCACAGCCCCGAGGGAGGCTGTGCTGAGGGCTGTGTAGGATGGGCAGGCTCACCCGTGAGATGCACCACTCTTGCCTCGAGCTGGCATAGGGGATCAGCAACTGAATGCTGGATCTCCCTACGCACCACAGCCCGGACCCTACGAAGGATGACAGGTGGCCCTTCTCCACCCACGCTTGCATGGGGGGATGAGCCCCATCCCCTGCAGCGCTTCCACCTGAGGGTGGCACAGGACCAATGGTGGAGGGGAGCCTAGGCTGGGCAGCGAACCTGCTGGTGCCAGGTGCACTCGCAAGCTGAGGAGGGACAGGTGGGTCTGCTGGGACTGGCCTTCCCATATGTTCTGTGATTAGGTGTGTTTAATTACAACATAAACAACAGCATTCCAGATTAGTTGTAACAGCATGCAGTAATATTCCCATTAACCCAACACACCAAGGTTCCAACAGTTGAACAGCAAGAATAACACATGCATATATTGAACGACAGTGGATATTCCAACAGCATGCAGGGATGTTTGGTAGCAACAGGCCACCATGATTGTGGTGTTTGAACAGGGCACATGCATCAACGTGAATGCAAGTATTTATAGAACAATAGGACATATGTCCCAACAAATATTTAAGATTACACATACCCATTGAGTTGTGGAATTGCATGGTTTATGCACAAACAGTAGGGTGTAGAAAAAAAACCCTCAATTAACATCTTTTAATTACCTTTAGTCTACACTACATTCCTAGTGACTGCAGGTGTATATCCCCTACATGTATTATTACACTTGCCACCATGCCTTAAGTTGTGTATTGGGTTGGGCTAGTTCAATATATACCTGCCCTATATCTGACATACTAACTGTCCAAGATGCAGATGTTACTGCTACATATGTCTTGATTGCATTTATATTTCTTTATATACATATCTGGATGTTTTCACATGACATTTTCACTTCAGTTTGTACAGAACCCTGCATTTCTTGAAGCACACTCACATTTCTGGGGAAAAAATTAACATGCTACTCGTGTGCCAGATTTACTTATGCATGCCAGCCAGTAACTGACTTGAGGACTGTATATATGCTTCACAGCTACTAGCACTTCCATCACCCACTTTAGATGGGACTGCACCACTCTGAGTTGCCAGCACTTGTTAAAACAGTACTATTTATATAATGCAAGGGTACAACATCATTTCAAACTAAGTGACACAGACACACTCCGGGTTTTAGACCTTTATTAATGACATTACACACTTTTCCACAGGCTCACTCCTTTATCTGTTATAACAGTGCATATGGAAGGCATACTCAAGACATATTATACCTTTATTAATGGGTTAGAACACTCTTTTTCAGGCTCACTCACTTATTTGATATGACAGTACCTGCAGAGATATTATTCCAAACATATTTTACCTCTCTTAATGGGTTACTACACTCTTTTTCTGGCTCTCTGACTTTTCTATCTGACAGTACATGCAGAGGACGTATTCAGGCCATTTTATGGCTGTATTATTGGACTACAACACTTAATTTCATGCTCTTGACACTATTTTATATAACAATACATGCAGAATAATCACTAACCTGCCTGGTGGTGCTGCCTTAGCAGCCTATCTTCATAGGCTTGCTGATTCGCAGCACGGTCACCTGCAGCTGTAAAGTAAATGAAGGGATTTTGAGACATGCCTATCTGTTATACAGAATCAATTATCAATTCTTACATACTGCATTCCATGGCTACCTACTCAGTTGTGGGGCATCTTGCATCCCACAGGCCTCCTGTATCCATTGGTTCAGGCGGTCCTGCTTCCATCTCTTCAGGTCTGCATGGTGGTGACGGACCTGCTCACCAGTCCTAGGAATGCCTGTGGCACTGGTGAGGTCACGAGTCAACCAGTTCCAAGCCTCTGCCTTGTACTCCATCCCTTGGAACTGGCCCTGCAGGAGTCTTGACTCATGATGGTGGACAAGGAGCCAAACCATGTATTTTGACTCCTTGATGCCCTACTGTTGTACTCGGAAGCGTGCACTCTCTCCTACACCAGCCATTCTAACTGCAGATGTGAGCTACAATCAGTTATGGCGAGTATTCCCGCCTATGGGGCTTATATATGCCCCATTTCCCACACTTATTTGTAAGCGGACATTTTTGACAATTCTCAGCTGACTGCAGACCTGCTTAGTAATGGTTAATCTACTATTTCTAAGTATATGTATGTTGACAGTGGTTGTTTCTCCTAAGTTATCATGGCTTAGTGGTTCTGTACTTTGATTATGATGCACAGAGTCCTCGGTTCGAACCTTGTCATTCTTTTATTTTAATACTGTCCAGACAGGCTAGGGGGTGTGGCTGCGTTTAAGCAACTTAGCCCTACGTTGCTCCACGGTGCCCTACTGTGCCCAGGTTGGGGCGGCGCACATGTCCGCAAACACATTGCGCTGGTTAAAGCGCTATTAAACTATGGCCACCTCTATTGCGCTGGGTAAAGCACTTTTAAACTTTGGGCAACTCTATTGCACTGGTTAAAGCACTATGAAACTATGGGCACCTCTATTTAACTGCGTGAAGCCCTCTTAAACTTTAGGCAATTGTATTGCACTGGGTAAAGCGCTGCTTAACTGCAGGCAATTATAGATCAGGATCCTTTAAAAATATATATTTTGTTCACTGATACATTGGCCATTTCACTGCTTTTTACTAATATTTTAATCATATATGTCAGGTATTATTTCATATACTGATTTAAAACATAAATAAGTAGGGGAGTGGTGGGACTCGAACTGTGAATGCTTCCTCTTTGTGAAAATGCTGTACCATTACGCTATTGCTATTTGGTGTGATTTGCATAAACATTATTTCTTATGCTCTTCCATGTCGGAATTGCTAACTACAGCTAAGCAATGGGCACACCTGCGCACACACACGCAAATATGGGCAGCTATATCAGGAATTTAAAAAAAATAAAATTAATGTTTTACTTTTTATAACTGTGATGGGGGTTTACAATGTCAGGGAGTGTGGTGTTGGGTCCAAGGACATTTGAGCGGACTCACTCTTGTGTGTTTACATTTTACTTTTCAAACCCTTGCAGGGGCATGGACATTTAGACTGCTCGGCAGTCGGACATGCCCCCTGCTTTCCTACTCGGTCCGTGTAAGAGTTAAGGTTGACTCAGCATGCCCTCATGAATTTTCATGGCACACTGATGTCATACCATTCAACTGCAGCCTCCGTGTAAGACTTATTAAGTCTTACACGGGGGATTTGTGAATCCGGGGGATAAAAGATCTTGTTCAAACCTTAAAAATGTAAATATGGAATGATCCAATGTTGTTGAGCTAACAAGTTGTGAGATGTGCTCCTAACCCAACAACATCTTGCTTATTCCTTATTAGTTTGCCTTTTGTTTTAACCACTGTGTGGTCCCCCTTTTTATCTTGATTTCTATACTCTAATGTCTTACCTTCAACCTTGGCAAAAATAGAAAAGCACAATACTCCCACAATCACAAATGGCTTATAGAACAACTCATATTATTGTTATCCTCATAATCCTCATAATGGTATGCTGAGTGAAAGTTGGCAGAGAGCAACATCAGTGGTCATATGTAACTCCAGGGAAATAACAGGCCTCTTCCTATGGAAAACACTGAGGAAAAATCCCTTGAATGCACTAAGATGTTGCCATCAGTCATGTAAATGAGATAAGCATGCCTGTTCATCAGCAAGCAAATGTTCAATACATTTAAGCAAATGCCTATGTTCTGACCATTTTGATGACTTAGTGTATTCATGAAATGATTTATATTGTGTCAATATAATGGGAGGGTTTTTCTACTACTACATGGATGTTATGCTGCTTTACACTGAGGGGTATCCACTCTGCATATCTGCTACATAACCCATATATGTGTTTTTCATGACCCCTTCTAGTCTAAAAGATTCAGTGACTGCCCTTGCTAATGCACTGCAATGATAAATGTGAATAGGAAAGCCTTGAATGCAATCCCTTGAACATGTTTCCTTCTAACACTCTACCAGTGTGCTATATCTCTGTAATTTTGTTCAAGCCTCTGAGGTATGAGATACAAGCTTTTCTTCAGAACAGAAGAAAAAATGTTTTTATTTCAAGTTTGTGTAAATATTCTAAGTTACTTTCATAGTGGCCTGTGTGGTGATGCTTGTTGTACTTCTCTGCTTCTTGTCCATGGTTTAGCCAAAAAAGTCATCTGTTTGCATTTTAATTCTGGGACCTTAGTTTTGTAGCTTCATTTGCAATTGTGTGGAGATTGCAGTTTTAAAATTGTTTATACATTTTACTGCAGATCTATTTCCACAAGTAGAATTACATACAAAAGGTAGCTTTTTGTATTTTTGAACCTAGTCTAGAGCCTCAGTCTTGTAGCTGCTTTTATAGTTATGTCAGGACTGTGTTCTTCTGACAGATTTGAGCCTCATTAAGTCATTTATTACAGCATTGCTGGCACATTTCTGAATAGTCTGGTGTTTTAGTCTGTCATATGATTGCAGGAGAGGCAGTATTATGAATTCAGCTCCAGGATCTGTGCTTCATTACTTTTTATGGTTGTAAATATCTGTGTAAGCTTGCATTTCAGAGCCTTTCTCTTTAACTTGCAAATATTTTCCTTTTTTTTTGGTCTGCCTTGCCCCTACTGATACATTAAGCTAAAAGTTTCTGAAATTCTAAGCACAGGACTTGAGCTCCAGTATTGGCTTTATTTGATTGGATGCCTCTCTATAATATCTGCTGTATTTAGCACAGAGCTGCATCTATCCAGAGATTTTGTTCAGGACTCATGAAAAGTGTGAGATACAAACCTTCCATCATAAGAGAAGAGAAAAGACTTTTTATTTAAAATTCTGCTTAAATGTTTTAAGTTCGACTTATATTGACCTGTGTGGTGATACTAGTATGTACTTTTCTGCTTTTTGTCCACAGTTTGGCCAAAAACATTGTTTGTATATGTTCTGGAATTTTAGTCTTGTAGCTTCCTTTGCAATTGTATGAAGACTGTGTTTTACAGCAATATTTTAGAATCATTTATACATTATATATCTATTTCCATAAGTATAATTTCATATAAAAGGTAGCTTTTTGTATTTTGATCCCAGTATGGGGCCTCAGTCTTGTAGCTTCTTTCACAATTGTGTCAGAACTGTAATCTTCTGCTGGATGTGAGCCTCACTCCATCATTTATTACAGCATTACTGGTACATTTCTGCTTAATCTGGTGCCTTAGTCTGTGGCAGGATTGCAGGAAAGGCAGTATTATGAATTCATCTCCAGGATTTGTGCTCCATTACTTTTTATAGTTGTTTATACCTACTTAAAGTTGTATTTCAGTGTCTTTCTCTTTAACATGCAACTATTTCACCTGTTCTTTTGGTCTGCCATACCTCCACTGATACATTAAGCTAAAAGTTTCTGAAATTCTAACCATAGGACTTGAGCTCCAATATTGGCTTTATTTGATTGGATCCCTCTCTAGAAAGTCTGCTATATTTAGCACAGAGCTGTATCTATCCAGAGATTTTGTTCAAAACTCATGAAAGGTGTGATATATAAGCTTTTTATCAAAAGGGGAAAATAAGTCAATTTATTTAAAATTCTGCTTAAATGTTTTGAGTTGTACTTACAGTTTCCTGTGTGGTGATACATTTATGCAGTCCTCTGCTTTTTGTCCATGGTTTGGCCAAAAAAAGTTATTTGTTTGTATCCTTTTTAGTTTGTTCTGGGATCTTAGTTTTGTAGCTTAATTTGCAAGTGTGTAATATTGTGTATTACAGCAAGATTTTATGATTGTTTACACATTATATATCTATTTCCATAAGTAGAATTTCATATAAAAGGTAGTTTTTTTGTATTTTGAACCCAGTCTGGGGCATCAGACTTGTAGCTTCTTTCACAGTTGTAGTAAGGCAGTAGTCTACTGTCAGTTTTGTGCATGAATTAGTCATTTATTACAGTGTACTGGTACATTTTTGCATAGTCTGGTGCCTTAGTATATGATATGATTGCAGTATTGAGAGTATTGTTAATTCTGCTCCAGAATTGTTGCTTCAGTGCTTATAGCTGGAGATAACTGATTAAAGCTGTATTTCAGTAACCTGATGCCTTAATCTGTGGTGGGATTGCAATTAGTGGCAGTACTGTGAATTATTTTCTGGAATTTGTGCTTCAGTGATGTTTATAGCTGTATACACCAGCTTAACGTTGCATTCTAGTACCTTTCTTTTTACCTCAGTACTGATTTTCTTTTGTTGTTCGGGTCTACCCCACCCCCCACTGAGACACTGAGTTAAAAGTTTCTGAAATTCTAACAACAATACTTGAATTTCAGTATTGCCTTTGTTAGACTGAATCCCTTACTCACAAGTCTGGTATATTTATCACAGAGCTACACTCACCCAGAGTCTTTTGTTCAGGACTCTGAGGAGTGTGATATATAAGCTTTTCATCAAAATGGAATAAAAGAGCAGTTCATTTAAATTCTGCTTACATATTTTAATTTGCACTCATAGTGACCTGTGTGGTGATAATTTTTGTATTGCTATGCATTTTGTCCATGGTTTAGCCAAAAGGTTATTTGTTTGCTTCCTTTTTGTTTGATCTGGTATCTTAGTCTTGTAGCTTCATTTGCAGTTGCATGAAGATTGTGCTTTACAGAAACTTTTAGCATTGTTTATACATTATACTGCACTTCTGTTTCCATAAGTAGAATTACATATGAAAGACAGCTTTTTTGCATTTTGAACCTAGCCCAGGCCTCAATATTGTAGCTACTTTCACAGTTGTGACAGAACTATAGTTTACTGCCAGATTTGAGCCTCATTTCATCATATATAACAGTGCTACTGGTATATTTCTGCATAGTCTGGTGCCTTTGTCCATGGTAGGATTGTGGTAGTGGCAGCATTGTGAATGTGGCTCAAACATTTGTATTTTAGTACTTTTTTATTGCTGTAAGTACCAGTTTAAAGTTGAAATTCCAGTAGTCTGGCACCTTAATCTATGCTGGGATTGTAATCGTGGTAATGTTGTAAATTTTGCTCCAGGATGTGTGCTTCAGTAATTTTATAGCTGTATATACCTGCTTCAAGTTGCATTTTAGTCCCTTTCTTTTTACCATGCTACTTATTTTTTTTTCCATTTTCTTTGGGACTGCCCCTCCAACACCCACTGAAACAGTAAATTAATAATTTCTGAAATTCTAACCATAAGACTAGAACTCCAGTTAGATTTCCCCCAGCCCTCCTACCCTTTTCTTGTCATGATTTTAAAAGGATGTGTCCCTGGTTCCAACTCCTTATGGTACTATGACTTCCAAAGTCCCTCCCACCCCTCTTTCTTTACTATTGTCTGTTGCATGATCTATTTAAGTACTTTCCACTTATTGTTTTCTGTGAATCCATAATAATAAGTGGTCAGACAGCAAACCAGTATTTCACCTGAGTAAACCTCCTTTTCTACAAAATTGTCTCCTGCTCATTTTCCCAGAGCTCTCATTTGCTTGGTGCCATCGCCACACTTTGAGGGGAGTCCTGAGTTAATCCTGCTCCATCTTTGGCAAATAATAGATTTATTTTATCGTTTTCCACTTCAGTTAACTGTTTAGAGTGCTACTGCTTTATTTTTGCTTTATTTGATGATTTTGCCTTTAAATCATTTTGAAAGTACCTAATACTTGAAATAGCTGTCAATGTAGCTTGCTTAAATTGTTTTATTGTAAAATTAAACTCACACACAATCTTTCTTGGTGTTATTAGGTTAGCAGTACCCTGTACAGCCATAGATGACCAGAAAGTAAATTTCATCTACTAAAACTTTCATTAGAACTGAAATCTGTAACTTAGTGTGGCTGAAACAAAGCCATTCCACAGAAACAAGTTTTAAGCAGCTTGTTTGCACATTAAACAACACTACTATTAAACCTTCGTCAATCTAACCTAGTCTAGTGCCAAAACCTTTGTCTTTCCAAGGAGACTTCTGTATAATGCAGTCAACGACCAGAGTAGCCCACCAAAATATAGGTCAGGACAACGTGGATATGCAACTTGCAAATGTCTCCATAGCCAGCTTCATAGATATTGGTATCCTGAGACACTGTATCAATAGTCTCAAGTTTACAGACAACTATTTAATGATTACAAAAAAGAAACACAATATGCCGGAGATACACATACACAATTTTATTGGAGGCAAAACTCTCACATAAAGAGAAGGTTGTCAAGAACACACACACTATAATCACCACACATACGGCTGGATTCATGAAGGCTTGCACAGAGTCTAAGAGTAGAGTAAGACTCCATGCAGCCAATATGTCCGCCGAGTGATCCAGGAACAGCCGTCAGGGGCGTGCAAGAGAGCACCTAAATGATTCTTACACAGACAGGGTTAGGTTATGCAAATTACCCCATTTGCTGGTGAAAGCTATGCAAATTAGGTAAATTTGTGATCCAGGAAGCCCGAACCTGTCCGAGTAAGAGTAGTGTTATTTGCCCAAATAGACTCCATTGTCAGCAGAGTACCGTTCTGCAAATAGCAAAATGGAGCCGTGACAGCTCCAAATAAAGGATGCATTCAGTTGAGGAAGCATGCCAATGGCCAAATATATGGCCATTGGCAATTTTTCCTGTTGCAAAATAAATAAAAGAATATTTTTTTTTACCTCGATCTCCGAAGTTTAAGCGTAGCGCAGTGCAGCACAAAAGTGCTGCGCTCCAAAAACCATGAAAAAATAAAAATAAAAGCCACAAATAGGGATTTTATGCAAAATATTCAACTGCCATGCAATTGAATAGCAGACTGAAGACAACATGGCTACTGAGTAGATGTTGCTAAGGTGGGAAGCTCAGTCTAAGAGATGTAACCAAGCATTATTAGGCAATCCTATGCAAATGAGTGCAAGGATAGTGAATCCCAATTTCACATGGCAAATGAGCAAAGTCTGTGGCGTGTAAGAGTAGTATAAGGGGAGTATCAGAGTAGAAGATAGGTGACATCATGAGGGGGTATGTATGAAAGAATGTAAGCTTATTGGAGCAGAGTGGCATGTATCTGGTGTCAGTTACTCATCACTGGAAGAGGCGTGTCAACAGGTATCCCAGCTAAAGCCAAGAAATTGAAGGTGTATGCCATGGATAACACTAAAGTTCCTTATAGACATGCCTGCCACGTGTCTGTGTGCAGGTGCACACTTGTAAAGCTGAGTAAGACAGTGTGCATGCGTGTGCGCATGGTTAAGCCGGAGTAAGCATGTATAAGATTGTTGAAATCTGTGTAAGCGCGTTTGCGCCTGTGTGCTCACGTTCAAGCAAGAGTTAGCAAGTGGTAGGTTGTGGAAACCCGTGTAAGCCCGTGTAAGCATGTGTGCATGTGAGGTGGTGTGCGTGTGTGTGCGCTTGTTTGTGCGGTGCTGCCCCCTGTGGAAACAGAAAGGGAAAAGGAAGTACTACAAATAGTAGGAAGTTAACCAAGGAGAACTAGCAGAGCTAGCAGGTGAAAACAATCAGAATCAGGCAATTACACAAGCAGTACACCAGCCCAGCCCAGCATTAAAACTCTGCAAACAACTTTCCACCATGCTTTCCTCAGAGACACTGCAACACTGCAGTAAACTAAGAGAAGTGAAAACTTAAAAAGCTGTACTGAGACAAAGAAATGTTAGGGGTTGCCATTGCAGTTATAAGGCAACATATGCAACATGCTGAGGGTGGCAACAATGCGATTGCTGCTGAGCAACCCACAGTGAGGAGATGAAGAAGAGTGTACAGGCCCAGGGTAACCTACCAGGGTTACATGAGCTGGAGATAGTGGATCACTATAGAGTGGACAGAGACCTCATGCAGCAAATTATTGAGCTGTGCAGGCCACACCTCACACACAGAACCAACAGAGGGGATCCCATCCCAGTGGAAACCAAGGTATGTGTTGGCCTAAGAATACTAGCAACAGGTACCTTCAAGAGACCAACTGGTGATATGATGGGGATTTCACAGGCATCAGCATCCAGTTTACTGCACCAGTTCCTGAATGCCATGTCAGCACATGCCAGTGATCATGTATATTTCCCCAGTTCACATGAGGTATTGCCCAGAAATATGCGTCTATTCCAGCAAATAGTGGAATACCCTGAGGTAGTGGGTGCAATAGACTGCATGCACATACGCATCATAGCACCAGCTGGTGAGCGGGGTAGGGCCTACTTTAACCGCAAGGGATTCCCCTCCATCAACTGACAGTTCATGAGTGATGCCCAGGGCATAATGCTGAATGTGTGTGCTGGCTGCCCTGGAAGCTACCATGATTCCCATATCTGGCATCTGATGCCGCTGTACCAGACATTTGCCAGTGGGGACATCCCTCATGGTCACCTAGTGGGGGATGCTGGATACGCACTGGAGCTTTGGCTGATGACACCCATCAGAAATGCACACACACCCGAACAGGAATGCCATAATGAGGTACATGCACAAACACGAAATGTAATCGAATGTGTGTTTGGGCTGCTCAAGTCACGGTTCCGGTGCCTGGACACATCTGGTGGAGCCTTGCAGTACTCACCAGCTACATTTACCCAAATTGTCATGGTATGTGCTATGCTACATAATATGATCCTACGGAAACAGCTGCAGCAGGAGCAGCATAGGCCTGGGCCAAACAGCCCTCCACCATTGCCAAGGCCATCACAGGCAGAGCATGACTTGGAGGAGGAACAACCTGAGCCTGCCCCAGTAGGCAGAAGGAGGCATGCCCAGAATGCCTTGGCCTTGGCAAAGAGGCAACGCATAGCACATACACTGGCCCAGTAGGAACCCTGGAAATGATACCTCTCTCTGACTCGCACATATAGTAAAAGGGATGCCTAACTTGACACTACCTGTTTTTAAACATGTATAGGGAGTGTACTATGTGCATCTGACATAGGCAGCCCTGCAGCACCACCTGAGGCATGATTGCCATGTTTTAAGCAATATAAAGTAGTGCTAAACAGCTTGTACCACTATGTAGTATATGTAAACAAAATTGCACACACTAACTAGCACAACTTTGGGCAATGTTGAGCAATATTGGGCAACGTTCATCAATATTATGTAACGTTGAGCAATGTTGGGCAAGTTCGGTCAAAGTTGGGCATAGTGGAGCAAAGGCAGGTAAACATGCTCATATTTGCTTTACTGGTCCTTAAGCAGTGATCTGCCCAGTATGAAAATATAAAGCAGTGACAATCCTCAAACCCAGGATACTGTGCATTATAGTCACAGTACTGAACAACTAAACCATGACAGTATTTCACTGGTCAGCCTGTATGAAGAAATGTTGATAAGTCTATGCAAAGTGTCTCATGGAAACCCTGCAGGCACAGCATAATCCCTGTGAAGTTATAACGCAAAGGTGAGCCCTGCAGTAAAAATACAACCTGGTTTTCAACACACAATATAGTATAAATGTTAATAGCGGGCATGTTCACACATGTCAATAAATATAGTGGACTTCAGACAGCAACATAGTGAAAGGTCACACTGGGCATGGCCACACACTTGAATAAATGAGGCAAATGTCAGGCAACAACATACTGAAAGGCCAAACTGGGCATGTTCACACACTTAGTCCATGTCTGACTACAGCAGTGGGCCTCACATATCTGGCAGTTGCATGTGATAACCCAGGAACCTCTCACTATGCACCAATCCTGCCTTGTGCACACAGTTAAATGACAACAGACACATAAATAATATATTGGAACCCTGTCATAATCAAATATGTACTACAGATACTTGGGTTTTTCATAGAAAGTGGAAAAGCAAAGAACAATAACCTGTAATCAGTATCATCAATAAACAATGTGCACTCTAAATATTATCCAATCCAGGTTATGGAAAGATTATCTGCAAAGGAGTCCATACAGAACCATGACACTTCCTTCAGCTATGCCATAAATAGCAATGTACACTCATATATGTCCTGAGTCAGGGTCAACTGTAAATGACTGACAATGCCAACATCCTGTTAGACAGGCCCATACATACATACCCACCTCCCACTGACAAAAGGCCCTATCATCATACCAGGAGATATCACATGTAGAATGGGTAAACAGCTCCTTCCAAAGCTGAAAACATGGCATCACTTGGATTACATTGTTTCCCTATATGTGTCATAAATGAACTGCAGAACAAACAGACCCTGCACCTGAACAGTCTGTTGGCCCTCACCCTCTCTATAGGATAGCAAACTGTTGAATGGGTTACACTAACATATGGCACACTTCGCAAGTGTTGGTGCACAACAGACCATGGGAACTATAGTCTTATAAGCCTATGACGTCAGATCTGCAAGGCCATGGAGTCCATCATGATTGATGTCATAAACAGAGCTATAGGAAGCCTACAAACACACAACCCTACCAACATTGGTTTGGTCATGGGCAGATCATGGTTCTCAAACCTGATAGACTGTTGGCAAGGCAGGCACCCAGGACACACATCAATTAAATGAGCTACACATGTCCCACATAGGCTTTGAATAGCCCTTTACCAACATCCCAGACACATGTTGTATCCACAAAGTCAACAACCTGTGCATAAATATGTATTGTCATCTGATGGATTGGCAACTGGGCCACAGATAGATCACACAAGGTAAGAATTGTGGAGTCCTGCTCAAGCTGGTAACACCTGCTGTCCCCCATGGCTCAGTCCTGGGATTGCATAAAACAAAGTGCACACATATTACCATGTCTAGTCTGATGATGTCAGCATCCTACAAATATAGCAGTGGAAATGAAAACACCCAGTAAAGCATATAGCATGTTGTGTTAATGCGTAACTCTCTCATATCATAACATAGTTAGGTAGGGGTTTGAATCCTGCAATTGTTGATTGTGTGTGTGTGGGGAGTGTATGTGTCTGTGTGACTTCCTTTGAGAGGAGTGCCCTTTTTGGAGACTAAGAAAACACCTTAAAAGAGGTATATTCCTCTTTGTCAAGTCTGATGATGTCAGCATCCTACAAATATAGCAGTGGAAATGAAAACCCCCAGTAAAGCATATAGTGCGTTGTGTTAATGCGTATTTCTCTAGTATCATAACCTAGTTAGATAGGGGTTTGAATCCTGCAATTGCTGTGTGTGATTGTGTGGGGGGGTGTCGGTGTGACTTCCTTTGAGAGGAGGTCCCTTTTTGGAGACTAGGAAAACACCTTAAAAGAGGTATATTCCTCTTTGTCAAGTCGGATGATGTCAGCATCCTACAAATATAGCAGTGGAAATGCAAACACCCAGTAAAGCATATAGCGTGACATGTTAATGCGTACTTCCCTAATATCATAACATAGGTAGGTGTTTGAAACCTGCAATTGCTGAGTGTGTGTGACACTGTGGGTCAATGTGGTGTGGTTTTTGCTTTTACTACTGTATGACATATCAGTATAACAACAGTATGTGCATTGCACACATCAGGTATCTGTGTGGCAAATATATATATGTACATGTGACCTCAATTAGTTCATAGGTGTGAAGCCTGCTTTCTACATGAATACATCTGTTACCTTTGACAGATTGTGCCACTGCTTCTCAGATCTTAGGTTAAATATGTATGTTTTTGACACGGCCAGCCACTGTAGTGATCTGTGGCCTAGGTCATCTGTGTCATACACACCCAAGACAGTTTCTATAGAATAGTGTGAGTGAGGGTTCATGCCTGGGGTATATTTCAGACATGTTCAAACACAACAAAGTCTGGTAATAATGGACATTCTTTATAGGTGTACAACAACTTTGTGGATATGCATACAGACCCCTTATTGCTTATGTGATACACTGAGGGACTTCAGAATACCTTTAGAAATGTGAATACCAAAGAACAGATGACATAACACTTGGCTGTATGTACACATCAGTACCCGTCCTACATGTTGTGGGCTACTACCTATGTGGTACTGTCGGGATACTATGTATAGTAAATGTAGATGACTATGCTATAGTTGGCTTATAGCTATACAGCATGGGTTGGACAACAGGTATCTGTCTGTATGATACCCTTGTGGAGGATAAGTGTCTCATCCGGAGAATGCATTGTAGGCCACTGCATGCATTTCCAGATGTGGACAGACATATCCCTAGAGTGTTTGCATGTACCCAAGAGGGCTATATGCCAAATAGAAGTGATCCCATGAACGGGTGCCGGTCAATACCACTGGCTACTGATATAGTATTGTACCAGAAGGATCCAAATGTTACTAAGTTTCTTACATCTGTGTGTCAGTTGTCAAGACATCATCTAACGATTGGTTATAGTCAGGCTGCTGAGGTTGTGTATACTACCAGAATGCAAAACAATGACAGATAGTAACAGTATCACCCACAGCATAGTGTCAAATCATGCCATACACACATGTGTACCCAAGTTAGAACATATGTGTAGTAAAATGCATACTGGTCACCAATTGAAACTATGAGATGTTAACACTGTGTAATACAGGGCATGTCACCCTTCCCATGTGTCATCTATGCACGTACATGCAGACAGTGCACCTCCACCATGTTCACAAATGTACACCTGCAATTCTGTACTGCACACATCACACTCATACTGTCCACTCACTAACACATGCTGCCACGACTACACATATCAGCCAAGTGGCACATGGGCAGTCCATACATACTTGGAATTAACACTGGTATAAACAATACTATATTGACAATCATAGCTTTGATGCATCATGCCTACTCAGATATACCTACAAGGATATCATTACACTTTCCTGTTGACAACATGCTAACATTGGTACACTGCTATAAAATCACCCTGTGCATCAGCACCATATTAGCCTGTTTCTGCATCAGTGTTACAGGTGACAGGAGGTGGCACAGTTTCATCATATGCACAGGGTGTGTTGTTGGTTTGCCAGAGGCCGACATTGACCCATCCAATCAACATGTGTGTGTGTGTGTGTGTGTGTGTGTGTGTGTGTGTGTGTGTGTGGGACAACAATACAGCATGGGCCAATGTTGATGTAATGTGTGTGTGTATGTGTCAGCCCTAGGTGTTTGGTTTATGTGGGTGTGTCTGCATGCACACAGTTCCGCCATGTGGCTGCCATATATGGGAGGTTGTGGAACAGCCACATACTGTACCTGCCAGGCTGTACAGATCACCGTCTCTGGGCATGGACACAGTACCTGTGCCTGGCAGGGGTGCTACGGACAGTATCGGGTACTAAGCATGACTGGGTACTATCATCAGAGGCAGAGGGATGTCAACTGGACCTATGTCCCTGCTGGGACTGGCCAGAGCCATGTGCACATGGTCTAATAGGATGGTCAATTGACAGCCCAGCCCCAACATTGCTGGGGCTGGTACTGCCACTATGGGAGTGGCTGTGACTTGTGGGTCATCTGTGATGACTGCCAGCCATTGATGTTGCTGGCATACATCCGCATCGACGTCTCAACCATCCCGCCCTGTCCTGGCACATGGACATGCCATTGCTGAGGACATCTAATGTCTCCTCCCAACGTCTAACAATGACCTCGATGTAATTACGGATGGCACCTGCAAGGTCACTGATACTGTCATTGATAGCAGTGTTATGGGCCCTCTGCGCCCTTAATCCCTGTCTGGTGTACTGTTCCATACATGCCTGTGCCTGCATTACAGACCAGAACATATCTGAGGTTGTAAGACCTGTGGGGGCACATCTGCCAGGGGCATTATGACCAGCAGTGCTCCCACGAGAACCCCTGGACATCTGCCTATGTGGTACCATTCCAGGAATCTGGGTAGGTTGCTGTGAGGGGATGCATGTGCCATAGATACCAAACTATCCTGGTCAATGCCGACTGTATGCTGTCCCTCAGCTAAGGCCATTAGTGATGAGGGATGTATTGGCAGTATGAATGTGCGCATAGATGGGGTGGAAAGCTGTGTACTGTCGATTGGTGGACCAACGACAGACCCTGTCAAACCTGCCTGTGACACATCACATGTATCATCATTTCCACTATTTCTGGCAGTGACTTCAGGTTCCCTGCTGCACTCAACCAACCCAATCTCAGCACCTGTGAGAGGAAGACAGGAAACACACTTTACAATCTGTACACGATGTTAGCACACATGCACACATGCACACATGAACACATGAACACATGAATTCATGCACACATGAACACATGCACACATGCACACATGTACACATGAACACATGAACTCATGCACACATGAACACATGAACACATGTACACATGAACACATGAACACATGAACTCATGCACATATGAACACATGCACACATGAACACATGAACACATGCATGCATGCACACATGAACACATGAACACATGAACTCATGCACACATGCACACATGAACACATGAACTCATGCACGCATGAACACATGCACACATGAACACATGAACACATGCACACATGCATACATGCACACATGAGCACGAATACACTACTCACTAAAGTAGACACACACACACACACACACACACACACACACACACACACACACACACACACACACACACACACCAACAGCAATCCAGAAAATACTAATTAGTGGTTGATGGTGGAGTACAGTATCACAAGTGAATGAGTCCTATCACATGTGTCAGCATGCATGATGTGTGTTGCTCAATGGCATGTGGTGCATGCGTAGAGAGTCCTTGTTAATAACAGTATACATGTCTTTGATGCATGTGTGTTGTTCAATGTTTGGCCTCACCCTAGAACACAATGTGTACATGGACACAACATTGCTGTGCAAGTATTGAATGCTTTCCAATGTCCTGTGCACCATCACTTACAGGTATACATACCATGGCTGGATGCACACAACCATCACATGTATAGCAATGAATGCTATGTGTAGTACTGTAGTTACTGTACTGGATGTAGTGTAGTACCATGAGCCATCATCAGGCAGCAGCATGTGGTCACACAAGACCACTAATGTGTGCCACACTGGCAGCTGTCTTGCTGTACCTGAACTGCAGCACTGTGGCTACATTAACTGTTTCACAGGCAGTTGTTACATGGGTATGTAAGGTGTTCAATAGGGAGCATGAATGTGTTGTGTGTTGAAGAGTGTTGCACCGCCCCATGATAGGCGTCTACCCCTCAGGTATAGTATGTGTGCTGTGTGGATGACATATGGGATACTGGAGTCTGACATTACAGCAGGTGTCTAAATACACACCATGTGTATCATATTAACATGTACTGCATATGACAATGTGGTGTATGTTGTGTGCATGTGTATTGACTCTGCCTATACAATGCCCACTACAGTGTACCACAATTGTTTGGGATGCTCTGTGTATTGCATGTGTTTGAGGCAGCTACTCATGTTATTGGGATGTACATAGTCCCACAGAAAACATGCACAGCATGCATTATGTGTAGGTGTTTTACATGTGTATATGGCCTACAACTCACCTATGACATGTGCGTGTTATTTGCTATATTAAATGTAGAACACTCACCAGCATGGGTCTGCTGTCTTGCTGTCACACCAGAGGGACCTACAAGGATATGAGACAGTCTGTCAGTGTCAACAACTATGGCATCGCTGCTGTGAGTTTGCAATTCTACAGCAGTACAATGGTTGACAGTCACAGGCATACTGATTATGTTCCAAATGATCAGTATTGCACAACACCAGGCTCCACATCTTCTAAATATGCAGTACACATCTGACATATGCATGTTCTAACTATCGAGCTAACAGTAATCTACAGATATGCCATGTTGCCTGCATGGTCTGAGTCTACTTGCTGGGTGACTCCGGCCTCCATGACGACACATGTCTGTTGTAGTGGTTGGCCAGGAGCCACCATGCTGAGGAGTAGCTCCTCCACTCTGTTGAGTGGCGGATGTGATGCTGCACCACCACCTGTGGCAAGTGTTGTCTGCAGACATCGGAGGCATGCTGCTGGACATGTCTAATTAAATCACTGCAGTGATGACATAGCTGCTCATAAGTCTGGTTATGCATGCCTACATCATTAACCCGATGGACAACATCTTGCCACAGTGCAGTGCGCTCATTCTGGTCCTGGCTGGTTCTGGAGAACAGCAGGGTGTGATGTTGTACTAGGATGGATATTATGATGTCCTCCTCTTCAGGGGAATACGCAGGGTTGCGACGGTGAGACATGTCCCTGGAAGACAATAAAACAATAATTGTGAGCAAGTCATGTGGCACACTTAACATTCTAAAGTACAGATATCAATGAATTGCCATATATAGAAACCTATTGGCTGTCAGTAGATAAACCCTTTTAGTACCAGATATCAGTGCTCAGCCCACAACTGCCTGACAGTGCCTGGCACATTCTATATTATTAAACCATGTTCTGCACAGCAACACAGAGAAACCAGTATGTAAGACTATACAGCAGTACATGGCCCACTGTATGTGACACAATGCACCACCTAGCCACAGGAGGTATATATGAGGCTAATGCATACGGACATATGTCATCCATTGAAATGAATGTAAAGTACAGTTACAGTACTACCAGTACACCATGGTACTTGTTGATGGCAAACCCCTCAGTAACATATGTGCACATTCATCAATATAGATGGCATACTGCTGTACTACACTATACATGTTGCTAGATATGCAGTTATATCCTGTAACACACATACGATCGAGGCCATGTTACAGGCATACCCACACACACATCAGACATACCTACAAGACACAAAGGTATGGCAACCCACATGGGCTTTACCTGTGTACCATACAGTACTGTGTGCCAGTACTTACAAAACCTTATGCCTGAGGGATGTAATGTGTGAGGACAACAGGTAATAAACAAAACAGTGTTTCCAAGCAATGTGGATATACACCATACTGTGCTGTTTAGGCCTACAGCCTCAGGTAGTACTACAGTTCATATGAGAGTTGTATTCAGTAGTGTTAACAATTAATAATCATACATGTACTGCTGTAGCCTACAATGGCACACTCCAGTCAACACCATGGGACTAGGTCACACCGTATGCCATACTGCTTTTCCTGCCTAGCAATAGCATACATATCTTTTGCTGGGATCAGAGCTAGAACACTACATACCATGATATAAACAATTTCCCACTAGGCTCTGACACATATACACAACTTTGACACATTCACCTACAAATTCACCATCACACTCAGTCAACCTCACATAGCAATTAATGCAACAAGTACATGCGTGTGTGTATATTGGGTCCTAGGTAGCTAATAGGCTATTAGCCGTAGGGTCTCTGGAAGCCTAGCCTTATGGTACCCTGCCCCTCAACACCCATGTAATTGCAGTTCATGCGCCCCTGTCATGCAGAGCCACAGAGGTGATTCCGGGGTTGTATTCGCTATCTCACATCCAATCATCATGATTATTCATGACGACTGCTAATGAGGACCTTTATTCGCTATTGATAGGTAGTTAGTTCCAGAGTATGGTATGCGTCTCAGATGAGGATGTACCACTCCAGCATGTTCTGCTTTTTGACGTTGCAAGGTTTAGATCAGTACAGTGTGTAGCTTGTAGGGACTTTGATCTGTTTACATGGAGCATGTCCAACACCTGTTGGTATGGCATAGCTTTGTATGTTAGGCAGAGGTTGCCGGTGGGTAGGCGGTATGTGTCACAGTGTAACTGTGGTTTTGTAAGACAGTCTGCATAGGGCATCTGTTTGAGTCTGGTAATAATCTTTGTGTGGTATGTGTCTGGCATCTACAGTTGCTGTAGATGTCTTCTGATGTACATACCAAAGGGCCATTGTACTCTATGATGGGTTTTATGACTGATGGGTAGAGTGGAACACTGACCTCTTTTACCATGGATGACACACCTTTTCTGATGACATGTGGACTGTACACAGTTTACATGACTAGTGTGGCACTGTGATTATCAGAAGGGACACTACTGTCCACCTGTGTCCCGTGGTCACTTATTACACTTTTGGTGTTGAGTAGACTACTACCTACCTATGTGGTAGTTGATGAGGACAGGGATATTAACAACAAGGATAGCAATACATTTACAACATTGAGCTTCAGCATACGTATAAACATCTATTGGTGTACATATAGGTATACATATAGGCACATATACAGTCCACCTTTCATGGTGGGGATATCAATTATGCATAGGTTGAGAGGGATACAGTTATGTAATAATATTGCACAGTCGTGTGCAGAATGCATGGAAGGTATTCTCAGCCCATATATCTTTAGCAGGACCCCCTGTCTGGAAGACTAAATACCTAACAAATCATACCCACAGCATTTAAACACCACATGTCATATGCCAGCACTGTATGCTGTCATGTTTGCCACACAAATCAACATACATAAAACTACTCACATAACAATCTGCACCAACCTATATATGTCCACCCTTCACAAACAGTTGCAGTATGTCCCTTGCTCTATGCACATGTTAAGATGCTAATATATCTGACACATAAATATCCCTCCATACGTGTGTGCCATACACACACATGGTCCACACTGTTGTAAATCTGTACACCTCACGGATGACCTGTTGGGCCTTGCTACTACATAAACAGTTGTCACATGTGTGCATACAGTAATATTACAGGGAGTATATATAGCTGCAAATGCTGCATTACTATGCTAGCCTGGTACAGCAGTTGCCAATGCTAAGATACACATTATATGACTATCATGCATGTCTTACTGTATCACATCCAAGTTTATATAGCTGTTTGCACTACTCCCCCAAACAGCCATTATACACAGTACTGTACAGAACATAGATAACATGGTCAGATGTTTGACATTTTATGCTGAGCTACATATGTCACAGTAATGTCCCACTGCACACAGCTACACACTAATTTGTCCATGGCAGTAGTTATGCATGGCATCGGGCATGCATACCTACTGCTGCCACATATGCATGTTTCAGTGTATGTACAGTACTCTTCATAAACATGTACTACTTGCCAGTAACTACATATCTGTTACATACCTGTTTGTCACTTTCAGGTCTGTCTGTGTATGCTTTGACAACTTCTTTTTATTTTTTTTATAAAGTAAGTAAAGTTTGTTTTTTCCTTAATTGTTGTATTTGGTTATTAATTAAGCTTTTTTGTTTCTTAATATATTTGGTTAATAACTAAGTAAATTTGTTTTACTTAATTAAATTGTTTTTATTAAGTAATAATTGTTTTAGTCCTCTCCAGGATTTCTACAGTCTGTAACACATGCAATGTAATGATTGCATGTGGGGATAGCAAGTATAGTCTGCTTTTATAGGTATCTGTGCATGTGCATGTGATGCCCTCTGCACCAATTAGTGCCCAGCATGTGGTTAATGTATACAGCCTGCTGTGTGGTAATTGCAGTACTCACTGTCATAGCAACCCAATGCTATAAATTGCTAAGGTATGTAGGCGTAGCCCTTTCAGATTTCCAGAGTGGGGCCCATGCTTGATTGCTGTGGACACTGTTGTTTAAGTCAGAA
Source organism: Protopterus annectens (assembly GCF_019279795.1). Taxonomy (NCBI): domain Eukaryota; kingdom Metazoa; phylum Chordata; order Ceratodontiformes; family Protopteridae; genus Protopterus; species Protopterus annectens. Next base: position 1,428,764,305 of record NC_056726.1, read on the forward strand.
GGTTTGTATACTTCTTATATCTGAAGCTAGAGGGGTAGACAGTGATGTACATGTTGTACTCAGACCTGACTGTTGCCACTTCCAGTACAGAGCTATCAGTGTACAGTTTACTCACCCCTACAAATGCTTCCACAAGATATATGTGGGTATGTAGTTTCTTTTCTACTTATATAATTAACTGCCATACAAAAGTAGTTATTGAGAAGTATTCTTTTGGCACATGAACTGTTTGTGAACTGTTATACTGTGAATATTAATTTACTCACTTCTGCAGGGTTTGTGTTTTTTATTGTTGACATTAGCACAGGATTCTCAGGAAAACTGGACAATTCCAGTACTGAGTATGCTTACCTACATCCCTGGTAGGCCCTAAACACACAAGTATATTTTAATTGTGGGGGTGGGGGGATGCGGACATACAGAGAGCAGTATGTATTATTGTATGAATGTTATCATACTGGACTTAAAGGATTGGTGTGTATCTGTTAGTTTATCAAGGCAGGTGGTCTGTCTGCATAGTTCCCAAATGTGAAGCTATCCAGATGGTAGCCAGATGTTAGACTGTTATGCTTTGTCTGTGCAACCCACAGGTGTTTTCAGCACTGGTACAGTGGCATTGTTACAGTCAGTTGCCACCAGTATATGGCTACATCCTTTGGTATTTCTGTGTTGTACTCCTACATAAGGGTAAGCTTGTGGATGTCCTCCCAAAGCTATTTGCAGAGTGTGTAACAGCAGAATAGCTGATTTGCCTGTGTGTTTGTGCCTCTGCCTGGCCTATGAAACACTCAGATACATCTTTGCATGGTGTCAGGGATAGGTGGTTAAAAGTGAGGTGCACCGTACAAATAATAGAGACAGTAAGTGTAGACCTGAGTGAAGCAGTGCATATGGATTAGTACACCTTTTATGATGTACAAGCGGTGTCTACTGTTATTATTGTCAGCATTCATTGTGTAATACCCCACCTCTCTGACTAAAGTCAGTACTTTTCAGAGGGATTCAGAGGGACACAGCTAAAATATGTTTCACAATCAGGGACATCCCTGAAAAGTAGTCACAGTTAGGAAGTATGGCTTCTGCCCTGATCAGATATGCCAGTGCTTGTCCTGCTATGATACTGTGTGGGGGTTGTAAAGTGCCTCTGTAACATTATCTGCTGCTTGAATGGCTGCTTGTCTTATCACACTCATGTAATGCAATTCCACAATTGCTGGTAAAGATCCACAGAACAAGCTTTGTGTTATGGCCTTCCTAGTTTTCCTTTACATTCACTCATTGTAATGCATGATATATTTGTTTCAGCACCAAGTTCTTGTATATCTGCTGTGGCTTAGTGGTACTTCATGCAGTCTAGTGTGTCCAAGGTCTGGGGTTTGAGACTGACAAAGGTGTTTTATTTTGTTGCTGAGCAGAACAAGGGCCTTGCCATGCAGAGTGACTAAGGCACTTTTAAGCAGTTGTAAGCGGGTTTGTGCAGGTTTGCGTGATGCTTAGCAATACATAGCTAAGCGCACACATGCGAACACTCGCGCACCCCCGCTAACTACTGCTTAAAAGTGCTTACTCCCGCTAACCCCCACGCTAATTTCTTTGAAAGAAAAGAAAATGAGGAGATAGGAAAGTGGTGAAAAAGGGGGCACAAAGAGGGAAAGACAGTAGGGAAACCAGCTTGGGATGTGCAGGACAGGTGTAGGGAAGGTCCATAGCTGCCCATTTCTTTACCAGCAACAGCTGTGCATATGCAATAAATTTGGAGTGAAATTTGAAACCTTCCACCCCTGAGAGAGGGGTGAGGACAACAAAGTATGTTGTACTGCCAATTATAATTATCAGATTACATGTCCAGCGGACATGTGTGCAAAATGGGCAGCTATGTATGGGGCGTAATACTTTTGTGGGAACACATTGCCCTTTTTTATTTTTTTTCAGGTGAGAGTGGAATGTGAGGTAGAGGAAGTAGATATATATGGGGTGGTAGGTTGGGTAGGTAAACAGGCAAGACAAACAAGATGCATACAGGGGCAGAATATGACACATGGGGTGGGTGTACACAATTGACAGGGGCGGATGTTTGGAAATCGCAAGCCCATGAATCCACAGATGTTAACAGTGGAACTGAGATCCCCACCCATGGGCAGTCACCTCTGCACCTTCACAGCCCCGAGGGTGGCTGTGGTAGGGGCTGCGTAGGAGGGGCAGGCTCACCCGTGAGTTGCTCCACTCTTGCCTTGAGCTGCCATAGGGGATCAGTGACCAAACTCTGGATCTCCCTATGCACCACAGCCCGGACCCTTCAGAGGGTGACAGGTGGCCCTTCTCCACCCATACTTGCATGGGGGGATGAGCCCAGTCCCCTGCAGCACTTCCACCTGAAGGTGGCACAGGACCAATGGAGGAGGGGAGCCTGGGCTGGCCACCGGACCTACTGGTGCCAGGTGCAATCGCCAGCTGAGGAGGGACAGGTGGGTCCGCTGTGACCAGCCTCCCCACACGTTATGTGTTTAAGTGTGTTTCATTACAACATAGACAACAGCATTCCAAATTAGTTGTAACAGCATGCAATAATATTCCCATTAATCCAATGCACCAGGGTTCCAACAGTTGAACAGCAAGCATAACATATGCATATATTGAACAACAGTGGACATTCCAACAGCATGCAGGGATTATTGGTGGCAACAGGCTACCAAGATTGTGGTGTTTGAACAGGGCATATGCATCAACGTACATGCAGATATTTATAGAACAATAGGACATATGTCCCAACAAATGTTGTGAGATTAGACATACCCACTGAGGTGTGGAAATGCATTGTTTATGCACATACAGTAGGGTGTAAAAAGATACCTTCATTAACATCTTATATGTACTTTTAGTCTACACTACATTCCTATTGACTGCAGATGTATATCCCCTACATGTATTATTACACTAGGCAACGTGCATTAGGTTGTATAATGGTTTTGGCTAGTTCATTATACACCTGACCTATATCTGACATACTAACTGTCCAAGATGCAGATGTTACTGCTACATACTTATATATTTGATTTATATTTATATATCTAGAAAACCAAGAACAAGAAGGCAGAAAATGAAAGGCTGCAGCGTACATAAGACTTTCGTGCTGTAATAACAAACAAGAATCTCCTTTGGATCTGCTTTGCTTTATTTATATTTATATATCTACATATCTGGATGTGTTCACGTGACAATTTCAGTTATATTTCTACAGAAACCTACATTTCATATAGCACACTCACATTTCTGGGGAACACATTAACAAGTTACTCATGTGCCAGATTTACCTATGCATGCCAGCCAATAACCAACTGTTGAGGACTGTATATCTGCTTCACAACTACTGGCACTGCCTTCATCCACTTTATATGGGACTGCCCAACTGTGGGTTGACAGCACTTAATACAACAGTACTAATTATATAATGCAAGGGTACAACTACATTTCAAAGTAAGTGACACAGACACACTCCAAGTATTATACCTTTATTAATTACATTGCACACTTTTCTACAGGCTCTCTCATTTATTTGATATTACAGTGCATACAGGAGACTTATTCAAGATGCATTATACCTTTATTAATAGGTTACAACACTCTTTTTCAGGCTTGCCCGCTTATGTTGTATAACAGTACATGCAGAGATATTATTCCGGACTTCTTTTACCTTTATTAATGGGTTACTACACTCTTTTTCTGGCTCTCTGACTTTTTTTATATAACAGTACATGCAGACAAATTATTCAGGGCATTTTATGCCTTTATTATTGAGCTACAACACTTTTTTTCAGGCTCTCTCACCTATTTTATATAACACCACACGCAGAATAATTACTAACCTGCCTGGTGGTGCAGCCTTAGCAGTCTATCTGCATAGGCTTGCTGATTCACAGCACGGTCACCTGCAGCTGTGAAGTAAATGAAGGGATATTGAGACATTCCTATCCATTATATAGACTAAATTAGCATGTCATACATACTTCATTCCATGGCTACCTACTCAGTGGTTGGGGCATCTTGCATGTCATGGGTCTCCTGTATCCATTGGTTCAGTAGGTCCTGCTTCCATCTCTTCAGGTCTGCATGGTGGTGACAGACCTGCTCACCAGTCTGAGGGATGCCTGTGGCACTGGTGAGATCATGAACTAATCGGTTCCAAGCCTCTGATTTGTACTCCATCCCTTGGAACTGGCCCTGCAGGAGTCTTGACTCATGACGGTGGACAAGGGGCTAAACCATGTATTTCGACTCCTTGATGCCTCAGCGTTGCACTCTAAAGTGAATACCTTCTCCAGCACCAGCCATTCTGACTACAGATGGGAGCTACAATCAGTTATGGCGAGTATTCCCACCTATGGAGCTTAAATATGCCACATTTCTCGCACTTTGTTGTGATTGGCCATTGTTGAAATTTCTCGGCTGACTGCAGACCTGCTTAGCAATGGTTAATCTTCCATTTATAAGTATATGTATATTAACAGTGCATATTTATCCTAAGCTGTCATGGCTTAGTGGTTCAGTACTTTGATTATGTTGCACAGTGTCCCAGGTTTGAACCTTGTCATTGCTTTTTATTTTACTACTGTCCAGACAGGCTAGGGGGTGTGGCTGTGTTTAGGTGACTTTGCTCCACGTTGCTCCACATTGCCCTACAGTGTGCTGGTTAGCGCAGTGCGCAGCTCCGCGCAAACCTATTGCTAGGTAAAGCGCTGCTTAGCTATGGGCAACTATATTGCGCTTGGTAAAGTGCTGCTTAGCTATGGGAAACTATATTGCGCTTGGTAAAGCATTGCTTAGCTATGGGCAAATATATTGCGCTTAGTAAAGCACTGCTTAGCAGTGGGCAGCTATATTGCACTGGGTATAGTGCTGCTTAGCTATGGGCAACTATATTGGCTTGGTAAAGCGCTGCTTAGCAATGGGCAACTATATTGTGCTTGGTAAAGTGCTGCACAGCAATGGGCAACTATATTGCGCTGGGTAAAGTGCTGCTTAGCTACGGGCAATTAGATGTCAGGATCCTTCTTATATTTAAATATATACATTTTGTTCACTGATACATAGGCCATTTCAATGCATTTTAGTAAAATTGTATTCATATATGTCAGGAATTATTTCATATACTACTTTAAAACTTAAAATAGAAAGGGGTGTGGTGGGACTTGAACCATGAATGCTTCCTCTTTGGGTGAAGTCTGTACCACTACGCTATTGCTATTTGGCTTAATTTGCATAAACATTTCTTATTATGCTCTTTGATGTCAAAATTGCTAACTGTGGCTAAGCAATGGCAGCTATATCGGAAGTTATAAAAAATATATAAAACTTTTACATTTTACAATTACTAAGGGGTTTAGTATGTGGGGATGTGTAGTGTTGGATTTGTAGACATTTGAGCAGACTCGCTCATGTGTGTTGACATTTCGCAATTCAGACACTTGCAGGGGCGTGGACCTTTGGACTGCTCGGCAGTCAGACACGCCTCCTGCCTTCCTGCATGGTCCATGTTAGACTTGGAGTAGTGTCAGCGTGCCCTCATGAATATGCATGGCAATCTGATGTCATAGCATTCAACTGCAGTTTTTGAGTAAGACTTATTTACTCTTACACGGAGGGTTCATGAATCCAGGGGATTGTGTCTACCACACACAGACTAACCAATGCTGACGCACTAAACCTCAATCTTTTCAAACCTCAAAGACCTCCTAAGCCTATATACAGCAATGCCTGTCCTTGGGAATCTGTAAAGCACATACCAAAAGCAACATAAAACACTGCACAAACACTTGCATGCAGTGGATCCACAACAGCTAAGACTATAAGGCAAATCAACACATTAGTAGGGACATTTATCATAGGGGACACTGTTGCATGACACACAGATGTCCCACTCATCAAACTCAACTAGGAGAAGATAACTGTTAGGTGCGTATCTGGAGCCAGGATCCACCAAGTTGCGCATGCATTCAAGTCACTACACCACAGGTACCAGTATGATTCTTTTATAGTCTATGTGGGCATGAAAGACCTGTGACATATTTCCCTAGACTATATGAAGACAGACATTGTTAATCTAAATAAGTAACCATGAAGTCAGCAGATCCAAACCTTTTTATTAAAATAAAAAAAAAAAATAGTGACTCTAGCCCTCGGCCACTGGCCTTTCATTAGTTGTTTCAACATTTTACAAAATTCACTTAAATACAAACAGCTATAAAACCTTATTTAATACAATTAAATAATAACTAATAAAATCACACATCTAATGACTATAATAATTTCCAATTGCAATGAACATTCAAACCAGTAGAGGTCACGGTACCATATTTTAAAATAAAAACTGCGTCCTTAAATCCATGTAATGAACAACTTGACCTTCTCTAAAATATTTCCTTTTAAAAAACTACTATCCCCATCATGATACAAATTAAAAATGAACAGTCAAAGCGTTTTCCATTTTCTTATTCTTGATATGTCCTAAATGTTCCTGCAACCTTACCTTAAATCTCATTTAGTCTCCCCCACATAAAACAAGTTACAATCTCATTCCAATATATAAGTAATCCCCTCAGTATTGCAACAGAATATAATGCTGATGCTACACAGAGAACTATGGAGCAATATATTTCTCAGTCAGTTGATCATGTGCCAGATAGTGGGATGGATCAAACTAATGCTCCTAGAGGTGTGGAAATGTTTAAATCCTGGGAAAAATTATTGGAATAAGGTGTAAGAAGAGAGTCCTAACCCATTTCTATAGGTGGGACAGTGCTACAATTTGCAGCTTTCCTCTGAACTACAAGGTACTATTGAAAATTTGGAACAATTACTTTATAAAGAAAACTCAATACATTTTAATCTTTCCAGTCTGCAGAAGTATTTAGAACTAGATATTGCACAAAAATACTAAAACCAAAGCACACCAAACTGAGAACCCAGCTGTAATGATGAATGGCCACACAATAAAGCCAAGGAAAGGTGATTTTAAGTAGTATTTTTGTGTGGACTATTCCTTTGGCACACACTCCTGTTGTGTATTAGAACTAGATATTACCCTACATGGGCTAAGCACTTTTAAAAATCCATCTACACCCTTTGACTTTGGAAACAATGAGGAGAAACAGTTTGAAAAGAGGTGGATAGTAGCTGCACATCAGTATGCTTCTGAGTGGGTTACTATCCTTCTAGAATGAGACATGGCTAAGCAATGATAATTAAGAGATAGGATTTCTTCAGTTTATTCAGTGTTATCCTCTCAAATTAGTACCTCACATTTTAACATCTTACTAATGAAAAATTACAAGTCTCCTCTAAAGAGAATATAGAAAAGGAGGAAATTGAAAAAAAATGAAACAGAGATTTATGGGATTACAGTAATGGTACTGCCTTTAAGATGAGAACCAATAAAAATCGGCAACAAGGGGGCAGCCATTCCTTTGGTAAAGGAAGTGGTAAGAGGCAGCATGGTGTTTCTTTTGCTTCTTCAGAAGTTACTGAAACTTCTATGGATTATTAATAGGATGAAAATGCCTATCCACCCCTAGTCCCAGCTCACCAAAGTGGTTATTTAAAAGATAATTTTTGTAATGAATGGTGGAATGAGGGTTCTGCGTGAAGGCGGGCCTGACCAGATGCTAACAGAGAGAGGCTGTTAACAGCAACAATGTGAAAAAAGTAAGAAATTGTACTGACTTTGATTTTTTTATTGTTGAATAATAATTGTCTGTATAATGGTGAAAATGGATTAGTACTTAATTTATCTAGAGCAGTTTTAAAAGACTGAAATATCCCTACTGTGTTACCTAGGTTACATGTATTAAAAATGGAAGTATTCCATTTAATTAGGAAATTGCATTTATTTTTCTTTTCTTCTGAAAATGTCAATCTTGATGAAAGGTTTGAATGCAATGAGTCTCTAGAAAGATTTGAATGTTTATGTGACAAAATGTTTTATTCTTGTGACAATTTTGTGAAGATATAGAAAATGTAAATGTATATTGTCTTTTTTTGTAAGAACAGATTTATGCCCCATTTTACCCACGGGGTAGTACAGTACTTTTCTGCAATGGTAAATTTTGCAGTCTGACAAAGGCAGAATAGCTTTCATTAAGAGATATGAGTAATAGGAAGGATTTGGTATTTAGACCTTCCGATAAAGGAAACAAAATGGTAGTAATGCACTTTTCTCAATACCTCAAAATGTGTCATGAAAATCTGAATAACACTGATGCGTATAAAGTGGCCACACTTTTAAAGTATGAGAAGGCTTTAAATGATTTCCAGGAATTAATGGAAAGAAGATATAGCTTGGGTTATTTATCTAAGGTTGACCTTGAGAAAAAAATTACAAATGAAGGGTATACTATTGTGACTTTTTATTGCTTGCCCAAGGTGCATAAAAGTTTAAGGTATCCACCAGGATGTCTGATAGTATCAGCTAATAATTACTTTTTTCATAATGTGGGCATAAAGTTACATAGTTTTTTTTATAAACTTCAGTAGAGAAATCATGATCTGAAGTAGGGAGTTCATTTGTCAGCAACCTGTGGGTCTTGGATCCGATATCGGATCTGAGCCGGCAACTTGTTTCAAGCTAATGGATCCGAGCTCCTAGCTCCTCCCCTCACCCATAATCCCCTGCTAACCCTCCATGACCTCAGATCTAGTTTGCCGCGCTTGTGGATAGCTGGATTCCTGTGAGCTCGTATAGTGCTGGGCAGTTAAGTCCTATTTTCTGTCACTTTCTAAATTTTTTTCACTAAAATTTTTAAGTGTGTAAGTGTTAGGTTCCCTTTATAGTAAAATTTTTTTTCTTTTAAGTAGTTTTCCCTCCCTTCACTGGTCGTTAGAGTGTGTGTGTTGGTGTTGTGTTTTTTGGGGCCTGTGTGTGTGTGTTACTTATTTTTTTCTTTAAGTATGGCTGAGGCCCCAAAAGCCATCTTTTCTAAATGTACCGAGTGTGGCCATAAGCTCTCCCCGGCTGATGGCCACACTCGGTGCGTTCGGTGCCTTGGGGTTGAACACCTCTCCTCAGGCTGTACCATTTGTGCAGTGTTCAACTTCAGGGCACTGAAAGAGCGGAGGTCAAAGCTGGGATTGGCGGGACTTTTACCCCCGGACTCGGCTCCGGCCTCCGCTGCTCCCGTGGTTCCACCACAGCCTGTGGTTGCTGCCATTCCTGCCCCCCTTCCTCCGTCCGGGACTCAAACTCCTGCTAAAGTGTCGGAGGATAGAGAGGCCAGGAAGGAGAAATGGAGGGAGAAGCACCACAAGCGGCGGGTCGAGACCTCCGTTTCGGCCCCGCCAGCTAAGCGGGCTTCTCCCTCCACGGCTTCTAGGTCTCCTCCTCCTCGGCTCCGATCCCCTTGTTTTTCCCCGGGGCCCGAGGAGGAGGAGGCCCGATCTCCATCGAGGTCATCGAGGTGGCATTCCAGGCCTGCCTCGGTGACCTCTTCGAGATCTACATTTAGTATGTCCGATGCAGACTTGGACCGGATGATGCGAAGGTTCATCCAGGCCCAGCTGCAGATGGGAGTGCTCTTGCCTCCCCCCCCTTTGGGGGGGAGCTCGACACCCTTTTCCCATCCTATTGCTCCTTCTCCGACCCGCTATCCGGGTTCGGAGCGTTCGGAGCCGAGCAGCGTTGGAGCCGGGGGTGGGTCGGCGCCGACAGTACTCAGTACTTCGGATCCGACCCTGCCCTCGAGCCTGTCGGATCCGACCTCTCGGAGCCCTGGCCCAAGCTTCGGATCTGAGGGATTCAGTGTGCCTTTGGCCCTATCCAGGTCGGAGCACACTGGTCCTTCGGATCCGATGGTCTCGGCGCTGGTTCCGATTTCTTCATTGGATCCAAGTGGGAGCCGACTTTCGGATCCAAGAGAGAGTGGTTCTCCCTCGGCCTTCGATGTTGTGGAGAGGGCTCTGTTGAGAGCATCCAGACCCCCGGTCTAAGTCTCGGCTCCTCCCTGCACTCCCACTCTGCTGGGCCAGGCTTCCATCACCCGGCCAAAGGGACAGCCTGCTTCAATGTCCCAGATGGTTCCATTGGAACAAGATGTTGCTGGCGAGGCCTCCTCGGACAGCCCCCCTGAGGAAGTGCCCCGCAAGCATAAGTGCAAGAGGAGGCACGTGGACTCCGCTGAGTCCTTAACCGAGGACATGGACTTGGAGGAAGGGGAAGGCTCCCCAAGATCGCCCCCTGAGGATGTCTCCTTTGGAGACATCATGGAGATGCTGAGGATCAGAGGTGGGTGGTCTGCCCCCAAGTCTTCCTCCGATGAGTCCGTGTTTCTGGAGGCATTCGAAGCAGGCCCATCTACCTCTTGGGTGTCGCCTCCGGCCGACCCCTGGTGGACCTCATTACCACCAGGGCGTGGAAGGATCTGGACACCGTGGAGCCAATACCAAAATGCCCGGACAAAATACTTAGCCCCCCCCTCAGACCGATCACACTGGAGTAAGTGCCCCCCGTAGATGCCATGTTGATGGCGGCAGCCACGAAGAGGGAATTGGCTCAGGAGAGCCCCTCAGTCCATCCACCGAGCAAGGAGTCCCGCTCGATGGACCGCTTAGGGAAGTGAGTTTTTAGTTCAGTGACCTTCTCGGTAAGGTCTCTGAACTATATGGCACATGTCATCAGGATGCAGCGGGATCTTATCAAAGAATACGCTGGCTCCCCTCCTGAGTCCATGTTGGTGGATGATAAGCAATTGTACTCCACCCGAATGGCCACTCTGAGATCAATTTCAAATACCTCTATGCGGCTATTGTCCCACGCCACAGAGGGAGCCGTTAGGGCTAGCGGAGCAGGCCTAGTCATGAGACATCAGGCCTGGCTCCGTCATTGTGACTTTGCGGAGCCTTTTAAAGCGTCCTTTGCGAACGCCCCTTTCGATGGTTCTGCCCTATTTGGCAAAACAGTTCGCGAGACACTTGTCCAGAGCGAGAAGGACGGGAAGACGTTGTCTGCCATGGGAGTCCACTTCTCTGCACCCCAGCGGTCCTTTTCGAAGAACCAAAAGGGTCAGAAGAAGATGTGGTTCCGGAAATTGCAACATTCCCAACCCGCTCCGGACAACCAGTCCTACCGTGGCAGAGGAGGACAGGGAGGATGCCGCCCCAGGGGCAGAGGGGCTCTGAGAAACTTTGGGTCCAGAGAACCTTTCTCTGAGTGGCCCATGCAGCAGCCCTGAAGGGTTGCCCAGCTGCTCCACTCTGGAGGCAGTCGGGGGCGCTTCTCAGAACACCTAGCGGCATGGGAGTCTATCACGACAGACCACTGGGTGCTTCGCATCATATCCAGAGGGTACAAAATACCACTTCTCCATGTCCCCAAATCCAAAAACCTCCCCGATGTACCACCCAATCAGAGGGAGGCCGCAGCCGCAGAAATTCAGCAGCTGCTAAGAAAAAGAGCCATCCAGCCTGTCCCCCAAGACCAGCTCAGATTAGGGTTCTACTCCAGGTTCTTTTTGGTGCCAAAAAAGACGGGGGACTTGAGACCGATTCTAGACCTTTCCTGCTTGAACCTCTCAGTAACCAAGGAAAAATTCTGAATGGTCACTCTTCAATCTATTCTCCCCCTTCTAAGGGAGAACAATTGGATGTGCTCTATAGACCTCAAGGATGCATACTACCACATTCTAATGGACAGATGATCCAGGAGGTTCCTCCGCTTCCGGCTGGGAGCCAGTCACTACCAGTTCAGGGTCCTTCCCTTTGGCCTCACCACAGCCCCCAGGGTGCTTACCAAGGTATTAGCAGTGATTGCGGCCCACCTGAGACTCCAGGGAATACAGGTCTTTCTGTACCTGGACGACTGGCTCCTGACTGCCCCAACAAGGCATCTACTTTGCTCAGCCAGAGACTTCTTTCTCTGCCTAGCCCCACAGTTAGGCATCACCATCAATGCCGACAAATCCCTTCTGGCCCCAACACAAGTCATAGAATTCAAAGGTGCCAGAATAGACACCAGAGAGCTACGAGCCTTTCTGACTTCCGAGAGAATCCGGAATTTGCAACTCCATGTGCGGGCTATCCTTCAATCAGAGACTTCACCAGCGGAATTGGTCCTGAGGGCACTAGGCTCCATGGCGGCAGCGATTATGCTCCTTCCATGCGCCCGTCTGAACATGCGGGTACTGCAATGGACACTTCTAGTGCAATGGTCTTTTCTATCCCTTCCTCTTCACCACCCTATTGCTATCAGCAAGGCTTGCAGGAGGGCTCTATTATGGTGGCTCCAAGCCTCGGACCTCCATACGGGCCGTCCCTTCTGCACCTCTCCTCCTCTTGCCACGGTGACCATGGACACCTCCTGCCTCGGGTGGGGGGGCATTATTCAGGCAGGATGGTCCAAGGCATGTGGAATGACACAGATACCTCCCTGCATATCAACGTTCTGGAGATGAGAGCGGTGCTCTTCGCGTTGCAAGCACTTCAGGATCTTCTCCCCATAGGAGCGATTGCAATTCAGTCGGACAACATGTCTGTTGTCTGGTACATCAACAAACAGGGGGGAACCAGATCTTACCCTCTATGCCGCGAAGCCATGAGAGTGTGGGAATGGGCGATCTCCACCAACCGCTTTCTTATTGCAACGCACATTCCGTGACGGACCAACATCCTAGCAGACAAACTCATTTGCACCCTTCTTACCCTGTATGAGTGGTCTCTCAATCCACTAGTATCAAAGCAGATATTCGCAATATGGGGGCAACCCTGCTGCGATCTTTTTGCATCTCCATCAAACACCAAATGCGGCAATTTTTTCGCTCTAATCCTCCCTCCAGGGGAAACTCCAAGAGACGCTCTGGTGCATGCTTGGCCACCCGGTCTACTTTATGCCTATCCTCCTCTACCCTTGATGCTGCAACTCTTACAGAAAGCCTCATGGTTGGGGAGCAGGATGATCCTCATTGCTCCATTCTGGCCTCGGCAAATTTGGTTCCCTTACCTGTGGTCTCACCTTGTGAATCCTCCTTGGATTCTAGATCCCAGTCCGGATCTCATCTCCCATCCATCAAACTTACTGACCCCAAACCTGGACAATCTGAAACTGACAGCTTGGTTGCTCCAGTTCCAGTCCTAGTTAGGACTCCCGGTATCTCTTCACCAGTCAAAGCCATCTTTGCGGCAGCGCATAAGCCCTCCACTAGGAAAGTGTACCGCAGTAAATGGAAACGTTTTTCCATCTGGGCAGAGCATCATAATCTAGATCCCTTTACGGCTCCTCTTCCGTCCATATTAGACTTCCTAACTGAACTCTTTCAGGAAGGCGCTAGTTGTTCAACTGTCAAAGTGCAATTGGCAGCCATATCACATTACCATGTGGGACATGATACAGGGCCTTTGATGTCGGCCAAGTTGTGTAAAACCTTCCTCAAGGGCACCTTCTTACTTAGACCCCCTATAAAGGAAGCTGTGCCACCATGGGATCTTTCACTAGTTCTTCAAGCCTTGATTGCTCCACCTTTTGAACCCGCTGCTTCAGTAGATCTCAAATTCTTGTCTTGGAAAACAGCATTCCTTGTAGCCATCACTTCAGCAAAAAGAGTTTCGGAGCTTCAAGCTCTTTCTGTGAAGCCTCCTTATTTGATCTTTCACCCAGACAGAGTGTACCTCAGGATCAATCCCTCTTTTCTTCCCAAGATAGCATCAGAAACCAACATAAATCAATCCATAAATTTACTGGTTTTCTTCCCTAAATATCAGAATAAGGGAGAGTACAAGCTGCACTCATTAGATGTTCATAGGCAGCTTCACTTTTATACTCATAGAACAGCTGGCCATAGACAATCTGACCAGCTGTTCGTTTCCTTTGCCAAATTTAATTTGGGGAAAGCGATTTCAAAAGTATCTTTATCATGTTGGATTTCTCAATGTATCCTATTGGCGTATCAAGCCTCTGGGAGACCCGCACCCGAAGGAGTTTGTGCACATTCCACTCGCTCCATCTCTTCTTCTGCGGCCTTCAAGTCTAGAGTTCCATTGGATGATATTTGTTCGGCTGCCATTTGGGCTTCATCTCATACCTTTATTAACCACTACAAACTGGACGTGATTTCTAGAGGGAGAGCATCCTTTGGCTCTGCGGTGCTTCGCAATATCCTTCCATGATGGCCACCCAAGGTGCAGGTAGCTGGGGACTCTGTCCCACAGGTTGCTGACAAATCAACTCCCTACTTCAGATTAAGAAGTTATGTACTCACCATAATGTTCCATCTGAGTAGGTAGCTTCATTTGTCTGCAACCATCCCCCCTCCTTCCCCCTGGCCTTCTTCGAATCTATTTGTAGTTGGATACCCATTTTTTTTGGGTATATATTGAGGGGCAAACTCGATCTGAGGTCATGGAGGGTTAGCAGGGGATTATGGGTGAGGGGAGGAGCTAGGAGCTCGGATCCATTAGCTTGAAACAAGTTGCCGGCTCGGATCCGATATCGGATCCAAGCCCCACAGGTTGCAGACAAATGAAGCTACCTACTCAGATGGAACATTATGGTGAGTACATAACTTCTTATTCTTATGTTAAGGACACCTTTGATTTTTTTGGACAAAATTAAATAATTTAAGTGGACAAATTCTAATTACTGGGTGATGGTAGATGTGAAGAGTTTATATAATAATATCCACCACTGTTTTGCTATTGAATCATTGAAATATTTCTTAAAGATATAGCCCCTTAAAATTATATTATTGATTTGGTTTATTTTTATCTTACAAATAATTTATTTGAGTTTAGTGGGAAGATTTATCATTAGATAAAGGGAACAGCCATGGGGGGCACCTTTTGCCCACATGTATGCTAATCTCTTCATGGGTTTGTTTGAAATAGAACATTTATTTAAGTTACATTTTTAAGCATCATGTGGTTAAATACTATAGATTTATAGATGATTTGATTTTTTTTTGTGAGAGTGACAAAACTCTAGTTGATTCTTTTATTACAGAATTACAACAAAATAGATTTGGCTTAGAATTTAATGGTTTACAATTTGGTAATAGACTAACATTTTTGGATGTAGAGTTAGTTGCTCTTATAGGTGGTGTGATAAAAACTAAATTACATAGAAAATTTGAGAATATCAATAATTTTTTGGATGGTAGGAATTGTCACCTACCTCACTTAGTGAAATTTTTGCCTTTTAGTTAGCTTCTGTGTAATAACAGATTATGCAATGATACCGATGTCTTGTATGATGAATTGTTAAAAACATGTACTATATTTACACAAAGGGGCTACAATGAAGCACTTGTTTGGAAAGTATGGAGAACGTATTCTTTGGACAACAGTATTCTGGAGCAGCCCGATATAAGGGAAGGATTAGGTTTGGCCCAAATGTTAATGCTGCTACTTCTCAAAATACTATTTACTTTGTAACAGCATATAATATATTTACTGATAAGGTGGTTGATATTATTATGTATTATAGGAATTTTCTTTTGACAAACAAGGATTTTGTTAAGCTTTTGCCTACTAAACCTTTTTTGTCCTTTAAAAGAGGTTGAAATGCAAAGGACTTTGTAAAATATTGAAACAACTCTTGAAAGGCCAGCGGCTGAAGTGCTAGAGTCACTATTTTTTTATTTTAATAAAAAGTTTGGATTTGCTGACTTTGTGGTTATTTATTTTTGGTTGTAGACATTTGTTAATCTCTCTGAATATGTGCAGGCAGGTACGTGCCTTGCATTAAGCAGAATTCTACCTTCAACAAAATGATGTTCCAGTATGAACAAAAGACGACTGACTTCAATAATTGGCTTAGTTTTTGTGTCTTTCCATGGAAATTCAATATTTGTCAGCATGAGAGGACATTGTTAACATACCACTTTGCTTTGCAAAAGATGGTATGCACTGATCTCCCCTAGGCTTCCAAATAATGGATAAAACTTCAACCACCTCCTTAGAGCCTTTTTTAGGCAATGCCAAATTGAAAAGCCTGCAGACATAGCAAAACCCCCAAGGGAACCTAAATGTGCTACTGCTTAATGCTAGGAACCTAACCAAGAAACTCCACACCCTATAATCTCTCCTCATTCTGGAAACATGATTTAAAATCCACAGAATGTATTGCAGCAGTTCAAAGCTTCAGTGCCTTAAACACATTTATACCATCAACTGCACAGACAGGGAGAAAAGGTGTAGGAGTCTCAATCTATATTAACAACAAACATAACTCTATACTGGTTAAACAGGCTGATACCCTGGAAGTTATCCACGTGCAAATCACCACAGACAAAGTCCTATTCCATACCCTAGCAAACTACAGGTCTCCCTCCATGTCCCTAGAATCTAATAGCTTGTGCCTAGCCCTACTGGAGAAACTCACCATTAAACTAAATACCCTATTTATGGTATAATTTAACTACCCCTCTGTAGACTGGGAAACATACACTACCTCATACTCCCTCATGCCTGCATTCTTGGACTTTATCAACACAAATATCCTTGACAAGATAGTGTGCACACCAACCAGAGGTTCAGACATATTGGACCTGGTACTCATCAGTTTGGGAGAGTGTTGCACCACCACCCTCCCTGTCACATACTCAGTGGTGAAGTTGGACCACAAAGCTGTCTCCTTTGAAATAAATATAAACCTGGTAACCCCAGCAAACCCTGTTAGGAACTAAGCCAAAGGAAACTACATCCTATTAAGCAATAGTTTATCAAAATTCAGTGCCTCTTTCAATGACGAGTTTACAGCAACCTATGCAGAATTGTACACAGAGACTCTGCAAAACCATGTAAATAACTAGGCTTAGGCTGCTGTCTCTAGTAAAAGTAAGACCAAAACAAAATCTAAAAGCAAGCCACACCAGTGGAATCCTAACCTTAATAAGGTATATAACAAAAGGAAAAAAAATCATAGCTAAAATCAGGAAGATCAACTCCATAATGATAGGAGTTTTCTAATTAAAATTAACAGGAAACTAAGAGGACTAATTAAGTCCAACAAGGCCATTTACAAGGTCAAGATAGCCTTTAAATGTCACTGTCACCAGGGCTTATGAATTTGCTGACTGTAAACGTTAGCTCCAACTTTACCACATACTCCTCCTGCCTCCCTTCATGAAATATCTACTTGCATAACCCAACAGCTATTAACAAGAAGCAGGTCTTGGTGGTTCTTACTAAGGTCAAAAACACAGCCTCAGTGGCCCACAGCAATATCACAGGATGCCTTATAAATAGCTTGAAAAATGACCTATCATGATTACTTGAGTCACTTTTTACCTATAGTCTCAAAACAGGCTTTATGCCACAAGAATGAAGAACTGCAATGGTTATCACCTTCCCAAGGGTGGACCATGAACTGACCCCTGAAACTGCAGACTTATTAGTCTGACTAATCGAATATGCAAAGCTATGGAATGAATTAGCATGGAAATGATCAACATAGAAATGTTGCTGAAACTAACTGGAATGATTTTATGCTAAGGATCATAATAAAGGAGTTTGAATTTTGAGGAGTACGGCTTTTTGTTTGCCTTGCTTGTGGGTTCGTTTGCCTTATAGTCAGTTGGCGTCTCCCTGGTTGGTTTCCCTGCCTGCTTGCTGGTTCGTTTGAGGTTTTTTGTACTTTCAGCATTTTCTTTTCTTTTGTCTGGTTTTAACATAGTGAAGTTAAGTGCAGAAAGTTTTCTAAAATGGTCTATTGCACTGTTGAAGGCTATGGCTTTCCATGCACTGCTTAACTGATTTTATGTCTAGACACCAACATAGTGATTCATAGTACTTGTTTTGTTAAACTGTACAGTTTCCATAATCTGGCATCTTGTGCTTGTCTTTTCTATTGCATATGTGCTAAGCGACTTTAAATGCCACACCAAACATGTTGCTATGCTAAAGAATAGTAGTTGCCAACTCTATTTTTACTGTGTAAACTGCTGAGTTGATTTGGCTGTGTCTAACATGATACTTAGTTACTGACTGCATAATGTATTTTAAGTTTATTGGTAGAAGTTTTTTTGTAGTGAGCAATTGTGCTAACTCCTGTATCCTTTGACAGATATTGTCCCTGTTTCCATCCCTCTGCTCCCACCCTGAAAGGCTTGCTACATTAGAAATACACTCTCACTGTAGTTTAAATGGACAGTGCTAACTGTTCTTTCAGCCTCTATAATCAGACATTTCCAAGGTTATTATCTTTAATTTATAATATGTGCGTATTAGAGAAACACAACTGCCCTGGGTCTATAGCATGGTCAGGTTGCCACTTTAATTCCTTCAAATTAAACTTTTCTCTTCTTAAATTGGCCTATAGTCTAAAATACAGTGGCTCAACATTAAAATAAAAGTCTGGTGCATACAGATAAGTATTTTACATTGCCTAAAGTACTTACGTTGTATTCACTGGTTCTTGGAATCTTGTGGTCTGGTTAAGCCCAGCTCTGCTCACCCTCCCTGCCCTCGGGCTTGCTCCGCACTCCACCCTGCCCCCTATTCTCACACACCCCCAGCACTGCTGAATTTACACTACTGTAGACATGCCCTCGTTATCTACCCAACCATCTACTCGCACATCAAAAGAGAGTTTTCCCCTTCTGTAAGCCAATCCTCCCTCTCTCCGTATAAAATCCTCTCCACCATAACTAGCTCTAAAATGTCCCACCTATTTGCATCTTTACCATCAAAAAACTCACTAATATTTTCTCTACTACCTCTGATGGTTGTTTTCTACCTCCTCACCACCTATAAAAACCAGAACTACCTAGGATTATAGTACCCAAAATGTCAAACTACCCCACCAGTATCTAAATATAACAGATCACTTAAGAATTCCCCTTACAACTAATCCCCTACCCCATATAATCTACAACCCCATTAGATAAAAAAATAACAATCCCAGAACTAAACACTATCAAAAACTAATAAAAACATTTTTAAAGCTCATAGTCAATCTACATTACAAACTAATAATGAATGGTAACATCCACCCAAACCCTGGCTTATCTTCAGCTGGTAACATTAGCTTCCATTTTACCAACCCCACTACCAAACAATCTCGTAGCAGGCACCCTGGTTCACTTCTGGTCCTTCACTTAAATATCTGAAGCATAAATAATAAATTCCACAACTTGTATGCCCTCATAGCAGTACATACCCCTGACATATTATGTCTTATGAATACCTGGCTAAAACCTACAACTGCTTACAATGAGATACTACTAACAACTCATCCGGAGACTCACTGTTTTCCAACTTTGTTGGCAAAATCTGGAACTCATTTCCAGCTGACCTTACTCTAGAACCCTTGCTAACTCAATTCAAAAAAAGTCTCAAAGGGTATTTTACTATGCGCTGGCTATGTCCCTGTTCCAACCCAGATTAACTCCTCAACTACCCAATTTAATATCCCTACAACACTTAACCCACTACCTCTCTCTCAAATCACTCATGACTTGCTACCGCCTCTATGCTCGCACCTTTCTATACTCTACCCCTACTCCCTAACCTTTACCTCCACTACAACTTATCTGCCTTCGTTACTCTATCTCCCTTTTTTCACTAGAAGGGATTCTGAATATACTTTCTCCTATTGTTGCTAACCCCTTTACTTTTTTTGAAAAAGCCTACCATACATCAGACACCTTGACATGAAGGACCATGGATTATTCCACATTGATGTTCCTAGACCATATCATCTCCACTTAACTAGCCTCTAGTACTTGAATTGCCTCTTTCACATACCTACTCTTGAATGTTTAATTTTTTCTTCTTTACTATTGTATATTAAATAGTACTGTACACAATACTGACTTTCTCTAATGTCCTATTATCCATGATAATCTGTAAACCTTGCCTCACTAGTCTTTTTAATGTGCATGTTATTATCTAATACAGTCTGTAAACCAAGCTTTACTTTTTAATGTGTATATTATTATCTGTATGATTGGAGATTTTCTCCCTGGGCCTCCACAGAAAATGGACAAGTATCCAATCGGACTATCCCGTTCAACAAATGTAAAATAAAATAAAATAAATAAGAAATAGTCAACTTTCAGACATTGGACTCAATCCAGTTTGTCTTTGTGAAGTAACAGTAATGCCTAGTAAATTTTGTGGACTTCTTTGAGAAGGTCATCAAGGCAATGGATGAGAGGAAAAATATGCATACCACAAGCATTCAATGCAATACCCAACCCAGGTATATTTGACAATCTCACCTAATTGGGCATAAGCCCCTACATAACTTGTGGATTGCCAGCAGACTCACAGATAGGACACAAGAAATCAGGATTGGTGTGACCACCTCCAGTAAGAGACCAGTCACCAGCTGGATAGCTCAATTCTGTGTGTTGAAATCTCTCCCATTTGGCATCTACTTCATGCAGGTAAAAGCTAATGTTAAAGGCCCTTGGCTGAGCAAGTTTGCAGATGACTACAAACTGGGAGCTATCCTGGATTCCCCCATGACACAAACATCTTGATGGATAGACTTGCCTGAGAGCATCTTATTTCCTTATTTAATGACAGTAACATTATAGTCCATGTCCACTGATCAACGTATGTGATTAGGATTGGTACAATTCGATACAGTATGTTACTTTATGGTATCCCACCTCTCCTGTCTGTCTTCTTCTTCTGTCAGCTGCCCTGGATAGGGGTTGTCATGGATAATCATTTGTCTGCAGAATGAGTGGCAGTAGAGTTTTATGGTGTCAAGTTGCCATCCCCAGTGCCCAGTCTTCCTCAGAAGGCACACACACATGCACACTCTCACACATAGTGCCAATTTAGAATGTGCAATCCACCTGCCACATGTCTTGGGAATGTGGGAGGAAACCAGAACACCTGGAGAAAACTAAAGTGAACAAAGGGAGGACAGGCAGACTCTGCACAGAAGGCACCCTAGCCCAGAATCAAATCAGAGAACCTCTTGATGTGAGTCAACAATGCTAACTGCTGCACCACTGTGCCACCCTATCCCACCTCTCCTGTATGTGCTTAACATTAATCTACACTCATGGATTGCCACACCACATTCTCCAGTCTACTTTCTGACAAGACTTTGATGTGCACCTCCTCTTCCACTTTTTTGTCAAACTATGTGGATTCTGTTGGTATTTCATACCCTTTGCTCTACCCTCAGCCACTGTTGCTACTTTCCCTTCAGTTACATATTTCTCTCTCTGTGCCCATGTACACACACATATATAAATATATATATATATATATATATATATATATATATATATATATATATATATATATATATATATATATATATATATATATATATGGGTCTAGGACGTTTGCTCAAATGAGCAAATGTCCAAATCCATAACAACCGAACACACTTTAGCAAAAGCGCTTTTATCAAAAAAGTGCTTTTGTTAAAGCACATTACAAAAAAAAAACACTTCATTAATGTTTTAGCTGCACTCCCCATGTGGGGGGCTGTGCCTCCATACCCCCCCACTTTATTATTCTCCCTCCAAGACTGCACTACAGTGAGGAAAAGGGAATTTTCCCTTATCCGCACAGTAGTATGGCCTTGGCAAAAGGCATACTTACACGGAAGTGCTTCTTCGGTGCAAAGCACTTTCGTGTAAATTTGCGCGGCCGTTTGGGTTTCAGACATTTGTTCATTCGAGCAAATCTCGAAGACCCATATATCTATATATATATATATATTCACACACACACGCAGACACACACTCACACACACACATATCTCTCTCTCTTGATATATATATATATATATATAGATATATATATATATATATATACACACACACACACATATATATATATATATATATATATATGGAAATATGTATATGTGTGTGTATACACACACACACACACACACACACACACACACACACACACACACATATACATATATATATATATATATATATATATATATATATATATATATATATATATATATATATATACACACACACACACACACACATATATTGCTGTATATTATATCAACTTTAAACACCTGTGCATGCATATTCACAATGACTACTAGGGGTGCTCATGCATTATCAGTTTTTACCTCTTCTGCTCATATTTGACTCTGCCTGTGAAGTGAACTAATAAGTTGTGGGTCTGCAGTCACAGGCTGCTCATCATGCACAAGGCCTGGTCACATGCATAGATGATTAGCATTCTTCCTCATTCTGTCTTGACTACTATTATGTAGACAGGTTTTATGAATCCCCTAACATGTTGTGATGAACAATAGTTACTCAGTGGCAGAGGATCACAGAGTCAGAAACAT
Source organism: Protopterus annectens (assembly GCF_019279795.1). Taxonomy (NCBI): domain Eukaryota; kingdom Metazoa; phylum Chordata; order Ceratodontiformes; family Protopteridae; genus Protopterus; species Protopterus annectens. The sequence goes on from NC_056726.1 coordinate 1,428,786,575, forward strand.
CAGGATTTAACATTATTTGGTCAAACAGATAAATTTCTCTGTACAAAATGGCAGTTGAGCATAAACACTGTTAACACTTTGTCATCTCAATCACACTGGTTATTGGCTCTAAATGCAATGCATCATGGGAAGCATGCACTCTTAAAATGACAATACTGTAAAATACATTAGAATACCCAAAGTGGCAGTGGCTATAGTACCTTATTCAAACCATACACAAACACTCTGACAGCTTTACATATGAGCACAGGTATTACTAACCTTAGTACCTTATTTCTAGAATTAAATTCTTCAAATTAGGCATTTTTCATTATAAACCCTTTGTTGCATCTCTCGAGCTGTTTTCATGTGGTCCCTTACTATAGACATAATTAGCATTACTCTGTTCATACACTGATGTAGTGTTCAACCACACTTTTAAATAGTGTCTTCTCTTCTTCCCAAGTTTCCTTAGGTATATCTAGAAGACCTCTCAGTTGCAGCTTACAGCACCCATTTTATAGCAAACTGTATGGAGGATAAGAACCTTTCCCAGTTATTCACATTGGTGTCAATAACTTTTCTAGTCATTGTCTTCAGTGTTGTGTTAAACATCTTTGTCAATCCATTAATCCGAGTGCACCAGACTGATGTTATAACGTTGGCATAAAGAGAGTGCCCTGATCTGTAAAAAATTTTTAGCGATTCCCGAAGTGTAAAAACACCAGGGGCTGGATTCATGAAGGCTTGCATGGAGTCTAAGACTCCACACAGCCAAATGTCTGCCGAGCGATCCAGGGACAGCCGGCAGGGGCGTGCAAGAGAGCTCCTAAAACGACTCTTGCACGGACAGGGTTAGTTTTTGCAAATTACCTCATTTGCTGCTGAAAGCTATGCAAATTAGGTAAATTTGCAATCCAGGAAACACTAACCTGTCCGAGTAAGAGTAGTGTTATTTGCAGAAATGTACTCAGTTGGCAACTGAGTACCATTCTGCAAATAGCAAAACGGAGCCATGACATCTCCAAATAAAGGATGCATCCAGTTGAGGAAGCATGCCAATGGCCAAATATACGGCCATTGGCATTTTTACCCATTGCAAAATAATAAAAAAATTTTTTTCCTCGATCTCTGATGTTTAAGCATAGCGCAGCACCGTGAAAATGTGCTGCGCTCTAAAATTCAGAAAAACAAAAAATAAAAGCCACAGATAGGGATTTTATTCAAAATATTCATCTGCCATGCAAGTGAATGGCAGGCTGAAGACAACATGGCTACTGAGTAGAGGTTGCTAAGGGGGGAAGCTCAGTCTGAGAGATGTAACCAAGCATTAGTAGGCAATCCTATGCAAATGAGTATAAGTATAGTGAATCCCAATTTTTCCTGCTATGTGAACCATGTCCCTAGAGTGTAAGAGTAGGATAAGGGGAGTAACAGAGTAGAAGATGGGTGACATCATGAGGGGGTATGTATCTAAAAGACTGTAAGCTTATTGGAGCAGAGTGGCATGTGTTTGCTGTGAGTTACTCAGGACTAAAAGAGGTGTGTCTACAGTTGTCTAAACTGAAATCCAGAAACTGAAGGTGTATGCCATGGCTATCACTAAAGTTTCTTGCAAAGCTGTTTACACTGTGTGCGCTCGTGTAAATCCGTCTAAGCCTGTGTGCGCGTGTGTGCGCCCATGTAAGCCTGTGTAAGGCCTTCTAAGCTTGTATACACGAATGTGCACCTGCCTAAGCCTATGTAAGCCTGTGTAAGCATGTGTGCACGCGTGTGCACTCGTGTGTGCGTGTTTGCACTTTTTTGTATGGCGCTGCCCCCTGTCAAAACAGAAATGGGAAAAGGTAGGAAAAGAAGTAGTACGAAGTTAACCAAGGAGAACTAGCAGAGCTGCCAGGTGAAATCAATCAGAATCAGCCAATTACACAGGCAGCAAACTATTCCAGCCCAGCCCAGCACTTAAAACTCTGCAAACAACATTTCCCCATGTTTTTCTCAGAAACACTGCAGTCTACAAAGAGAAGTGAAATCTTAAAAAACTTAAACTGAGACATAAAAATGTTAGGGGCTGCCACTGCTGTTATAAGGCAACATGTGCAAGATGATGAGGGTGGTGCCATTGCGAATGCTGCTGAGCAACTCACAGTGAGGAGACGGAGAAGAGTGTACAGACCCAGGGTAACCTACCAGGAGCTACATGAGCTGGAGATAGTGGAGCGCTATAGAGTGGACAGAGACCTCTTGCAGCAAATTGTTGAGCTGTGCAGGCTACACCTCACACACAGAACCAACAGAGGGGAACCCATCCCAGTGGAAACCAAGGTATGTGTTGGCCTAAGAATACTAGCAACAGGTACCATCCAGAGACCAACTGGTGATATGATGGGGATTTCACAGGCATCAGCATCAAGGGTCCTGCACGAGTTCCTGAATGCTATGTCAGCACATGTCAGTGATCATGTATACTTCCCCAGTTCCCATGAGGTATTGGCCAGCAATATGCATCTCTTCCAGCAAATGAATGCCCTGAGGTAGTGGGTACAATTGACTGCATGCACATACACAGCAAAGTATCAGCTGGTGAGTGGGGTAGGGCCTACATCAACCGCAAGGGCTTCCACGCCATCAACTGCCAGGTCATGTGTGAATCCCAGGGCATAGTACTGAGTATGTGTGCCAGCTGCCCTGGAAGCTACCACGATTCCCATATCTGGCATCTGTCACAGCTGTACCAGACATTTGCCAATGGGGACATCCCTGACGGTCACCTAGTGGGGGATGCTGGATACGCACTGGAGCCGTGGCTGATGACACCCATCAGAAATGCACACACACCTGAACAAGAACTCCATAATGAGGCACATGCACAAACATGAAATGTAATCAAGCGTGTGTTTGGGATGCTCAAGTCATGGTTCCAGTGCCTGGACACATCTGGTGGAGCCTTGCAGTAATCACCAGCTACATGTACCCAAATTGTCATGGTATGTGCCATGCTACAAAATATGATCCTGCGAAAACAGCTGCAGCAGGAACAGCATGGGGCAGGGCCCAACAGCCCCCCACCATTGCCAAGGCCTGCACAGGCACAGTGTGACTCAGAGGAGGAACAACCTGAGCATGCCCCAGTAGGCAGAAGGAGGCGTGCCCAGTATGCCTTGTCCTTGGCAAAGAGGCAATGCATAGCACATACACTGGCTCAGTAGGAACCATGGAAATGATACCTCTCTCTGACTCGCACATAAAATAAAAGGGATGTCTAACTTGACACTACCTGTTTACAAACATCTACAGGCAGTGTAGTATGTGCATCCGATATAGGCAGCCCTGCAGCACCACCTAAGGCATGATTGCCATGTTTTAAGCAATATAAAGCAGTGCTAAGCAGCTTTCATCAATATCTAGTATATGTAAACAAAATTGCACGTGCAATGTTGGGCAAGGTCAGGGCAAGTTGAGCAAAGTCAGTTAAACATGCTCATATCTACTTTACTGTTCCTTAAGCAGTCTGGTCTGGCCAGCATGAAAATAAAAAGCAGTGACAGGCCTTGAACCCAGGATACCGTGCATTATAGTCACAGTACTGAACCACTAAGCCATGATAGCATTTCAGTGGCACACACAGCACGACAATTATACACTAATGCAAATACAAAGCAATGCTGTATCATGCCCCTAAAGAGGCAAATGGGTAACCTTCCCCACCCACCTATGCAGACAGAGAACATCAGGCCAGGCGTTGTGATGTGTGTTGTGTAGGCTATGAAGTCGCAAGCTAATATACGTGACATTGGACACTAAGATCTGTAGTACAGTATTATGCCTCAAGCCAGTACGATAGGCAACAGTACAGATTGTAATGGTGTCCTGTACATAGCACTGCAGGCACAGCAAATGTGTATAAATGTCAGGTGAAATCCGCATCCTATGTACACCCACAGTAACAATCCGGTGTGCCCACCGGTAGAAATGTACAAAGAATAGCTGTCCCCCCGTATGTAGAAATGCTGATAAGTCTATGCAAAGTGTCTCCTGAAAGCCCTGCAGGCACAGCATGATCCCTGTTGATCTATGACACAAAGGTGAGCCGTGTTGTAAAAATACAACTTGATTTACCATACACATATAGTATAAATGTGTAGTATAAATATATATAAATATAGTATGTGTGTGCTCATACACTGCAACAAATGTAGTGGATTTCATTCAGCACTACACTCATACTGGGCATGCTCACCCACTTAAACCAAGCAAATGTCAGTCAGGAAGATACTGAAAGGTCATACTGGGCATGCTCACACACTAAATATAGATGTGATAATAAGGGATCTATGGACAAATGTGTATAGTCATCTCTACTTCCAGAAACACATTCACAAAGTGCTCTGAAAATCCTTCTATGTGTTCACACAAACTGCCAAGGTCTGTGCATGTAGGTCAAAGGAAGTTGCCACAACTCAGCAGTCATCAGACCTGTCAGAGAGTACCACAACACACTTGCAATGAATCTGACTAGGCATGTTCAGCAGCTAGAAACACAGATGAAGTACCTTAACAAGAGGATTACTGGCCTCAAATAGTTGCCCCTTGCAGCAAGACTGAAATGTAACCCAATCTGTACTCTGCATACTGTCTACTCAGGAGATCTCTGCCCAACAGACAGGTCCATTTCATGGTTACACTCAGATCTGTTCTGAGTTACAGCTCAATGGCACTAAATGTACAGAGCCAACTGATATTGCCAACACCCTGGCAGATAGGATCAGTGTTAACATTACCCCCCTCTCACCATGAACGAGCACATGTCTATAATGGAAGATTGTAAAGTTGCTGTCATCATGGCTGCACAGGTAAAAAACACTCTCCAAAGCCAGTATCACAGCAGCCATGGGACTAGATAACTTCCCAGGCTGTGTAGTATCTACATCCGTGAAGTAAACATTAACATGGAAGGCGTGTGACTACTGAAGTTTCCAGAGGACTGCAAACTAGGAGCCATCATTGTAAACACTAAAGATGTGGACATCCTACAAAAGGGCCTCACTGAAACAGATGGCTGTCGTCCAAGCCATGGGCTTTAGCTCAATGCCAAAAGGTGCATTATCATCACCTTTGTTAAAAACACTGTAGCCAAGAACTACAACATAGGTGGTAGTATACTTCACACTGTAAGCGTGACAAGAGACCCTGGGTCACAGGTGGACAGTGGATACAACTGTGATGAGCACATTCCCACAGTAGTCAGGAAACCCTCTTATGTGGCACACCTCATCCCAAAATGTGTCTCATGCAGAATAGAAGAGGACATTGTTCCCCTCTACTCACCACTCAGTAGAACTCTAAAAGAGTACAACGCCACTGTTGCTATGTACCTCACAAGACAACTACAACAACTGGAAAGCCAGCAGTAATACCTCACAAACAGCATTAGTGGCCTGAAATACATGCCATACACAGACCATCACAAAATGCTCCATCTGTACTCCTTTGCATATCGCCTACTCAGAGGTATTCACTGCGTAACATACAAAGCTTTGTCAAACATAGAGCTGTTGGATATGATCCACGTAAAACACTCACACTCTCCCTGACCCTTGGACCCAAGACCACAAGAGAAATATAAAAGGAAGTGGTGTAGCCATTTACCTTATGAATATCCACACCTCCAGGTTACTGGCACAGCATGAGGCCTTGGAGACCATGCAAGCGCAAGTAACACTGGGCAATGCTGCCCATCAGATTGTAGCCTGCTACAGATCATGTACCTTGTCTCAGGAATCTCACTCAGAATTCTGGAGAACAATGGCAAATATAAAGGTCCTATCAAACACCATTATATGAGGAGATTACAACTACCCAAACATTGAGTGGGTGAATTACTCGTATACAATGTCCTTTGCCCAATCTGTCCTAGAGTTAAGATACTCTAACACCCTTCAACAGCCGGTCAGCATGCCCACTAGAGGTGACAACACACTAGACATGATCATCACCAACATGGGGTACCAGTGTTCCACAAAAGAGATAAACCCCTCGCTGGTAATATCAGATTATTAAGTAATCACACTGGACATCCACATCCCGCCCCCACACCCAGTCAATGAAACCACTGTGAAGACATTTGCAAAAGCAAACTGCACACTTCCCAAGACCAAAGTGGAACGTTCCGAAGACCCCTTGCTATAGGATAATGGTATGCAATCTGCAGAATCATTTACAAGTTCATCTTATGAGCATCTACAGGGATGCATGGAATGAGACATCACAAATAAAGCCAAGATGCACTCCTCCAAAAATAGGACAACAAGCAGGTGTTTATTGTCCATAAATAAGCTAGACAAGAGAAGGAGGAAACGAACACATGATAGATCCAACTTCACTAAAGGAAAGGCATCACTGATCATTTTTAGGAAGAAACAATGTTCGCTCTTAAAATAATCCAAGGATGGTGTCTAAAGACAAATAGCCAAGGAATGTAAGAATAACAACCACAAAGCCTTCAGTAGCTATACCAGACATGTAGGTGTCAACTTCCAAATATGCTGTCAGCTACTGAAAAAAGGAATGACATACAGCAAACCAACTTGCATTGCTCACACCCCAGGGGACAAGTTTAGTGTAAACTCTCCCCCAATCACCCCAAAAGGGCCTGTGTCCATCACAGAAGGATGCAGAGACCCAGACGTCATGGACATGCAGGTAAAGACAGCCCTCACCAAAGCTAAGAACATAGCATCAATGTGACTGTATGTTGTCCAAGGCTGCATCTTACACTAGGTCCATAAGCAACTACACTCTCACCTACATTCACTGTCCAGACTCAAGCGTACCACAGGCTATGTACCCAAAGAATGGCATACACTAACAGTCATCCAGCTCCACATAGGGTGTGTCAAAACAGAATCTGGAAACTATTGCCAAATATGTGTACTCAGCCTGGTCTACAGAGCTATTGAGCAAATCGTCATGGAACCCATACAATGAGATATTGGAGATCTCCAGACACTGAACTCTACACAACTTCACCTTGTTAAAGGCAGAGCCTGGCTCCGAAACCTAGTTGACTTATTTAAAACAGTTACCATGAACATAGATGGAGGTGAAAGTAGTCCACACAGCCCACCTGGACCTCACTAAGGGCTTACCACACCATTCCCTACTCTGTCATCATGGACAAGTGTACCAGCTTGAACATGAACAGCTATGTCACAGGATGGGTGGCCAAGTGGCTCACAGATCAAACACACATGTTCATAGTTGCGGGTGCCATGTCCAACTCTAAGTCAGTCACAAATGGCATCACACAGGTCTTGGTTCTGGGACCCCACCTGTTCAGTAGATACTGCTCAGAGGTACAGGCAAGCACAGCAGGTGTAAGACTGAACAGGTTTGCAGATGACTGGAAACTGTGGTCCATAATTGACTGTACAGCTGACACAGACATCATCCAGAAGTGTCTTACAGAGACAGATACCTGGTGTCAAAACAATGTCCTCAAGCTGAATGGCAAAGAATGCATAGTCATCCCCTTTGGGTAATACAAAGTGCACACAAATTACCACATAGGTGGTAATCCAGCATGTACACAGAAAGTCATTATGGCCCTGGGGACACAGGTAGATGTATGATCACATGGCCAAAGTGTTTAGACATTCCTTCAATGTAGGTCATCTAATGTCACCCAGTTCGTATAGTCTGATGATGTCACCATCCTACAAATATACCTGTGGAAAAAAGAACTCCCAGTAATGTGTATAGCGTATTGTGTTAATGCGTACTCCTCTAGTTTTATGAAGTAGTTAAGTAGGGGTTTGAATCCTGCACTGGATAGCTGTTTGTGTGTGGTTTCCTTGGAAAGGAGCAACCTTTTAGGAGAGTAGTGAAACAACTCAAAAGTGGTAATCTAACCTTTGTCAAGTCTGATGATGTCACCATCCTATAAATATACCTGTGGAAAAGAGAGCTCCCAATAATGTATATAGCATGTTGTGTTAATGCGTACTTTTCTAGTATCATGATGTAGTCAAGTAGGGGTTTGCATCCTACACTAAATAATGGTCTGTTGGGAAGGAGAGACCTTTTAGGAGAGTAGTGAAACACCTCAAAAGTGATAATCTAACCTTTGTCAAGTCTGATGATGTCACCATCCTACAAATATACCTGTGGAATAGAGAACTCTCAGTAGTATGTATAGCTCGTCGTGTTAATGCATACTTTTCTAGTATCAATAAGTAGTCAAGTAGGGGTTTGAATCCTGCACTGCACAGCTGTGTGTTTGTGTGTGGTCTCCTTGGGAAGGAGTAACCTTTTTAGGAGAGTAGTGAAACACCTCAAAAGTGGTAATCTAACCTTTGTCAAGTCTGATGATGTCACCATCCTACAAATATACCTGTGGAAAAGAGAGCCCCCGCTAATATGTGTAGCGTGTCGTGTTAATGTGTACTCCTCTAATATCATTAAGTAGGGGTTTGAATCTTGCACTTGGTGAGTGTGTGTGCTGTATGTGTGTGACACTGTTGGTCAATGTGTTGTGGGTTTTGCTTTTACTACTGTATGGCATATCAGTATGCATTGCACATGTGAGCTAACTGTGTGGCAAATACATATACGTACATGTTACCTCAATGATTGCATGTGTGGGAACCCTGCTTTCTCCAAGAACACAGCTGTCATCCTTGCCAGACTGTGCTGCTGCTTCCCAGACCTTAGGTCACATATGTATGCTTGTGACAAGCCCAGCAACTGCAGTGATCCCTGGCTTAGGTCATCTGTGTCACAGAAAGTCATTACAGTTCCTATTGTATTGTGTATGTGAGGGTCTATGGCCGAGGTATATGTCAGACCTGTTCAAATGCAGCAAAGTCTGTCAATGACTATTCAAAACAGGTGTTGAACAACCTTTGTGGATATGCATGCAGACCCCTTATTGCTCATGTGAGCCACAGAGTGATCTCAAAATATCTTTGGAAATGTGATTAACAAAGGACAGATGATGTAACACTTGGCTGCATGTACATATCAGTACCTGTTCATTATGTTGGGGGCTACCACCTATGCGGTACTGTGGGGGATAGTATGTTCTGTAAAGGTGGATGACTATGTTTAGTTTAGCTTATAGCTTTCCAGCATGGGTTTGACAAGAGGCATCTGTCTGTATGATACCCTTGTGCAGGATGTGTGTGTCATCTGGAGAATGCATTATAGGCCACAGTATGCATTACCAGACGTGGACGGACATATCCCTACTTTGATTGCTCGTACCTAAGAGAGCTATATGCCAAACATGAGTGGTGCTAGTAATGGGTACAGGTGAATACCAGTGGTTACTGGCATAGTATAGTACCTGAGGGATCCAAATGTTGCTGTGTGTCCAACATCTGTGTGTCGGTTGTCAAGACATCATCTAATGATTGGTTATGGTCAGGCTGTGGAAGTGATGTATACTACCAGAATGAAAACAATGACAGATAGTAACAGTATCACCCACAGCACAGTGTCAAACCATGTCATACACTCATGTAGTCAGGTTCCAAAATGTGTGTAGTACAATGCATACTGGCCACCAATAGAAACTATGGAGTGTTACTGTGTAATACAGAGCATGTCACCCTGGCCATGTGTCCACTATGCACCTCCACCATGTTCACAATTGTACACCTGCAAATCTGTGCTACACACATCCCACATATACTGTCCACTCTCTAACACATGCTGCCAATACTGCACACATTAGCCAAGTGGCACGTGGCTGGACAATACACAATTGGAACCAACACTGGTGTAAACAACACTACAATGACAATCATAGCATTAATGCATCATGCCTGTTCAGCTACACCTTCAAGCATATCATTACACTGTACTACTGACAACATGCTAACATTGCTAAACTGCTATAAAGACACCCTGTGCATCAGCAGCATGGTAGCCTGTTCCTGCAGTGATGTTACAGATGACAGAAGGCGGCACAGGTTTCATCATATGCACAGGGTGTGTTGTTGGTTTGCCAGAGGCCTACAGTGAGCCATATAATCTACATGTATGTGTGTGTGTGTGTGTGTGTGTGTGTGTGTGTGTGTGTGTGTGTGTACATGTGTGTGTGTGGGGCAAGAATACTGGAATGGACCAATGTTGATGTAATATGTGTGGGTATGTGTTAGCCCTAGGTGTCTGGAATATGTGTGTGTGGCTGCATGCACACAATTCCACCATGTGGCTGCCATATATGGGTATTTGTGGGACAGCCACAAACTGTACCTGTGAGGCTTCAAGATCACCATCTCTGGCTATGGATACCATACCTGTGCCTGGCAGGGGTGCTGCTGACACTATCAGGTACTAAGCCAGACTGGGTACTATCGCCAGAGGTGGATGGATGTACACTGGACACAGGTCCCTGCTGGGACTGTCCAGAGCCATGTGCACATAGTCTTCTAGGACGTTCTATGGACAGCCCACCCCCAACATTGCTGGGGCTGGTACTGGCACTACGGGAATGGCTGTGGCTTGAGGGATGTCCGCGGCGACTGCCAGCTGCTGATGTTGCTGGCATACGTCCACATCAATGACTCATCTGTCCCGCACTGCCTGACACATGGACATGACATTGTGGAGGATATCTAATGTCTCTCCCCAACGTCTATCAATGACATCGGTGTAATGACGGATGGCACCTGCTAGGTCACGGATACTGTCAATGACAGCAATGTTATGTGCCCTCTGTGCCCTTAGTCCCTGTCTGGTGTACTGTTCCATACGTGCCCGAGCCTCCATGACAGCCTGGAACATGCGTGACATTGTCAGACCTGTGGCACATCTGCCAGTGGCATGATGAGCAGCAGTGCTCCTACGAGAACCCCTGGACATCTGCCTATGTGGTACACTTCCAGACATCTGGGTATGGCTGCTGTGTTGGGATGCATGTGCCATGGATACCACACTGTCCTGTCCAATGCCAACTGTACGCTGTCCCTCAGCTATGGGCATTGGTGATGGATGTATTGGCAGTATGACTGTTTGCATGGATGGGGTGGACAGCTGTGTACTGTCGATTGGTGGCCTACTGACAGACCCTGGCAAACATGCCTGTGTCTCAACACACCTATCATCGGTATCACTGTTTTGCTCAGTGACATCAGTTTCCATGCTGCAGTGAACCTTCCCAAGGTCAGCACCTGTGAGAGGAAGACAGGAAACACACTTTACAACCTGTACATGAGGTCGGCACACATGCACACATGCACTCATCACTAAAACAGACACACACACACACACACACACACACACACACACACACACACACACACACACACACACACACACACACACACACACTCCACCAGCAATCCAGAACATACTCAATAGATGGTGATGGTGGGGGTACAGTATCACAAGGCAAACAGTTATATCACACGTGTCAGCATGCAGGATGTGTGTTTCCCAACAGCATGCAGTGTGGGTGTTGACAGCCCTTGCCAATAACACTATACATGTCTTTGATGCATGTGTGCTGTTCAGTGATTGGCCTCACCCTGGAATGCACTGTGTACATGGACACGACAGAGCTGTGCAAGTATTATAAGCTCTTCAATGTTCTGTGCACCATCTCTCTCAGGTATACATACCATGGCTGGATGTGTATCTGTGTGTCACATAGATATCCATTTCTGATTAGAGTGTCATTGTCTTCAGCAGAGAATTGTGGACACAGGATTAGCACATGCATGCTATGTATACACACAGGATGAGTGGTGCATGTTTACCTGATGGAATACCATTGCTCAACATGGCCATTGTACAGTGGTTATGGTGAGTATAGGACATATTGTGGACATGCCAGTGCCTGACCTGACATGGCATGCTACAACACAACTGCAACATTAAACATCACACAGACACAGTGTGTCATGTGACCTATGCACTCAATAGCATTACATGACATATATGTGTCACTTTATACAAATGGTGATTGCTATGCATAATGTGTATCGGTGCATATGTTTGCACACACACAAGATTGAGGTGCATAGCAGTTAATGCTATATGTGGTACTGTGGTCACTGTAACTGGATGGGGTGTAGTACCATGAGCCTTCATCATGCAGCATGATGTGGTCACTCAAGGCTACTAATGTGTGCCAGACCAGCACATACCATGCTGTACCGGAACTGCAGTACCATGGCTACATTCACCATTTCACAGCCAATTATTACATGGGTTTGTAAGGTGCCCAATAGGGAGCATTGCTTAACATGAATGTGTTGCATGTTGGAGAGTGTTGCACTGCCCCATGATAGGCCTCTACCCCTCAGGTATATTATGTGTGCTGTGTGGATGACATTTGGGGAACTGGAGTGTGACCTTACAGCATTTGTCTGAATATGCCATGTGTAGCATATTAACATGTACTGCGTATGATGGAGTTGTGTATGTCATGTGCATGTGTATCGACTTCCTATCCAATGTCCACTATAGTGTAACCACAATTAATTGGGATGCTCTTTGTATTGCATGTGTTTGAGGCAGCCACTCACACTACTGAGATATGCATAGTCTCACAGCAAACATGCACAATGTGCATTATGCGTAGGTGTGTTACATGTGTACATGGCCTACACCTCACCTGTGACATGCACATTTTATTAGTGATATTAAATGTAAAACACACTCACCAGCATGGGTCTGCTGCCTTGCTGTCACACCAGAGGGACCTACAAGGATATGAAACAGTTTGTCAGTGGCAAGAACTGTGGCATTGCTACTGTGGCTGTGCAATCTTACAGTAGCACAATGGTTGACAGACACAGGCCTACACATCATGTTCCAAATTATCAGTACTGAACAACACCAGGCTCCACATCTTCTAACTACACAGTACACATCTCACATATGCATGATCTAACAATAGAGGTAACAGCAGTCTACAGATAAGCCAACTTACCTGCATGCTCCATGTGAACTTGCTGGGGGGCTCCGGCCTCCATGGTGATGCATGTGTGCTGTTGTTGTTGTTGGCTGGGAGCCCCCAGGCTCAGGAGCAGCTCCTCCACTCTAGTGAGGAGGGATGAGTGGCAACCCCACCACCTGTGGCACACTGTTGCCTACGGACATCAGACGCACGCTGCCGGACATGTCTAAGTAAATCACTGCAGTGATGTCGTACCTGCTCATAAGTCTGGTTATGCATGCCTATGTCATTTATCCTATGGACAACATCTTGCCAAAGCACAGTCCGCTCATGCTGGTCCTGGCTGGTTCTTGAAAAGAGCAGGTTGTACTGTTCAATGAGACAGTTTGTTAGAATCTCATCCTCTGCATGGCTGTATGCAGGATTGCAATGGTGGGACATGGCCCTGGAAGACAAGAAAACAATATGTGTGAGCAAGTGATGTGGCACACTTTACATTCTACAGTACAGATATCACTGAATTGCCATAATTAGCAAACTATTTTCTGTCAGAGGATACTTACATTCAATAACACATATCACTGCTCAACCACAACTGACTGACACTGCCTGACACGCTGTATATATTAAAACATTTTCTGCACAGCAACAAAGATACACCACTATGTAAGATTATGCAACAGTACATGGCACACTGTATGTGACACAATGCACCACCTAGCTATGGTAGGCATATATCCAGCTAATGCATAATGAAATATGTAATCCATTGCAATGATTGTGAAGTCCAGTTACAGTATTACCTGTATACCACACTAGTTGTTGACGGCAAACCCCTGCCTAACATATGTGCACGTTCATTAATATAAGTTGAATATTGCTGTACTAGACTATACATGTTGCTAGATACACACTTATATCCTGTAACACACATATGAACAGGGCATGTTACAGGCATACCCACACACACACATCAGACATGCATACAGGACACAGAGGTATGGCAACCCGGATGAGCTTTACATGCGCCATACAGTACTGTGTGTCAGTGCTTATAAACCCTTATGCCTGAGGTATGTAATCTGTGAGGACTACAGTGAACACACAGAACAGTGTTTCCAAGCAATGTGGACATACACCATACTGTGCTGTTTAGGCCTACAGCTTCAGGTAGTACTACAGTTCATACAGGGGTTTGATTCACCAGCAGTACCAATCAGTGTGCATACATGTACTGCTTCATCCTCCAATGGCACACCCCAGTTAACACAAGGGGGCTACATCAGACCGTATGCCATACTGCTTTTTGTGGCTAGCATTAGCATACACATCTTTTGCTGGGATCAGAGCTAGAACTCATAATACCATGACAGAAACAATTTCCCAATAAGCTATCCCACATATACACAACTGTGACACATTCACCGACACATTCACCAACACATTCACCATAACACTCAGTCAACCTCACAAAGCAATTATTGCAACAAGCACATGTGGATGTGTATAGGTTCATAGGTAGGTTCTAGGCTATTGGCCCTAGGGCTTATAGAAGCCTAGCCAGATGGTACCCTGGCCTTTGACACCCAAGTAATTTAGTTCCATGTGTCCCTGTCAAGCAGAGCCACCGAGGTGATTCCCGGGGTGTAATTCCTATCTCACATCCAATCATCAAGACTATTCATGGCTGGTGCTACTGAGAAGTTTTGTTTGCTATTGCTAGGTAGTTTGTTCCACAGTATGGGGTGTCTCTGAGATAGGAATCTATCCCTCCAGCATGTTCTGTCTATTGTGGTGACAAGCATTAGGTTCCTAGAATGTGTAGCTTGCAGGGATAGTGATCTGTTTACATGGAGTATGTACAACAGCTCTGGGTTTGACATAGCTTTGTATATTAGGCAGGGTCACCTCTAGGTTGCCGGTATGCAACACAGTGTAGCTGTGGTTTGGTGAGACGGTATGCATAGAGCACCTGTTTGAGGACAGTATTACTCTTTGTGAGATATGTCTGTGGCCTTTCCAGTTGCTGTAGATGTCTTGTGAGGTACATACCAGAAGGGGCATTGTACTCTATAATGGGTTTTGTGAGTGATGAGTAAAGGGGAACACTGGCCTATTTTTCCCGGGATGACACAGCTTTTGTGATGAGGTTTGCCATGTGGACAGATTACATGACTAGTGTGGCACTGTGATTATCAAGGGTGAGACTACTGTCCACCTGTGTCCCATGGTCTCTTATCACACTGTTGGTGTTATGTTGACTACCACCTATGTGGTAGTTCATGGGTATAGAGTTTTTAGCCAAAGGGATGCAAATGTATTTCAGACATTGAGCTTGAGACAATGGCTTTCTCACCAGGCATCTGTCACAGTAAATGTGACTCTGTCTCTCCCTGCCTATGTATTTATATATATATATATATATATATATATATATATATATATAGATGTATATATATATATATATATATATATATATATATATATATATATATATACATATATATATATATATATACACACATACATATAAACATCCATTGGTGTACATATAGATATACATATAGGCACATATACAGTCCACCTGTCATGGTGGGAATATCAATTAAGTGACGTTTGCGAGGTATACAGTTATGTAAACCAAATTGGATCCACACCAGACCAAGAACAAAATGATGTATCCAAAGGCTCAACAGGAACAAAAAAGTTCAAAATGACTTAAATAAAACTCTGTTTTAATGAAAAATAATAAAAAATTCACATCAAGCGCTTTCCCTGGAGGCATACCAGGCTTTTTCAAGATAAACCATGGTCAAAAATTTAAGGCTTAAATACTTTCTAGCCCAAATCATGTGACTAGAATGGTAACTAATAAAGTATGCAAATCAGACGTTAAAGTGCCAACAGTAATTCATTCATTCAATGAAATTATACAATGTCTAATAACCAGCAAAATTGTACAGAATATTATGAAAACATATGTTTAAAATACAACTCGTAATAAAACGTGTGTGACAATTCTGTGAAGCTACAAACAAGCTTAAAAAACTTTAAAACAGTCTTAAAAAAATATTTTTGTGTCTAAAAGATCTATTAAGAACTGTTGGTTTCAAAGAACTCTGTTAAACATATAAAAAATTAACCAAAATTTGGAAAATCTACTCAAAACCAAAATATTGTGCAAAATGACTAAACAACCCATCTAAAAAAAAATAGTGTACAACATCATAACTTTGGCCCTCCTCAATTTCAAAACACTCATAATACTAATGCTGTCATTTAAACCAGGAGGCTTAGTAGATATATATATAGGCACATTTACAGTCCACCTGTCATGGTGGGAATATCAATTAAGTGACATTTGGGAGGTATACAGTTATGTAATGATATTGCACAGTCTTGTGTGAAATGCATTGAAGATGTTCTCAGCCCATGTGGCTTTAGCAGACCTCACTGGCTGCGACTCTGCAAACCTGACAAATCACACCCACAGCGTTTAACCACCACATGTCATATACCAGCAAACAGCCATTGTCCACCCTACTGTACAGAACACAGATGACATGGTTCAGATTTTGACATTTAATGCTGAGCTACATATATCACAGTTAAGTCCCACTGCACACAGCTACACACTGATTTGTACATGGCATTAGTTATGCAGGGCATCTGTGCATAGATACGTTCTGCTGCCACATATTGATGTTTCAAAGTATGTAAAGTAGTCTTCAAATACATCTACTACATGCCAGTAAATACATATCTGTTACATACCTTTCCTTTGTATGTGTTTGCAGTTTTCACTTTGTTGTATCTTTGGCATTATTTTAGATGTTTATTGTTTTAATTTTTTTCCCCACTGGTGTGGGTGGGGCTGTGTCTCTCTCTCTCTCTCTCTCTCTGTCTCTGTCGCTGTCTCTGTGTGTCTCTCTCTCTCTCTCAGCATCTATAATGTAATGATTGCATGTGTGGCCAGCAGGTGCAGCCTGCTTTCATAGGTATCTGCACGTGTGCATGGGATGGCCTCTGCACCAATTGGTGGCCATCATTTTGTAACTGCATGCAGCCTGCTGTGTGGTAATTGCAGTACTCACTGTCATAGTAACCCAATGCTATAAATTGCTATGTCAGGTAGGCGTAGCCCTTTCAGCTTTCCAAAGTGGGGCCCATTCTTGTTTGCTGTGGACACTGTTGTGTAAGTCAGAAGGTTGGTATACTTCTTAAATGTGAAGTTAGGGGTTTAGCCAGAGATTTAAATGTTGTACTCAGACCTGAATGTTGCCACTTCTACTACAAAGTTGTCAGTGTAGATTTGTAATCACCCCTACAAATACTAATGCAAGATACATGGGTTTATGTGGTTTCTTTTCTACTTATACAATTAACTGCCATACAAAAGTAGTTATTGAGATGTATTCATTTGGCAAATGAACTGTTTGTGAACTGCTATACTGTGAATATTAATTTAGCCACTTTTGAACAGTTTCTGCTTTTTTAGTGTTGACAGCACAGGCTGCTCAAGAAAGATGGATAAATGTCAGTACTGAGTATGCCTACCTACATCCTTGGTAGACCCTGAACACACAGGTTTATTGTACATTTGGGTAGGGGTGCAGAAGGAGAGACCATTATGTATTAATGTGTGAACTTTATCTTGCTGGACCTAAAGGGTTGCTGTGTACCTGTTAGTTTACCAAGGCAAGTAGTCTGTCTGCGTAGCTCACAAATGTGGACCTATATAGATGGTAGCCAGAGGTTAGCCTGTTATTCTTTGTCTGTGCAACACACCGGTCTTTTCAGCACTGGAACAATGGCATTGTCACAGTTGGCTGCTACCAGTACATGGCTACATCCCTTGGTATTTCACTGTTGTACTTCTACATAAGGGTATGCTTCTGGAACTCCTTCCAAAGCTATTTGCACAGTGTGTAACAGCAGAATAGCGATATGCCTGTGTGTTTCTGCCTCTGCCAGGCCTCTCAAACACTCAGGTACATATTTGAACAGACTCAGGGAAAAGTAGGTAAAAGTGAGGTACACCTTTACAATATTAGAGACATTAGGTTGGGACCTTGAGAGAAACAGAGCATATGGATTAATACACATTTCCTGAAGTACAAGCGGTGTCCAAATCTTACTTATTGTCATCATTCATTAAGTGTAATTCACCACTTTTCTGACTAACGTCAGTAGCTTTCAGAAGAATTCAGAGTGACACAGCTAAAACCTGTCTCAAAATCAGGGACATGCCTGAAATATAGTCACAGTTGCAAAGTATGGCCTCTGCCCTAATCAGATATGCTAGTGTTTCTCCTACTATGATAATGTATGGGGGTTCTTAAGTGCTGCTGTAACATTATTTCATGCTAGTATTGCTGGTTCTTTTTTCACGGTCATGTAATGCAATTCCACAAGAACTGCTGGTAAGGATCCACAGAACAGGATTTGTGTTATGGCATTCATATTTGTCCTTTACATTCACTCATTCTGATGCATGATATATTGAGGGCAGCACAAATTTGTTGTATGTTTACCATGGCTCAGTGGTACTTCATGTAGTCTAGTGTTTCTAAGGTCTGAGGTTTGAGGCTGACAGAGGTATTTTATTTTGCTGCTGAGCAGAACAAGGGCCCTGACATACAGAGTGACTAAGGCACTTTTAAGCAGTTGTAAGTGGGTTTGCGTGACGCTTAGCAATACTTAGCTAAGCGCACACAAGCACACACTTGCTCAAACCCGCTAACCCCTGCGTTCATTTTTTGAAAGAAAAGAAAATGGGGAGATAGGAAGGTGGTGAAAAAGGGGCACAAAGAGGGAAAGATAGTAGGGAAAAAAGCTCAGGATGTGCAGGGTGGGTGTAGGGAAGGTCCATAGCTGCCCATTTCTTTAACAGCAACAGCTGTGCGTATACTTGTAATTTGGAGGGAATTTTGAAACCTTACACCCCTGAGAGAGGAGTGAGGATAACGAAGTATGTTGTACTGCCAATTGAATTTCAGTGTCTGTGTCTGGCGGACATTTGTGTAAAATGGGCAGCTATGTATGGGGCACAATTTTTTTTTGTGGGAGCAGATTGCCCATTTTTTTTTTCAGGTGAGAGTGGAATGTGAGGTAGGGGAAGTAGGTATGTTGTGGGAGGTAGGTTGGAGAGGTAAACAGACAAGACAAACAAAACGCATACAGGGGTGGAATACGACACATGGGGTGGGTGAACACAACTGACGAGGAAGGATGTTTGGAAATCGGAAGCATATGAGCCCACAGATGGTAACAGTGGAACTGTGATCCCCACCCATGGGCAGTCACCACTGCACCTTCACAGCCCAGAGGGTGGCTGTGCTGGGGGCTGCACAGGAGGAGCAGGCTCACCCATGAGTCGCGCCACTCTTGCATTGAGGTGGCATAGGGGATTTGTGACTGAATGCTGGATCTCCCTACGCACCACAGCCTGGGCCCTTCGGAGGGTGACATGTGGCCCTCCTCCACCCATGCTTGCAAGGGGAGGATGAGCCCCATCCCCTGCAGTGCTTCTACCCAAAGGTGGCACAGAACCAACGGAGGAGGGGGGCCCGGGCTGGGCACCGGACCTGCTGGTGCCAGGTGCAATCGCCAGCTGAGGAGGGACAGGTGGGTCCGCTGGGACCAGCCTTCCCATACATTCTGTGTTTAGGTGTATTTAATGACAACATAGACAACAGCATTCCAAATTAGTTGTAACAGCATGCAGTAATATTCCCATTAACCCAATACACCTGGTTCCAACAGTTGAATAGCAAGTATAACACATGCAAATATTGAATGACAGTGGACATTCCAACAGCATGCAGGAATGATTGGTGGCAACAGGCCACCATGATTGTGGTGTCTGAACAGGGCACATGTATCAAAGTAAATGCAGATATTTATAGCACAATAGGACATATGTCCTAACAAATGTTTTTAGATTAGACATACCCATTGAGGTGTGGAATTGCATTGTTTATGCCCATACAGTATGGTGTAAAAAGATACCACCATTAACATCTTATATGTACTTATAGTTTACACTACATTCCTATTGACTGCATGTGTATATCCCCTACATGTATTATTACACTAGGCAATGTGCATTAAGTTGTGTAATGGGTTTGGCTAGTTCATTATATACCTGACCTATATCTGACATACTAACTGTCCAGGATGCAGATGTTACTGCTACGTATTTATATATTTTATTTATATTTATATGTCTACATATCTGGATGTGTTCACGTGACATTATCAGTTATATTTCTACAGCCCCCTACATTTCTAACAGCACACTCACATTTCTGGGGACACATTAACAAGCTACTCATGTGCCAGATTTACCTATGCATGCCAGCCATTAACCAACTGTTGAGGACTGTATATATGCTTCACAGCTATTGGCACTCCCTTCATCCACTTTATATGGGACTGCCCAACTGTGGGTTGACAGCGCTTAATACAACAGTACTATTTATATAATGCAAGAGTACAACAACATTTCAAACTAAGTGACATGGACACACTCCAGGTATTATACCTTTATTAATTACATTACAGACTTTTCTAGAGGCTCTCTCATTTATTTGATAGTACAGTGCATGCAGAAGATTTATTCAAGATGTATTATGCCTTTATTAATGGGTTACAACACTCTTTTTCAGGCTCTCTTGCTGATTTTATATAACAGTACATGCAGAGAAATTATTTAGGGCATTTTATTACTTTATTATCGGGCTACAACATTTTTTTTCAGGCTCTTTCACTTTTTTTTATAACAATACATGCAGAATAGTTACTAACCTTCCTGGTGGCACAGCCTTAGCAGCCTATTTGCATAGGCTTGCGGATTCGTAGCACGGACACCTGCAGCTGTGAAGTAAATGAAGGGATATTGAGACATACCTGTCCATTATTTAGACTACAATGGCTATTCTTACATACTCCATTCCATGCATACCTACTCAGTAGTGGGGTATTGTCATTTTGACAGGCCTCCTGTATCGACTGGTTCAGTTGGTCCTGCTTCCATCTCTTCAGGTCTGCATGGTGGTGTCTGACCTGCTCACCAGTCTGAGGGATGCCTATGGCACTGGTGAGATCATGTGCTAGATGGTTCCATGCCTCCGCTTTGTACTCTGTGCCTTGGAACTGGCCCTGCAGGAGTCTTGCATCATGATGATGGACAAGGAGCGAAGACATCAGCTTTGACTCCTCAATGCCCCACCATTGCACTCGAAAATGAGAGCCCTCTCCATCACTGGCCATTCTGTCTGCAAATGGGTGCTTCAACCAGTTATGGTGATTATCCCCACCTACGGGGCTTAAATATGGCTCATTTCCCACATTTATTTGTGATTAGCCGGTTTTGAAAATTCTCAGTTGAGTGCAAACCTGCTTAGCACTGAGTAAACTTTCATTATTATGTATATGTATGTTAACAGTGCATGAACAACAAAAGCTGTCATAGCTTAGTGGTTCTGTACTCTGACCATGATGCATGGTATCCCGGGTTTGAAGCCTATAATTGCTTTTTATTTTACTACTGCCCTGACCGGCTAGGAGGTGTGGCTATGTTTTGCCAACTTTGCTCTACTTTGCCCAACGTTGCCCAATGTTGTGCTAGTTGGTGCGGTGCGCAGCTCCACGCAAACATGTTTTGTATGTGTTAGTAGGCGCTATGCGCAGCTACACGCAAAGTCATTGCTCTAGTTAAAGCAGTGCTTAGCTATGGGCAATTATATTGCGCTAGTTAAAGCAGTGCTTAGCTACGGGTAATTATTCTTAAATGTGCTTAATACTGGTAAATGTTGCTTAGCAGTGCTTCACATTGCTTAACATAGGTTACTTATGCATTCATTAGTATGCATGACAGTTTCACCTTCTTATATATATTTAAAATATCGTTCACTACTACATAGGCTATTTAAATGCATTTTAATAGAATTTAAAAGGTATATGTCAGGAATTATTTTTATGCACATATTTCCTAATGAAAATGGAAAGGGTAGTGGTGGGACTCGAACCGGGAATGCTTCCACTTTGTGCAAAGGATCGACCACTATGCTATTGCAATTTGGCTTAATTTGCACATTCATAGTTTATTATCCTGTTCGATGTCGAAACTGCTTACTGTAGCTAAGCACTGGGCACACCCGCGTATACACGTGCAAATATGGGCAGCTATTTCGGGAATAAAAAAAAAAATTTGTTTTAACTTTTATTTCATTTGTACAGTGGTCTTGAATGTAGGGGAGTGTAGTGTTGGGGTTATACACATTTGAGCGGACTCGCTCATATCTGCTGACATTTGCAGAGTTAGGCACTTGCAGTGGCATGGATATTTGGACTGTTCGGCAGTCTGACACGCCCCCTGCACTCCTACATGCTCTGTGTTAGCCTGGGAGTTGAGTCAGTATGCCCTCATGCATATGCATGACGCGTTGACATCTAACTCTTAGACGGCAGTCTCCGAGTAGGACTTCATTCATCCTACACATAGGATTACTGAACCCCCCCCCAGGTCTTTTCAATAGCCTCAGCATTACTTTTACATGATGATACTGCTTCTAGAAATTCTGAGGCTTATTATTACTACTGGTATTTACCAATACTCATTTTGATATTTTATTATTTGCCCCAAGATGTCAATATCTGCACTGTCAAATGGATCTTCTATGAGAAGCATTTGTGGATGAGAACATTTTAAACCAATAATAGGCTACAGTTTTCTAATATACTGTACAACAACCACAGACATTTTCTCCCTCATTTATTATGCCTGGCCAGTGAAATTTTGCATTAATGCTGCCTTTCCCAGTTGATTTCCCAGCATGCGAAAATGAGCTAGCTTAATTACAATTCTTCTGTATAGTGTTGGCACTGTCAACTGGTATAGAATATCTTTCCTTTCTTTACTTATTCTATACAAATTATGATAGTTTTATCAGAGTAATAAAAAGTAATGGGAACATATTGGTCCCTGTATTCTCCTCCAAATCTGGTCATGTTCCCCTCTTAACTACCATAAGTATAACCTTCCCATTGTGCATTTTTAACATTGAAGTGGCTTGTCTATACGTCTGCTATCTCAGAATTGCCTCCATCAGTAGTTTGCCTCAGAGTGGATGGGATTGCTTCCTCTGCTGGAAACATTCTCATTTCAACTTCTTCTTTGTCTTCTGCTTCAAAAGTTAGATCTACACAAAAATCACCTTTTGCTTTATTAACTCAGGTATCTGTACAAGCTTCCTGAGAACTTAATTTTCTTTTATGAAGTCCTACGTGATTGCATGGCAGCATATCACTTTGTTTTTCTTCTTTGTATTGCCTTTTCCCTACAAATGCTATTTCACAACAACATTTATTTTCAACGTTTATTCTTGCCTTATATTTAGATACTTGTTGATTAGATCTGGCTTCACTTGAGTTGTGTGCTTGACATTAGCAGACGTGGGATCAGACCTCTGCAATATTTACTACCATTTCTTTTCTGAAGGGTACTTATCCATGTACCCAGCCTTTTTTCTCTTTGTTTCATTGCTAACATTCCTTGTAAGCCCATGACATCTGTCAATTGTTTTTCTTTCAGTGTATCGTATCAGTTCGCCTTCCATTTCTATAACAATGCCTCTTACAGTTTTAAGTTTCTCTTTATCGGTTATAGAAACCTGGTTCTATTAATAGGCAGGATTTTTTTGCTGTCTGTCATGAAATTATATCCCCTTTTGTAGTTCTTTGAGATGTTTCTTCTCTTATGTTTCTATAGGAGTATTAGGACATTCACAACAGTGGGTACTATAGAGATATCAAATACATGAATGCTCCTGACAGGGTGATTGATAGACACACAGGGCAGCAGAAAATAAAATGCAAGATGAGCAGTTTGGATTCAGAACAGTATGCAGCATAACTGTCCCATTGTTTGCAATGAGAGAGATACCTTAGAAGAAGCTAGAAATGAGGAATGAGTCCAACTGGGCATTCCTAGACTTGGAGAAAGCATATGTCAAGGTCCCAAGAAAGATTATTTGGGCAGTCTTGTGATGATTTGAAGTCCAGAAACATTGTTAGAATTATTACAGACTATGTAAAGGGACTCAGTGACACAACTTTTAATAGTGTTCAAACTCACAAAGGTGTTTCTGTTGTTAGTGGGTACGCATCAGGCTACAGCTCTGATCACCTGCTGTTCATACTGGTGATGGACTACAT
The DNA here is from genome assembly GCF_019279795.1 of Protopterus annectens. NCBI lineage: Eukaryota > Metazoa > Chordata > Ceratodontiformes > Protopteridae > Protopterus > Protopterus annectens. The sequence goes on from NC_056726.1 coordinate 1,428,810,681, forward strand.
TAGCAAACTGCTGTATGCAGATGATGTGGTATTACAGGCAGACCATGAACAAGAACTTCAGCAAATGAAATGCAAAATTGGAGGTACATAGGAAGAAACTATGTGCAGATAAGTCAGTTGTAATGGCAACAAATGGAAGAAATCATAAGAAGCTGAAAATTGAGATACAGTGAAAAATTGTGAAACAGGTAAACAGCTTCAAGTATATGGCTGGAGAAAATGGGAAGTCTGAATAAGTATGAATGAGGAGGTCAAAGCTAGAATAAAAGTCAGTTGGCATAGAAAATCACAGGTAGTGTATGACAGAAGAATGGCAAAGAAGCTGAAAAGTAAAGTATACAAAACGGTGTGATTAGTACTGTAGTATGGTACAGATATCTGGGCAGTGAAGGCAAAACAGTTAAGGACGCTGGAGGTGATGGAGATTAAGTACCTGAGATAGATATTAGGGTGCACATTGTGGGACATTTAAAAAAAATGCGGACATCAGAATAATAGCACTCACTTCAATTACAGTGAAAGTCAAATAAAACAGATTACTGTAGTTCAGAGACATGCACAGGAAAGAAGACACTCTGGTGAAAAAGATCTGGGACAGACAGGAAGAAGGCAAGTGGAAGTGATGGCATCTAGCAAAGAGATGGATGTACTGTGTGATAGAAAGCCTGTGATTGTCAAGCATGACTGTCAAAGGTTAGGAGAGTAGCACTGAATCAAGACAGATGGCAGCAGCTAATGTGAAACACCAAGCTGATGTAGAAAATGAGTAAAAGAGTTTGATTGTGATGATTTCAAAACCTTGTTCCCCTACCCCATCCTTATACTGAATTAGTATTTCAAGCTGTTGCAATAGCTCTTTCTTGTCAAGTGTATCAGCCTGACACCTGTATCTGTGATTTCTTCCTCTTCCCATAATTTTAATAGTACTTTAAAATGAAGAAAACATTTTCCTGATATTATAGCATGAGTCATATCAGGGGTTACACTTGCAGGATGCAACGCATTTCCGAGAATTGTTTGTCTTTCTACATCTGAAAAGGAATATTTTAGAAGTCACCATGCATGCTTATTATCTCCACCTTTTGTTGTCATTTATCTTCCGTTTCCACACCAGTAGATTCTTGAAAAGCACACTGCTTGCATAATTATAGCAGACTGTGTACCTCCCTTCCTTTTTAAAATACAGTACACCTGCCTAGCTTGATTATAACACAATGACCTTGTGCATACTGAGTTGTTCGAACTGTGAATGTTTCACATCCAGAGGAATGACTTCATCTAAACCATAAGTTTCAGTTACCATACTTCTGCTAGGAGCATTATTTCTAAATATTGTTAGTATCAAACTAAACATTGTGACTCCTCCCACCACATTGCTTGCTGATGGTTATTTCATAGAGGATGGCACATTTTTACGGCAGTTTTAGATTTAGAAGCAGACTGCTTATTGCTGTGTCATTAAGTAGTAAACAACATTATACTGACATTACTAGCTTATCAGAACTCCTGGGGACACCGTATGATATCTATTTACTCAATACTAGTAGGCAAGGCTCGTTCCCTTTCTACTGCTAACATTTGTTTAGTTTAATGCGGCTATTTACTTTATACTTTAAATCATGCATGTATGCAGATACAAGCTTATCAACATTAAAAGAACAGTTATACATTGTCATTGCTTGTGCTTCACAGATCATACCAGCCTTCTCCAAATGTTGCATCCTACATTTGTCATAGCCCATGTACTCAATTCCATCTTTGTTTATTTATATTTTCACTTGCTCTCATGTTGTCTGGGATAACACAGTTTTTGTCCAATCTGCTTAATCCCACTTACTTGTGATGCCATAGTACTGTAGGATTCCATGTCCTTCTCCATGGCTAGTTTATTCATGCTATGCCCAATACTGGGACTGACACCTACACTGGCTCACACAACTAGCCATGAGCTGAACCAGCTTCTAGTAAGTCCCCACTTGTAATTCAACAACTTCTTTTAGTAAGTTCTCCTTGGTTGGGATCACCAAACAAACATTCCTAGAACAGTAATAAAATGTTTAAGGGGCATAACAGCTACACTGATGTATGGAATTCATAGTCCAAATATGTCATGCACTTGGTAGCATAGGTATACAAACACTGGAAAATGGCAAGCATCTTTCCAAGTTCCTATGAGCACACCATCAGTGTAATTCCATAAAAAAGGGGACCACAAACGTTCATCATGATTACAAGTTTATTTTTACTTATTTATTTTATTTATATGGCATTCGTTTATATGCCGATACTGATAGCTTTATATGCTAAATTGCAAAGCAGGTTTATTGTAAAAATCCATCATGGTGAAATAAGTAGTAACATGAATGTTCTGAAAATGTTCAGGAATCCCCTTCCTTATGTGTGAGTTGTACAACATTATCAGACACCTATATATTTGGAATAACTGTCTAATGTCATCTATTTCCCACGCAGCTCATGCTTTATCAGTCTTTTCTGTAAGTGCTCAGGAGGGCAGAATTTTCATTTGTAACATCAATTTAACAGTTCTACTTTTGTAGGACACCTGCTTATCCTGCTTTTTGTTAAATATCTGAAGAAACTGAGAACATCTGAGGTAACATTAAGACATTAAGACAGAGGGAAAACTACTCGTGCACCAACACCTTTGCCCAATGGTTTTTGGAATTCATAAATTCCTATGCCCTGCATCAACTAATCCATAGTCCCACCAGGAGCTCCAGTATCCTACACCTGGTCATTACCAACATGGGAAATCTATGTTCCACACCTATGGTCACTCCCTTGTTGGTCAGGTCAGACCATGAGCTAATCACCAATAACATCCACATCCCACCCTCACCCCCCAGTAAGGAAACCTCCATAAAAAACTTCTCCAAGGCCAACTTCATGCTACTCAAGTCAGAAGTGACAAATTTCATGACACCCATGCAGACGGGAACTGAAAGTTTGACTGCTGAGTCCTACACTAAGGCACTGTACGAGCACATCCACTCATGCATGAATTGGGCCATTCCAAATAGAACCAAGATGCTCTCCTCCAAAAAAAGGAAGCCAATCTGGTGGTCCCCTGCCATAAACAAACTTTACAACAAAAGGAAAAAAACTGTTGCAGAAAGGAGGAAAATCCCAGGATGAAAAAAACTCCCTTACCAGCCTCAGTAAGAAGCTGAGATCCCTCATAAAATCCTCCAAAGCTAGTTACGAAAATAAAATTGCCAAAGATTCCAAAGACAACCACAAGGCATTCAATAACTATGTCAAGAATCTAAATGGAAATGCTCAGATCTGCTCTGAGCTACAACAGAATGGCATTAAAGATACTGATCCCAAGGATATTGCCAGTATCTTGGCAGATCAATTCCGTGCCAACTTCACCCCCTTTCACCCCCTAAATGGCCCATCTCAATACTGGAAGATTGCCAAATTCCGGTAATAATGGCCACACAGGTAAAAAACACACTCTCCAAAGCTAAGAATACAGCATCCATGGGACCAGATGACATCCCGGGCTGTGTACTACATGAACTACAAAATTAATTGGCATCGCACATAAGTGTCATGTTTAATCATACCCTCACCTCAGGCTTCGTGCCCAGTGAGTGGCGCACAGCTACAGTTATCCCACTCCACAAGGGGGGATCCACCTTGGATCCTGGGAACTACCGCCCCATCAGTCTGATGCGCCTGATCTGCAAGGCCATGGAATGTATTATCATGGAACTTATAAACAAAGACATTGGCAACCTTAAAACACTGGAACCCACCTAGTTTGTTCATAGGTTGGTACTAGGCTATCAGCCCTAGGGCCTATACAAGCCTAGCCAAAACAATTCCCTGGCTATTTCTTCCCACACCATTTACTTGCCTGGACCCCTGTCTAGCAGGGTGACTGATGTGATCCTCGGGGTGAATTTCCTTTCTCCCACTCAATCGTCAAGGTTCCTTTTGAAGAGGGCCAAAGAGGCACTCTGCTTGACATGTATGGGCAATCTATTTCAGAGTCTGGGGAGTCTCTGGGTCAGGAACCCATCCCTCCAGCATGTTTTGTTTATTGTGATGACAAGGTTCAGATCCCTGGAGCATGTGGTTCTGAGGGATTGGGATTTCTTTAAGTGTAGCATGTCCAACAGCTCTGGGTTTGACATGGCCTTGTATGTTAAGCAGAGATTGCCTCTGAGTAGACGATATGCAATAGAGTATAGTTGGAGTTTTTTAAGGAGGTCAGCGTAGGGCATCTGCTTTAGGCCTATGATTCTTTTAGTGAGGAATTTCTGTGGCCTTTACAGTTGTTGCAGATGTCTTGAGAGGTACATACCAAACGGGGGGTTATATTCTATAATGCGTCTAATGAGGGATGAGTACAGTGGGACAATGACCTCCTTTTTTCAGGATGAAAAGCCCTTAGTGATGAGGTGTGCCACATAGAAGGATTTCCTGACTGTTGTGGCGATGTGGTTATCGAAGGTGAGACCACTGTCCACCTGTGTCCCTAAGTCTCTTATCACACTTTCGGTGTTTAGTGTACTGCCACCTATATGGTAATTCACGGGTCCATGTTCTTTCCCAAAGGGGATAACTATACATTTCTTGGCATTGAGCTTGAGCCCATGGCTCTGGCACCAAGCATCTGTTTCTGTAAGGCCCTTTTGTAGAGAATCCACATCATTTGAGGATTCAATAATGGTTCCCAGTTTGCAGTCATCTGTGAACTTTGTTAGCCAGAGTCCCTTAGTGTTGGCCTGTAATTCAGAGAAGTAGATGCCAAACAAGAGCGATCCCAGGACTGAACTCTGAGGTACTCCACTTGTCACTTGTCTGGAGCTGGATTTGAAGTCGGCTACTTTTACAGTGTGGGTTGTATCAGTAAGCCAGTTAGCAACCCATTTGATGACGTAGGGATTAATGCTCAGTTTAGTAAGTTTATCTATGATTCCAGAGTGGGGGATGGTGTCAAAGGCCTTGGCAAAGTCTAGATAGGCTGTGTGGACCACCTTACTCTTGTCCATGGCTCTGTAGACTGATTCGAAGAAGTCATTTAGGTTCAGGAGACAAGATCGACCCTTCATTAACCCAAACTGGGTGGGGTCCAGTGTTTGAAGGTTGCCAATGTCGAAAATACACTCCATGGCCTTGCAGATAAGGCTCATCAAACTGATGGGATGGTAGTTTCTGGGATCCAAGGTGGATCCCCCCCTTGTGGAGTGGGATAACTGTAGCTCTGTGCCACTCAGTGGACATGAAACATGAGGTAAGGCTAGGATTAAACATGACACATAGGTGAGGTGCCAGTTCATACTGTAGTTCATGTAGTACACAGCCCGGGATGTCATCTGGTCCCATGGATGCTGTATTCTTAGCTTTGTAGAGTGTGTTTTTTACTTGTGTGGTCGTTATTACTGAAATTTGGCAATTTTCCGGTATTGAGATGGGCCATTTAGGGGGTGAGAGGGGGGTGAAGTTGACATGGAATCGATCTGCCAGGATATTGGCAATATCCTTATGATCAGTATATTTAATGCCATTCTGTTTTAGCTCAAAGCAGATTTGAGCATTGCCATTTAGATTCTTGACATAGATATAGAAATCCTTGTGGTTGTCTTTGGAATCTTTGGCAATTTTATTTTCGTAACTAGATTTGGAGGATTTTATGAGGGATCTCAGTTTCTTACTGAGGCTGGTAAGGGAGTTTTTTGCATCCTGGGATTTTCCTCTTTTCTGCAAAAGTTTCTTCCTTTTGTTGTAAAGTTTGTTTATGGCAAGGGACCACCAGACTGGCTTCCTTTTTTTGGATGAGAGCATCTTGGTTCTATTTGGGATAGCACGATTCATGCATGAGTGGATGTGCTTGTACAGTGCCTTAGTGTAGGATTCAGCAGTTGAACTTTCAGTTCCCGTCTGCATGGGTGTCATGAAGTTTGTCACTTCTGACTTGAGTAGCATAAAGTTGGCTTTGGAGAAGTTTTTTATGGAGGTTTCCTTACTTGGGGGTTGGGGGTGGGATGTGGATATTAAGGGTGATTAGCTTATGGTCAGACCTGACTAACGAGGGGGTGACCATAGGTGTGGAACATTGATTTCCCATGTTGGTAATGACCAGGTCTAGGATATTGGAGCCCCTGGTGGGACTATGGATTAGTTGATCCAGGGCGTTGGAATTTATGAATTCCAAGAACCGTTGGGCAAAGGTGTTGGTACAGGAGTAGTTTTCCCTGTTAATGGCAGGGTAGTTAAAATCACCTAGTATTAGGGTGTTTGGTTCTATCTTAATATTTTCCAGTATGTTTAGAAAGGTGTAGTGAGAATCTTGGGGTATGGTGGGGGATCTGTAGGAAGCTACAGTTTGGATTGCAGTCTTACCTAGTGTTAGTTGCACATGGAGAATTTCAGATGCATTGTGTTGGGCAACTAGCCTGGTGGTGTGAATATCCTTGGTGAATATTGACACTCCTCCACCTTTAGTGTTTTGGTCCTGTTTTGGTGGCCGAAAAGTGTGGCAAGAGTTGTAGCCTGGTATTGCAGGGGTGTTCTCTGGAGCCTTGAACCAGGTCTCAGTTACTGCACAGATATCGATGTTCTCCATTTTTAGGAGTGCCTCGAGAGAGTGCATTTTGAGGTTTAGACTTCTAGCATTGAGTTTGGGTTCATGAAGGGCTGATCTTGTCTCCTGAACCTTATTGACTTCTTTGAATCAGTCTCCAGAGCCATGAACGAGGGTAAGGCAGTCCACACAGCCTATCTGGACCTCGCCAAGGTCTTTGACACCATCCCCCACTCTGGAATCATAGATAAACTTACTAAGCTGGGCATTAATCCCTATGTCACTCGATGGGTTGCCAACTGGCTTAATGATGGAACCCACACTGCAAAAGTAGCTGACTCCAAATCCAGCTCCAGACAAGTGACAAGTGGAGTACCTCAAGGTTCAGTCCTGGGACCTCTCTTGTTTGGCATCTACTTCTCTGAAGTACAGGCCAACACTAAAGGAATCTGGCTAATAAAGTTCACAGATGACTGCACACTGGGAGCCATTATTGAATCCCCAAATGATGTGGATACTCTACAAAAGGGCCTTACAGAAACAGATGCTTGGTACCAGAGCCATGGGTCAAGTTAAATGCCAAGAAATGTATAGTTATCCACTTTGGGATAAAACATGTACCCATGAATTATCACATAGGTGGCAGTACACTAAACACCGAAAGTGTGATAAGAGACTTACGGACACAGGTGGACAGTGGTCTCACCTTCAATTACCACTTCGCCACAACAGTCAGGTGATCCTTCTATGTGGCACACCTCATCACTAAGGGCTTTTCATCCAGAAAAATTAGGTCATTGTCCCACTGTACTCATCCCTCATTAGACCCATTATAGAATACAATGCCCCATTTGGTATCTACCTCTCAAGACATCTGCAACAACTGGAAAGGTTGTAGAAATACCTCACTAAAAGAATCACAGGCCTAAAGCAGATGCCCTATGCTGACCGCCTTAAAAAACTCCAGCTGTACTCTGTCGCATATCGTCTACTCTTAGGTGATCTCTGCTTAACATACAAGGCCATGTCAAACCTAGAGCTGATGGACATGCTACACTTAAAGAAATCCCAATCCCTCAGAGTCACACGCTCCAGGGATCTAAATCTTGTCATCACAATAAACAAAACATGCTGGAGGGATAGGTTCCTGACCCAGAGGCTCCCCAAACTCTGGAATAGACTGCCCATACATGTCAAGCAGAGCGCCTCTTTGGCACTCTTCAAAAGGAACCTTGATGATTGGATGGGAGAAAGGAAATTCACCATGGGGAACACGTCCATTCCCCTGCTAGACAGGTGTCCAGGGAAGTAAACTGTGTGGGAAGAAATAGCCAGTGAATTGTTATGGCTAGGCTTGTATAGGCCCTAAGGCCGATAGCCTAGTACCAACCTATGAAACTATGAATAGAGTAAGGAGGTGAAGTAGTTGAGCACTGCCTTTGAATGTTATTTAAAGTATTCCAGATTTATAATTATTTAATTAAATCATGCCTAATTGTGGTATTTGTCACATTCTGAAACTGAAATCTGTGAGTGATGCAGTTGTTATGACATCCTTCTTTCCAATAACTTCTGAAGCCATAGAGGAACCAAATGAACCTTGTCCGAGTATGACTACCTAAACTGTGGCAAGGAATTCCTTTAAAACAGGAGACCATAAGTGTGTTACATTTGAGGATGTGACTACTGATTCTGTTAATGCAAAAAAATGAAATGATTATTATTAGTTCTTTCATATTATTTCTTATTGTTTATATTCACTATTGCAGGGTGGCCGCAGTGGTGCACTGGTTAGCATTGCTGCCTCACAGTAAGAGGTTCTCTGGTTTGATTCTTGACTGGTGTGCCTTCTGTGTGGGGTCTGCATGTCCTTCCCATGGATGTGTGGGTTCCCTCTGGGTGCTCTGCTTTTCTCCCAAAGACATGTTGTAGGTGAATTGGACATGCTCAACTGGCCCTAGGGGTGTGTGTCTTCTGTGGAAGGTTGTGTGCCAGGCTGGCAACTTGGCACTGTAAAAAACTCCACTGTCAATCATTCTGCAGACCTTCTTCTGCCGAGAGGGGATGATGTTTATGTTCATTATTTTGATTTATATGCTAAATTCCAAAGCAAGCCTATGTTGATGTTTTGCATCTTTCACTCTTGCTGTTCTAGGTAACTTTGCTAATCTTTTTTCAGAAGAATTTTGTATGCATTGTTTCATTAGACTCATGAGATATTTTGCTACCTTGCTTATAAAATCAGATAATGGAACCTTGAACATATATGGATGTCTTTTAATCACACACAACCACACACACACACACACACACACACACACACACACACACACACACACACACACACACACACACACACACACACACACGTAATTTAGCCACATCTGATGACACTGCAGTGATTTTAGTTTTATTGCACCTAGGGCTCTGCTCTCTCTCTCTCTTTCTATGTCTTACTCTCGCTCTCTCTCTCTGCACTGAATATAAAATTATTACAATCAGGATGTATATTTAGTGAAATATTCTTTAACTCCTTGTACTTTAAAGCATTTTAGCAATGTGTTGTATCACACTGCTTGTTTCACTTCTTAAGGTTACTGAAAATCTGATCTTTTTTACTTTTATTGTTGCACCCAGGTCTCTCTCTGTCTGCATTGGTTATACAAGTAGTACCATCAAGATGCATGTTTAAAGCATTTTAATCATGTGGTGTATCACACTGTAGATTACTAAAAATCTGATTCTTTTCTTATTTTTTCCTGTTTTACTATAAATCCTTCAGTATCATATTTCTTTTACTGCTCATTATTTTTTACAATAGAACTTGTTTTCTGTTATTATTGTTATTATTGTTATTATTATTATTACTATTATTATTATTACCATTATTATTAATGTCATTATACTTTTTTCCCCAACCTTCAGTGAAACCAGATCTTGCATGGCTATGACGGATTATCCCTGTTGTATAAAGACAATAAATAAATAAATAAATACATATTTCACTGTCTTAATTACTGCTGATTTAGGGTAGGATAAATTTATGACTGTAGTCAGTGGAATCTACTGTAGTCATAAATGAATTCAGTGAATTACAAAATAAGTTGCATATACAAGACATCATGAAATTGTAGTAAATTGAGCTCAGCGATGCCTGGTGTCCTCACCTGTGTATCCAGAAAGATTTGCTTACATCTAGAGCTATCCAGACTGAGTACTAGCATTTAAAACATTGCATTTCATTAAGTAATTTAACTGTTCTTATTTTATGGTAGTGTTTATTACTTTTAACTGCATTTTAGACAAAAAAAGTGCTCTTGTTTTTCCACTTAGGTTTGCTGCTGATTTAACTGCTTGGAATTTACCTTAACTGCCATTTTTATATTGCTTTAAATTATCTTCTGTTAGCTTGTGCACTCTCAGCTATCTTTGAGTGTATTTGCATTAAGAATTCCTGGTCTGCTGTCATTGTGGCAGTACAGGGTATCCTGGTCTATCCATGTTGGGAAATACACTGGAAAGCTTGTAGAGGGCTTGTTTATTGGAAAAAAAGGCTACTTAGCCAGTTTAAATAAGTTTTCAATGTTTCTGTAAATATGGCACATTTGGTGGCTCTTGTTTCATTCCCACAGAGCTCAGCAAATTCCTGTCATCCTCGTCTGTCTGTCCAGAAGGATTTGTTTATATCTAGTACCATTCAGAGCGAGCTAAATAGTTCTATTTAAAAAATGCACTTCATTAGTTGTCCACTCTCAGTTAACTTGGTGTGTTTTTATAGTAAGAACTCTTGGTCTTCTCTTCTAGTATCAGTAGGGAGAAACCTTATCTGTTTATTATTTATTTATTTTATTTATGTATTGACATTTGTTAACCAAGAAAGTTCACTGGGTCAGGTACCCATTTTCAGTGGAGGCCCGGGGAGAAAAGCTCCACAATTAATACAGTCAAATAAAAATATAGACACTTGACAAAAATTTTTTAAAAACAGAAATATGCAAAAATTAAAAAATTAAGGTAAGAAATTTAAGATGGGAAACACACAGGAAGGCTTGTAGGGAGCTTGTTTATTGGCAATGTGTTTGTATAAATTTGGCATGTTTCTGTGGCTTTTGTTTCATTCCTACAGAGCTCAGCAATACCTGGTACACTCGGTTTTGTATCTTGAGACGATTGCTTATATCTATTGCCATCCAGAGCAATTTAAGTACAATTATTTAAAAAAATTGCACTTCATTACTTAAATTATATATGCTGCTGTTATTTTCTGGTACTGATTATTGCTTTTAACTGCATTTTGGTAAGAAAAGTGCTTTTGTTTTTTCTGCATTGGTTTGCTGTTGATTTAATTGCTTGTAATTTACCTTAAGTGTTGTTTTTTTATATTCCATTAAATTTGTTACTGTTAACTTGTGCACTCTCAGCTAATTTTGCGTGTTTTTACATAAGAAGTTTTGGTCAATCTTCTAATGGCAGTATAGGGTAACCTGAACTACTCAAGTTGGGAAATACACAGGAAGGCTTGTAGGGATCTCTTTTTGGCTAGAAGCCTATTTAGCCAGTTTAAAATAGTTTTCAGTGCTTCTATAAATTTGGAGCCTATGTGAGATGCTGCTCATAGCTCGGTGACATTTAGCAGTGTCCTGTACAGATACAGGCACCCAGAAACTAAATTTTTACTAGAAGAATACTTCTAAATCTGTACCCAGTAACTCAGTTAGTATAGAGCAATTACTCTGCACTTTGTGTAGCATAGAGCAGCTAGTTTGTGCATCGAAGAGCACTGTCCCTTTAAATTAGTATTATACAACCTAGTCTTGTCTCTAGTCCCAAAAGTACCCTTAGTTGTCCCTTTATTAACCCCCCCATGTACAATACCTGTGTAACTCACCTAATAAAGGACTAGATATCATGGAAATGCACTCTCCCAATTTCTCTGCAGCCAATTTGGTGGAGTTGGTCATCTTGAGACAGTGTAGCAATTGTGTCATGTTCAATGACAAGTGTTTAACCCTTAAAGAAACAGACACAGTATGCAAGAGTTGTGTATACACAATGTCACAGAAGGCAAAACTCTGACATACCATCATTCATAATAACAATCAGGTTGGATACATGCATGCTGCATCCACCAACATTCTATGCACCTCACACATAAACCAACATATAATGAAGTACTTAAATGCAATCTTCCCAGTCCCAAAGACCTCTCAGACCTTCCAACTGCAAAAGCTATCCTCAGCAAACTCAAAGTCACCAATAAAAGCAAAACTGAGCATACAGCCAAACCCAGTGAAGCCTCAACTACAAAGCCCATAAAGCAAGTCAACACACATTAGTTAGCACCCTAGTATTAGAGGACTCCATTGAGCAACACACTGTTGCCCCAATCACCAGGCTGAACAAGGAAAATACTGGTCAGTTACCTATCAAGAGCCAGGATCTGGCAAGTTACGAATGCACTCAAGTCATTGTACAAAATATCAGTATGAATCAGTCATGGTTCACATAGGTGTAAATGACCTAAGATATACCTCCATAAACTGTATGAAGAGAGACATTATGGAACTCATAGGCTATGTGTCACATGGTCGTATGTGCATAGCTTTGTGCAGAATTATGCTTTCACCAAGGATAATGCCACAATATGAAAAAAAGATGATTGACTCTAATGATTGTCTTAGATTCTGGTGTCATTCAAAGGGAATACAATATTTGTCAGTGTGATGATAGGAGGTACTGCTGGCTACACCAGGAGAAGTAGGGCAGTGGATGTGTAACATATGTTATATGAATATTAATCTGATTTGTACAGAGGTTTGTGTTAAAAATGTATTTGTAAAGTTGCTTGTGTTAAAAATGTATCACGTGTGCCCTGCTGGGATGCTGGAAAAGAAGAGGTTAATCACAATCTCAGTCCCAAATAATGTTGAAAAATAGTTGAAATTAAATTAGGCCATAAAGATTGTATTTTACAGTTCTGGTTGCAGCCCAAGACAAAACGTCTGGAAAACCAAGTATTAGGAAGCCTTCTTTATTGTCTCTAACAGGGAGCTAATTGCTACTCCAGAAGGAAGGAGGTTTGAAATTATTTTATGACTTCCAGGAGGTGCAGAAGATCTGGGCAAAGCTTTATATGTGTGTATGGTAATAGAAAAGGTGCTTAAATCCTGGCAGCTTCTAGTGTTGGTGATAGTGTGGGAAACAGAGTCAGATGACCAGATGTGATGTCATTCTGTAAGCTATATTTAGATATTATATTGAGAATTCTCTCAGATTGTGCAGTCTGTTTCTTGGAGCCTGCCACAGAAGGAACCATCACCTACTTCATCTTGCCTTATAGGTTCATAGGTGTTTACTAGGTTAATGACCACAAGGATGTTTTTAAGCCTAGCCATGCATCTTAAATCTCTGACAAGTTCTGATACCTTTGATAAGTGTAAACATGGTCCTGGGAGATGAACCATTTACAGGTTACCTGTATTCATTAGAGACATATGTGCCAAAATGAGGATGAATTTCCGGTTTCCCATCCAATTGTCCAAGTTGCACTTGAATTGGATTAGGGAGGAACTCTGCTTCACATGGATGGGGAGCCTGTTCCATGGATGTGGTAGTCTCTGGGATACATACATATCTCTCCAGCAGGTCCTATTTATATCACAGGCAAGGTTTAACTCTTTAGAATGAGTAATTCTGGTGTTTTTTGTTTTGTCGATATTCCGGAGATTCATCAGAGTTGGGTCTGACAATGCCCTGCATGCCAGCCATAGATCTCCCCTCAAAAGCCTGTAGGAGACAGAATACAGGAATAGGGCCTTGAGGCGGTCTGCATAGAACATATTAATTATGCCTTGTATTCTTTTAGTGAGGAACTACAGTGGAAGTTCCAATTATTGGATATGCCTGGTTAGGTACATACCAAAGGGGGCATTGTACTCAGTGATAGGTTTGATGGATGCCAAATACAGTGAAACAATGACTTCCTTGGACGTAGATGCCATACCTTTGTTTATAAGTTCCACAACATAGAATGATTTCCTCACCACAGTAGACAGATGATAATCAAAGGCTAGGTTACTATCTATGTGTGCCCCTAAATCCCTGACTACTGGGTCACCTCTAAGAGGTGTGTTGTCAATATGATAGTTATGAGGGATGAATGCCTTCCCAAAGGATACTTTTATGCATTTCTAGCATTTAGTTTTAGTCCATGGCTCTGAAACAAGTTGTTTGTCCATGTTAGCCCCTCCTGCAGAACATTTGTGTCAGAGTGAGATTCAATGACAGCTTCTAATTTGAAATCATCTGCAAATTTAGTCAGCCAAAGACCACTGACATTGGCTTTGAAGTCTGGGAAATAAATGCCAAAAAAGGAGTGTTCCAATGACTGATCCCTGAGGGACTCCACTTATGATTGGGCTTTTTGTAAATGTGGACTCCCCAATTCTAATTTCCTGGGTCCTGCCTGTGAGGCAGTTGGCTATCCACCGGGTGACATACAGGTTTGTACCTAACCTCTTGAGTTTGTCAACAATACCGAAATGGGGTATTGTGTCAAATGCCTTGGACAGGTCAAGGTAGGCAGTGTGAATGACTTTGTCCTCATCCATTGCTTTGGTGAACTTCTCAAAGAAGTCCACCAGGTTGAGTAGGTATGATCTGCCTTTGATGAAACAAAACTGGGTTGGGTCCAGTGTCTGGAGGTTTACTATATCTCTGTTGATCACAGTGGAGGCTGGTGACTTCAAATCAAACGGTGGATGCAGGAGACAGCTGAATGGATTGGGCCAGTGGGATGGGGTGTTGCCAACTAGAATGGGGCAGAGCTCTGCTCAAAACCACAAAAATTGGGACTTTAATTAAATACGTTGCCCTGGGTACCAAACCATCATTATGAAGTGGAGAAGAAAAACAATTTCAATGCATTGGCTACATGACAGCTTACTTAATATCTAGATGGAAACAAAAAGGTTGTGAGGCATGAAAAAAATAAATTACTTTTTAAATACATTACTGGAATTCCAGTCAAAATCAAGTATAAAAAAACAAGCAGCACTCAACTCAAACACTTCTTTTTGCATTGCAGTTCTAATTATAATTTATATTCAGCTTTATAAAAATACCAAGTAATGTGCTGAAAGTAACAATCTCTGTGATACCCCCCACTTGTAAAAATGTTTCTTATCCAAAAAAGACCTGCTGCCTGACAACAACTATCTACTTGTTTCATGGGGAAAACATGATCAAAGTAAAAATGAACAGAAAACAAGAAACAAGCTCAAGATAAATTGCTTAAAGGATTACATGTTATGGACCACACATGATAGATTGGCATTCTGTTTAGTTTACTGGTAAAGCCTGCAAAGATGACTGCAAGTCTCCAACAAATGTAGTGAGCTTCTGAAAATATTGTAATCCTTCCCTTTATTACAAATACTGCCATATGCATTTCAATATATAAGGCTTACACATTATCTAGTTATGTAAATATTCTCTGCATGCAACAACAAAAAGGCTTTCAATGTTGGTAATTCTTTAAAAGTATGCTTATTAAAGCTTACTTGCACCTTACAATCTCAGACAAGCTTACCTGATGGTCATTAAAGCATTGCTATTTAAACACAGAGGAACAGGCAGTGCAACAACATGGATGTTCTGAATAATAATAAGCATAAACCAACAGTATAAAAATATGACAGAAAACCAGAACATTCTGCAAAATCAAGGACAGATGAAAAGCCACTGTAGTACTTGTGTCTACCTTGGATGGGGGATACTCTGCACACGTCCACTGCATAACTGCTCCTTGTCTTGCTTGGACACATCCAGAGTCACTACATGGGGGAGTGGGTTGCAACAAGCATGTTACAATTTGAAATGTCTCTGGCTGACAGTGATGGCCCTGACACATTTGACATACCTCTCAACCTCAGAACAAGAAAGCTGGACACAGCCATAAATAAAAGTGGAACAAAGGCCCAAAAATAAGAATGATTTCTTAAATATTGCTCTTATAAACTTAGAAAGATAATAGAATAGTGGGTCTTGCATTAGTCTGAATTTTCTGAAGGGTATGACATCTGAAACTCAAATGTCTGTCATTATTTCTTAACTTCAATATTTAATAATTTGCCACTAATTTGCCAGAAAACTACAATTTTATGAAAAGCGGACCGAAATGTGATGCAAAAATATAAAATTGCCACACAATACAGCTGGTAACCTGTCAAAGAAGGGAGAGTTTTTAATATTAGTACTGTTAAGTTGAGCAGCTGACAAAGTAAGAGAATCTACATGCATTTCTGAAATATAAGTAATCTATAACTCTGATCATTACAATTATTTCTTAACTGTTAACCTTCCACATTTTCTTCCAAAATTGCCATTTTGTAGAGGGATTATTAGGGGGAGAGCAACATTTTGAGTCAAAGTTGAGGACAGTTGAGAGGTTTGGATATACCTAATTCTATAAAGTAATGTATTTGCACGTACCTTTCAACCTCTTAACACAGGAAATCTGGCCAAGGCCAAATATATTGGGGGAACATACAGACAGTACTAAAAATTGCTGTTGTATAAACTTAGTTGATAGAATAACAGGTTTTGCTTTAGCATGCATTTTTCTGAAGGTATGAAGTCTGAAACTCAATGTCTGTCATTATTTAGTGATTTAATTTCTAAATAATTTGCTCGAAAACCACAAATTTTATGAGGAACAAATCAAAAATAAAAAATAAAAATCTATTAATTCTAACTATTCATTCTGTGAGAATCTGGACAGTTGAGAGGTGTAATTCAGCCAGGGCTATCTTTAAGTTTGCCGCCCTTCCCTTCTTACAAAATCATGGTTGAATGGGGCCTCCCTCCTGCACCCATTCCAATGTCTCATTACCATAAACACTGTAATGTGCATACTGCTTTACTTCTATGATGATTTGGATTTTGTTTAAAAGTTTTCTTTTACATTTTACAGCACAAACACTAATAGACATCTGCTAAACAAAGCAATGCAGTCTTGCAATGAAAATAGACTTAGCATTAAAACTTGTCTGCCTTTGAAACTCACATTCATTGAAACAGCATTGAAACCCACATTCAAAGAAAATACATCTGACCTGTGGCAGATAAAGATTAACTTTGGGCTGTTTTCAAATCATAGGCCCCTTGCACATGAAACATACATGTGTTCTTTGATACACCTTTCTGACTGTATTAAATTATATTCCTTGTATAATACAGTACAGTTGTTAGAGGGCATTTTAAATGTATTGTTTTGAACATTTTTTCACTAAACAATGAAAAAAAATGCATGCACCAATTATGACAAAACTGCCTAATTCAGAACATTTCCATCATAAAAGTCTAGTCAGACTTCTACAGTCCACCAGT
This sequence comes from Protopterus annectens, assembly GCF_019279795.1. Classification (NCBI taxonomy): domain Eukaryota; kingdom Metazoa; phylum Chordata; order Ceratodontiformes; family Protopteridae; genus Protopterus; species Protopterus annectens. Next base: position 1,428,827,629 of record NC_056726.1, read on the forward strand.
ATCAGTAAATTTGCACAATCTCTGCAGAAGTAAAAGTCATCTAAATAATTCCACATTAAAGAGATCTGTAACTAATGAAGAGGTTGCTGCTAGCAAACAACTTTATATTTTGTTGTTTCATCTACAAATAAAGTGCCTGTTGCCCTTTAGGAATAAATTGCCCATGTTACATTAAAAAAATGATAAGCTAGTAATATTGCAATAGGGAATGGCTGGCAAACTGATAACAGATTGATAGTTACTAGATATCTCCACCAAAGCAGACATTCTCAGGACTGCAGCATCCAGCCATTTAAAAGTACAACACAGTATAGTAATGCATCTACATATTGCAGGAGTAGAACTCACAGCCTTCTGCATTGAAAGCATGTACACTACCTGTTGTGCTATTAATGCAAGCAGAGTCAGCATAAGCAGCAGTAAATGGCTCTTCCCCTGAAGCTCTTAGCGCCTTGTAAAATCCATTTGACACTCAACTGTATCTCTCAACTTTGCAGCACATGAGCACAAGAAATCTGGAAAAAGCCAACATTTATTGGAGGGGGAAAAAGTCCAAAAACCAGGGACACATTTTAAACATTGCTTATATAACCTTGGAAAGTTGCTAGAATAAAATTTTGTGCTACCTCCATGCATTTTACTGCCTAGTCATGGCCCCAGGACCCTGTGCACTACCGTTAGATCAACATATCACTATGCCAAATCAGTTTCTTCTTGAAAGTCTGGAAGACTGAAACTTACATGGCTATCATTTAGTGAATTTAGTTCTCACCATAGCTCTCAACCTCTTAGCACAAAACACCTGGACAAAGCCAATAGTGGGGGAATACAGCCCCCAAACATATTCAGTGAATTCAGTTCTCACCATAGCTCTCAACCTCTTAGCAGAAAGAAAACCTGCATAAAGTCAATAATAGGGGAATACAGGCCCAAAAATAGGGACAAATTTCAAATATTGATCTTATAAACTTAGAAAATCGCTTGAATAAAATGTTTTGTGTTACCATGTACTTTCTGAAGAATATGAAGTCTGAAATTCAAATGTCTGAAAATCCAGAAAACCAGACTTTATGAGAAACAGAACAAAAATATGAGGCAAAAATCTGAATGCTTTTTCACAAGCAGTGGTGGGTAGGAAATTCAGGTTTTTGTTACCTGCACCCAAGTTTGAGGGTTTGAACCTGAGTTATCCTCTCTAGCCACCAGTTATAGTTAATTTGGGCATTTCACACACACCAGCAAGAACCTGGAGATTGCTCCCAAAAAGCAGCCAACCTTTGCCTCCTCCATAAGCCAAAGCAGTCCTGTTTAGCAAAAGCAGCCAGTCATTCCAATTAAAAGCAGCCAGTCTTGTTGTTCTGTTTCCTCCATAAGCCAACAGTTCTTGTGCCGCATGCACTGCATCTACACATTCTGAGCAAGCACATACTATAGACCTTCTGGGGCATCTGTAAGACTGCTGCCTTCTTCCAAATCCAGACTGGTTAAACAGCAGTCTGGACTCAAGTTTCTATGTGCACATGTGTTGAGTTTCTATGCATGCATGCATGAGTTCCGGGATTTTTTTATTTTGTTTTTTCAGATGGGGGGGCTGCAGTCCTGCAGTCCGGTAGCACGAGCCGCCACTGGTTGATCATCTCCATGATAATTCTTTCCATGGCTTTACATATAAGACTAGTGAGACTTATGGGTCTGTAGTTTCCAGGGTCTGTAGATGGCCTACCATTGTGCAAAAGGATGATTGCTGCCTTTCTCCATTCATGAGGCATACAGCCTTTTGGAGGCTACAGTTAAATAGTAATTCCAGAGGCCCAGATAGGTTATGTTTCATGCTATTTAGAAGGCATCCTGGGATATTGGCTGTACCCATTGATGCACTGTTCTTGGTCTTGGAGCATTAAGGACCTTTTACCTAGTGACAGTAGGGGGAGTTATATTTGATTATATTTCCTGAGGGGGAGAGGGGGTAAGTTGGGGCTGAATTTATCAACCAGGAGGTTTGCCATCTCTTCTGGCCCAGTATATGAGGCTCCATTTACAATGAGCTCTGCACACAATTGTGCATTGCCTTTGAGGTTGAAGACATAACTAAAGAATGTTGTCCTTGGCCTGGGAGGCCAAACTTAACTCAAATTTGGCTTTGCTAGACATTATTTGTTCTCTGATTTTTTTTATTTAGTTTGATGAGAGTGCTTTTATCCTGCTGGGTGCTCCACCTCCTAATTTTTGCCATGATTTTCTTTTTCCTGTTATACAGTCTATTGATTTTATTATTTCATGAGGGTGGCTTGTTTCTTGAGTTAGTTCCATACTTCTTCCTTGTGGGTACAGCTGGTTCTATGCAGCTATTAACATGCTTGTACAGGGTTTCTGTGAACAGTTCTGCATATGCAGTAGTGTACTCAAGGTTTATGGGGGCTTGAAATTTTCCTAGGTTCTCACTTAATAGCAGGAGGTTAGCCTTAGAATAGTTCCTGAATATTCCATGTTTAGCTCGGGGTCCAGGTTTTATTTTTACTTCAATGGAGAACATTGTGTGTTTTTTCTTGCTCTAGAAAGTGAACCAGGGAATAGTAACTCTTTAGCTTAGTCAGGAAAATATAGTGAGATTAGTTAAGTATTGTTTTTGTGTAAGTGTGTGTATCGGTTCATCTGTGTTATGTTAATATTTCCTGTGATTGAAACTGTGGTGTTTTCTGTAAATAGATATTTAGTATTTTCATGTTCTTTTGTTAGTTATTATTAAATATATTTAATCTTTTCATTGTGGCTGGTCTTATAGAGAATATTTTAATCTCTGAGAGTACTTATATATATTGGTGACAGCTTTGGCCACTCGTGAAAGCCTTGCTGTTTGGTCAACATTACTATTTGTATCAATATTAACTTCACTCAGTATAATTGGATACCCTTTTAAGAGCCTTATTTTAACTGGCTGGTGGCAGTGAATCTACCTTATCATCTGGGTAAAGTTGGTAGAATGGGTAATCTGTGGCAGCCTTTCCCAGGTATGTGTGTGTGTGTGTGTGTGTGTGTGTGTGTGTGTGTGTGTGTGTGTGTGTGTGTGTGTGTGTGTGTGTGGTGTGTGAAAATTAATTCTCAAAGAGTGTGTATCAGCTACTTGGAGCAGGGACACAAAGCACTGGTTTCACTGAGAGGGTGCTAGACAACTTGGCTTGAACACTCAGCTGAGGACTTAACCCTACAGCTGTGCCAGTGGGGAATCTTACTGGGGACCTGGAGGAGACAAATAGAGAAACCCAGAGCCTGGGCCAAGTGTGTTCCCTGTCTTGTCTTAAGGGAAATTGTGATTGATGCAGAGTGGTCTGCTTCTGGAAATACTAAGTGTATTCATTTGTATCAAAGTCAATGTCCCTCTCCAGTGTTAGTGGTGAAGATTCAGACTCCTTGATTACTGGCCTAGGGTGGGGACATCACAGTCAGCATGGGAGTAAATGGTCAACAGACAATAAAAAACAACCGAAGTGGCACTGTATAAATAAATAAAACCACAAAACAACAAACAATTCCATTGACTCCTGTAAATGAAACAGTCTCCAACACTGGTCTCTGAGACTAGTATTGGAGACTATTTCTTTTACTGGCTTCAGTGGAATTGTTTGTTGTTTTGTGGTCAACAGATCATGTAGCTTTGCCAAGGTTAGTCGGCCACTATCTCCTCTAGGCTGTCAAATATCGCCTAAAAGATTGTCCTTCCCCATATATCCATTTTAGGCAATGAGTAGGGAGTGGGTCCTAGATATGCTCTCTAATGGCAAAAACACAGTTTCAGTGAACCCCAATACAAGGATACCTCTGAAAAAGCCTGAAATGTGAGCTATCTGGACCACTGGTCCCACTATTCAGCCATAGTCTCTGAACAGGCTTTGTAACATGGAGGATGGCAATGGTTATCCCCCTGCACAAGAGTGGGCCTTTAACAGATCCTAGAAACTACAAAGCCATTAGTCTGACTAGTCTTATATGTAAAGTCATGGAAAGAATTATTATAGAAATAATAAACAGTAACATGGGAAACATTTATGCACTGTTTTGTCAAGGTCAGGTCACACCTATCAAACCTGATGGATTTCTTTGAGATGTTCACCAAGGCAATGGATGGGGGCTAAAGCAGTGCAAACTGTTACCTTGACCTGGCTAAGGCATTTTATACAATATCCCATTTGGGCATTGTAAAAAAAAACTTATGGAATTAGAGATAAACTCCTATACAACATGCTGGCTAGCCAGCTGGCTCACAAGTAAGACCCTGGGAGTTTGAATAGTGTATACGACATCCAAAAAGAGGCTGGCCACCAGTGTGTCCCTCAGTGTCTGTGTTGGGTCCATCCCATTTTGGCATCTACTTCTGAGAAGTCAAAGCCAATGTCAAGGGCCTCTGTATGACCAAGTCTGCAGATGATTGCAAACTAGGAGTAGCCATAGAACTCCCTGCCAGATATATAACATCATACATGAAAGTATAGCACAGACAAATGACTAGTATTAAATATATGCTTTTATGATTGTATTCATGTCTAAAGTATCAAAGTATCTGCTCTTGTCTTAACTACATTGCTTTTGGGTTTACTTGTATTCCTTTCTTCAATGCAGTACATATTTGCACACTATCTCATAACTGAAAATAATCCAGAGAATCAGTTCACTTATCCAGTTATCAAAGTAGACAGAAAGCCAGACAACTTGATAAATAATCTGAAGTACAAGAAACTCAACCCTACAGACCATGGTAAAAGAATAGTGGCTTAGTCTATTTTATTTCTTTTATTTTGCTACTATAACATTGTTTATTGTTCAATAAAATTTTTATTTCCTGCTCTGATGTGTCTGACTCTACCCCTTTTCATTTTTCGCACACACACACACACACACACACACACACACACACACACACACACACACACACACACACACACAATGACTGGTCTGCACGCTGTATCCAGTTTCACTGCACACATCTGAAAAAGAAAGCAAAATGCTCATTATTAGCAGTACAGAAACTGACCCATGCATTATATTCGATAAAAGAGGCCATCTGAACTTGTACAATGCCATCTCCATGGCACCATGCCCCTGCTTGTTCTGAAGAAGCCGAGTTTTTACAAGGCGAAAACGTTTACTAATAAATTTCACGTTAAGAACTTTTATTGGAGCGGTTCTCAGTTATTTGCAACTGATTTCTGGGCTGGAGCAAGGTGTTCGTAGCGTTTTCTGTGCTTTTCATCTTGTTTGTGATTTTGGTGTTTGCATCGGTTTGTCTTATGGCTACGGAACGACCTGATAGCCCCAGCACTCCACGTATTTTTTCCACCGAAGTAGGTGAAGGACAAGTGACTTTAAATCAGGTAGATGCACCTAATCTCGTTGCACTGTTAACGTCTCTCTCAACCAAGCTTGACACATTTCAAGCAAGATTGGACGTGATGGAAAGAAGGAATTTTACCAACATTAACAATACGAGGACTGAAGGTGGTGTATTGTCGGCTACACAAGCCGCTTTGGTTAATTTATCGGAAGCGGATATTCCACCAGCACAGCCGTTATTGAATACGGCGAGAGGCAGTTCACCACGGTCCACAGAAACAGTTTTTGGTGACCATGTCAGGTATGCTGATGTCGCAGCAAATACTTTCAGGGCTCCAACAACAACGATGAAGGATGCTCCTTCCCATTCCTCTACAACACTACTTATGGGTGCAGTGAGGACTACAGGTACAAACAATAGCATTATTAACTTTACTGACATTAAGAGCTGGATGCACAATATTGATGCATTTACCTTCACAAATTTAAACGCACCTAACCCACAAGCTCAGGGAAACAATAACTCTTCAATTTCAGAAAAACTGAAATCGTTTGACAGTAAAGTATTAACACTTAAGAAATTACAACTTGAGTCTGCCTATTTTAACCAATGTATACGTGAGGGACTAGTGCCGAAAGGTTTGAGGAATGCTTTTGCACCCTCAGGTTTGCTTAACAATTTACAGTTTTTTACGGACTTAAAGGAATTGTTTCAAGCACAAGGCATTCAGTTGCTTCAACTCATAATTAAACATTATGAGCTTTATGTGCAACAACTTATTGTTGAAATTGACGCACTCGACAAACAGTTGAAAGACGATTTAAACTTTACATCATTCAAAGTTGACTATGACCGCACACTTACAAGTATTGAAGTTATGTTGGTCAAATTAAAACAAAACAAAGTCAAGAAGCTTATAAGGGACAGGCAAGCATATCAAAGTGAAAAAGCCTATCCCAAACTTTGTTTTATTGAGCGGAATGATGTAATTTCAGGAGCTACAAATACTTTATCAAATACTGAAAGAACTGGTATTATTTCTTATGACTTTAATGAGGAGTTCCAGGAGGATGAACCTTCCTCTTCTGACCAGAATACAGGGCCAAGGCGCAGTAGTAGAATTAATGGACAAAATTCAAATAATAAAAATAACACTAACAATAACAATTTTTTAGGTCAGCGCAACCAACGTCAACGCCCGAGGAGACGGCAGAATTGGAACTGAGCCTAGAAACTGATAATGTCGTTATGCCTGACATACTGCCCCCAGATTGTAATAATGTCACAGTTGATTATAGTGATCCTGTTATTAACCCTGTAGAGTCTTTTTCAGCACCCCAAATGGCTCCAAAAATAATGCTCAATCGAGATGCAGATTTTAAAATTTATAATTTTACTGAATTCGATTTAGCAGATGAGCTTATTGAGTTACTTGCATATGGTTATACTTTTGTACCTAGCAAATTTGGGGATGTCTCAAAAGAATTGATAAATTTGAAATGTTTCGTTCGCAAGCTTAATTTGAAACTGTATTTCAACAGTGAACCTATAAGTGGTGACAGATTTCATTCCTTAGTACTCCCTAGTGTTTTTAATCCACCATTGCATCCTTCCTTATTGCATTTTGAGCAAGCTTGTGAGGTAGACTTGAGACATTTATTTAGTAGCAAGTTTAAAAGGGATCCAGCTTTTAGATTTAATACTTCTAAAACTCAACTTCAATTGTTAGATGACCTATGTAAAATGCCCGTGAGGCTTTTAAAACCTGACAAAGGTGGTGGACTTGTGATTTTTGATCAGGACACGTACACTGATAAAATGTACACTATCTTAGATTCCCCAGCGTATGCCGAAGCTTCTCTTAATGAGATTCAAGGAGCACATAACAGGTTAAGAGGGTATTTCCGTGATTTATACCTTGAAGGAAAAATTAACCTAGATACTTATAATTATATCGACATAACATTCCCAAAAACACCTGTTATGTTCGGCATACCAAAGGTGCATAAAAACCTTTCAAATCCACCGATGAGGGCACTAATTGATGGAAGGTCATCTATGACTTATTCTTGCGCTAAGTACCTGGATAGTCTTTTGTCAAAACACCTTGTACATTTTTCTTTAATTTGTAAGGATTCATGGAGTTTTTTGGAAGCCATCAAATTACAACCTTTCAACGGTGAGGTTAATTTCCTCACCGTTGATGTTGTTGATTTATATACATCAATCCCCCACCAGGAGGCACTTGAGTGGATAGCCCTCTTGCTAGGTGAATTGGGGGTTTCAAGAATCGAGATTGATGTCATCACGGAATTAATGGATATTGTGCTTTCTTCGAACTATTTTATGTTCGACAACAAATACTTTTTGCAAAAACAAGGGGTTGCAATGGGCTCCCCTTGCGGAGCGGTAATAGCAAATTTCTATATGAGTTACTGGGAAAAACACTCAGTCTTTTCGTCACCAGAATTAATGGCACCGATTAGATATTACACACGTTATCTTGATGATATTTTTATCTTATTTGATGGCAATGAGACACAGGCTGACGCTTTTGTCACCAATATTAATAATACTTCAGAATTTCTTAAATTCACTTATAATTTTTCAACATCCAGTACTGAGTACTTGGATGTTAAATTGACTAAGGACTTTGACACTTGCTCTTTTATTTCAAGGATACACAGAAAACCTACGTATTGTAATTCATTCTTGCATTTTTCAAGTCATCACCCTATGAAACAGAAAAAAGCTGTAGTAAAAGGACAGCTTGTTAGGGCTGCAAGAATGTCCAGTACAATGGAAATATTTTATGAGGAAACGGACTTGCTCACTGATATGTTTTTGAAAAGAAAATATCCGTTGGATTTTATTGAAAACATTTTTAAAGAAGTTGAGATGAAGAGAATTAATGGTTTTTATAGTCCAATTTTGCCCATATTAGCTATGAATAATCTTACAGACGATTCTAGCCCTTTACAATCTATTGGACAAAATCCAACATTAGTGGATAACTCATTGGGGTCTAAAAACCCCTGTGACCCCACACTTTCCTATGTCACCTCATACAGTTTTGACTCAGGCAAAATATCAGCTATAATTCGGAAGAATTGGGACTTTATACTTAGCAACCCTATTTTAATTAAAAAATTTGGTCAGTTTCCGACATTTGTTTTTAGAAGGAACAATAACTTGAAGGAATTACTACAAAGAGACATTCCAAGTAAATTTTATAACAAGAGACTAGGCATGTACCCATGTGGTTTTTGTAACAGATGTTACAAAACAAAGTCAGGGCAGACATTCACAGTAAAAGGAAAAAAGTTTGACATTAGGAAACCTCTTAATTGTGAAAGCAAGTCCGTAGTTTATATCGCGATCTGCGATTGTTGTCCGTCTTTCTATATAGGAAAGACGGACCGCAGATTACGCGATCGTATGTACGAACATACCTACGCAATTAACAATAGAAATGAAAACAACGCACTTGCAAAACACATTATAGATCAGCCAGGTCACAGCTTTTCATTTATGGCAATTGACCAGATAAAACAACCTGTTAGAGGTGGTCCTTTCAAGTTACTATTGGAAATCTTAGAACTTGAATGGCAGTTTAGGACTGACTCATTTTATTACCCTGGCTTGAACGAAAGTTGCAACATTTTACCAGTATTGAAATTAAGGAGTTATTTGCGTTAACTAGTTTAACGATTACTACTTATTGTAATATACCTCCCTATAAAAATATTCTCACAGTTTTCACAATTTTTATGTTGCATATTTTCAAGTTATATAACTTATCTACATTCAATTGTATTTTTCAGACATCTAACTACATGCATGTCATGTTTCTATGTATATGTAATACCAAGGCATTATGAAAAGGTTTTTTAATGCATATTTTAATACATATATTTTTATATATATATTTTTTGTTACATTTTATAACTTTTATGAGTACGTTTACTCTTTATGAGTTAAAGCATTCCTTAGCAAGAAAGTGGATTTATAGGTGTTTTAGAGCATTAGTTATGTTGTAAACAATTTAATTATACTTTTGTGTATTTTCTCTTTAATTGATTGCTTTTTTAACAAACATATCTAGTAGCCCAAGTTAAAACAGCTGTAATTTTTAACTTTGTCTATGACACACCTTCTTTTTCCTGACATCACTTCCTACAAACCATTTTAAAAGGAAAAAAGTAATGTAATATTATTTTATTCTCTGAAGAAGCCGAGTTTTTACAAGGCGAAAACGTTTACTAATAAATTTCACGTTAAGAACTT